>NW_006408628.1:5900459-5916435 GCF_000296735.1 Chrysochloris asiatica
GGAGAAGGATGTCATGCTGGGTAAGGTGGAGGGTCAGAGTAAAAGAGGAAGACCCCCAACGAGATGGATCAGCCAGGTGGCATCATTGATGGACTCGAGTGTGACAGCGGTAGTGAGGTTGGCCCAGGATCGGACATTGTTTCATTCTGCTGTGCATGGGGTCGCTATGAGTCGGTTCCAACTCGATGTCACCTGACAACAACAACAACAACTGACCTAAACAAAATGGAGCCGGTTTAGTCTTTAAGTCTCAAATGAGAACACTGCAACTGAGGAAATTTATAAATTAGCTTAGATGACTTTATGGTTCTAGAAGGAGCCCAGGACAAGGAGAAAAAGAAGTGCTTAAAGCTGGTGTGGTGCTTTGGGTTAATGCCCCAGACTGCAAAGCTGATTCAAACTCACCAGCTGCTCCTCGGAAACCCTATACAGGGTTACTATGGGTTGGAATCAACTTGTTGGCACTTAATAACAAACCCACCCAGATAGTTATCTCAGGAATTAAGCAGCTGAGATCCTAAAGGTAAAATGTTTGAGGAAGTTTATTGATTTATTGTTTCCTTTTTCCAAAGAATTCTATCTTGATATTAAGATAGATCCGAATGTAACTTACCCCATATAATGTACCTGCTCTTCATAATGAACAGGATGGTCTTGAGAAGTTATTCTTTGCGTCCTCCAGACTGCTGGCTTTCTGCTAATAAAGCTTGGATCCTATCTCTCCTTGTCTCTGTGATTGACTACAGTGATGGCCGGCAAACCCTCGTTTCCATTTGGCAACATTAAATACTGAAGGAAGTGGTCCTCATAGAATTAAGATCTCTCTGGTGGAGAGAAGGTGTATATTGCATATGCTTCTGGGCAAGCAAGAGTAGAGGGAGTGTATTGGTTGAAAACATTCTGATTCATTCCTCATTTAAAAACTACTAGGTTAGGAAACTGTTAGGAAACTGCTCACTTTTGCTTCCCCATGAAAGGGCTGTTTCTCTGGATCCCCTTTATCCATATCCAGGACCCACTGTGTAAAGTCATTATCAGAAGAGAAAAGCCCCATTATTAATATGCTAATTTACCACCAATTGCTTGATTTTGCAATACAACCTTAGGCTGTCAGAGACCAATCACATGGACTTCTTCTATTAATTAAGTCCTGAATCTCAAAGGGCAGATATGTTCTAAATCCCAGGGCAGATTACCCAATAAACAAGGTAAACACGAGCTTACTTGTGTTTATTATTAATCTGTAGTGAACATTTTCATACATTGGGCAATCTGATACTGTCCAAATCCCAAGGCTTGTTGAAGTCTTTTTCATGGGGAAGGCTGAGTTGAAGTTTGATTTGGCTTGATTGAGGCTCCCAGAGTCCTTGGTGCAGAAGGTGCTGTCTGGGAGAGGGGTGGGGCAGGGTTCAGAGAGATTGATGGGCACAAAGGATCAGTGGGAAACAGGTATGGTGGATGAGAATGGAGGGACTCGACCGACCCCTTGGCAGGGTCAGGAAGTCTGTAGATGTATCAGGAAGGACTTGAGGCCTTATTCAGGGAATTGTCAGTTCCCTTTTGCTGTTAACTCCCTATTTTCTTGTCTCTCCTTCATAATGACAAACACCTGGTAGGAATCGCTTCAGAGCCAAAACATACTCATAGTAACACTGTACAGAGTTTCCAGGGAATAGCTAGCTGGTGGGTTTGAACTGCCGACTTTGTGGTTCATAATCCAGTGTCACACCGGGAGTTTGAACACCCTACAGTGCAGTTTTACTGTGACACACATGGGGTCAAGATTCACTGATTTTACTGGCTACTATTTTGCTTGCATCCACAATCAGCACTCAAGAAAGCAGTAGCCAAGAAATCAAAGATGTATTGCTGTATTAAGCAAATCTGCTGCAGAAGCCCTCTTTAAAGTGTTGAAGAGCAAATATAGCAATTTGAGGACTAAGGTGTGCCTGACCCAAGCCATTGTGTTTCCAATAGCTTCATATACATGTGGAAGTTAGACAGTGAATAAGGAAGACCACGGAACTGGTGCGTTTGAGTTATGGTGTTGGAGAAGAATATTGAAAGTCCCATGAACTGCCAGAAGAACAAATAGATGCGTGTTGGAAGAAGTACGGCCAGAATGCTCCTTAGAAGTCAGGAAGGACCAGTCCCTGGAGAAGGACATCATGCTTGGTAAAGTGTAAGGTCAGCAAAAAAGAGGAAACCCCCCAACGAGATGGACTGACAGAGTAGTAACAGAAGTAGACTCAAGTGTACCGATTGTTAGGCTGGCACAGGACAGGGCAGTGTTTCGTCTGTTGTTCATGGGGTTGTTATGAGTTAGAGCAGACTCAGCAACACACAACATCATAAGTAAAATGAGTAGAGTACAGGGATCTCTGTATTATTTTCTACAATTGTATGTGAATCCACAATGATCTCAAAAAGTTTAATGAAAAAAAAAAAAAATAATAGATGACCTCAGAGTCAGCAATGGACTTGAGAGGTCATAACCTCCCAAGGTAGTACAAGGGGTTCTGAAAGCTCAGACATGCCTCTGAAATGAAGCTAGTGGGTTAACTTTGGGACTATTCCTGGTCTCATGTCTTCCATTTTGAATTTAACCAATTAATCCATTTTCCTCCTATCCCAAGAGGTTAAGTTATTTTTACTCTCAACATCAAGTTTATAGGGTACTGAACAACCCAGTTCCAAAGTGGACACATCTCTCTGTGAGATTACCCTTTATCTGTTTTCCTTTACCCTATTTCCCCACCCCCAACTCCCACCCCATTTAGTCCTGTTTCTGGAACTCTTGCTGGGCAGATGGGTGACTGGGCAGAGGCCTGAATGCTGAGACTTTGAGGAGGAGCACTGGAGGGGAGAGGAGAGAGAATGGGACTTTTCTGCACTAAGTCCCCTCTCCCGCCCTGCCAAGCTGACCAGCCATGGCCACGTGCCGGCCTGGGGCGGGCAGCCTGGGGGCCAGGGTGGAGGAGGGATGAGGACAGAGCTGGGTCAGCAGCACAAGGCTGCTTCTGGCTGGTTCTCTGTGCTGCTTTGCCCAAGGCACGAGTTGTCAACTCTGCCCTTTTGAAAATGAGCAACAAAGGGGAAAAGGAAAGAAAAGAGCCAGGCAAGTGGGAGAAGGGGCGGTGCTCTGCAGCGGAAGGACAGTGGGGGAGGCCAGGCCTGAGGGAACAGGTGGGGACTATTTAAACAGAACGCCTGACTCAGCCCTTTTCTTTCACAGAGTTTCCAAAGCACTGTTTGTTTTAGCTCCCCTAGGCGGTGACAGGAGCCGGCTGGGGGCCATCACTGGGGAGAAGAGGGTCCTGGGCTTTTCAAGGAGGAAGAGTAGACTCTGTCAGAGCTCAAAGCAGCCATTTCCTTCGTGTTTTGAGGGGATGGTTTAGTGATTTCAGTTCAGTTACCTCTTAACATCTGTGCTCCAGGGTAACACAGAGACACATACATAATTTTTTTATTGTAATTGAGTGAAGGTTTACAGAACAGGTCATCAGTCCTACATTCAAGAAATCATACATTTCATGTCCTTAAAATAGTTTCTGTTAACAGTATTTATCTCTACACCCTGTCACTCTAGAACTCTTTCCTGTGTATTCCCTACCTTTATCTTTCTGTGCCAACCTCCCTCTTGTTGTACAGGGTCTTCCCCATTACCCAAGGGGCCTTCTGGTGTGCTATAGGATCAGTCAGTGCTGTAGGAGCAACATTGGACTTTGAACCACAAGGTCAGCAGTTCAAACCTACCAGCTGCTCCTTGGAAACCCTTACAGGGTCCCTGAGAGTAGGAACTGACCGACAGCACTCAACAACATCACCCAAGTTAACATGTATCTACCCTCTACCCAAGGAGCTCTGGTGGTGTTGAGGTTACAAATCAGGCTGCGAACCGCAAGGTCAGCAGTTCAAAACTACCAGCTGTTCCGTGGGAGAAAGATGAGGCTTTCTGCTCCCGTAAAGATTTATAGCCTCAGAAACCCTGTACAGGGTCGCTATGAATCGGAACTGACTCCCGGCACACAACAACAACAACAACCCTCTATGCTTTTCTCTTCCCGTCCCCCACTGGAAGACATCATAGAATGTTTCTTTTAGCAACAAAACCTTAACTTTTTACAACAGTTTCATACCATATTTGTCCTTTTGTGATTGACTAATTTCAATCAAGGAGTCCTGGTGTAGTGCTGTGGGTTAATGTGCTGGACTGCAAGGTTGGTTTGACTGCAAGGTTAGCGGTTCAAGCTCACCAGCCACTCCTTGGAAACCCTACACAGGGTTGCTATCGGTGGGAACCGACTTGACAGCCGCTCCGCGGGAGAAAGATGAGGCTTTCTACTCCCGTAAGGATTTACACCCTCGGAAACCCTATACAGCGTCGCTATGGGTCGGAACCGACTCGACGGCACTTTCAACAACAACAACAACAACAATTTCACTCAGCATAATGTCCTCCGAGGCAGCCCTGGTAGCATAGTGGATTGTGAGCTGGACTGTTAACTGCAAGGTCAGTAGTTCAAATCTACCAGTTTATTTGGGAGGAAGATGAATTTTTCTGTTCCCGTAAAGTTTTAAAGCCTTAGAACCCCTATATAGGGTCATGATGAGTTGAAACAACTCTGTGACACACAACCACCACCACCAATGTCCTCCAAGTTCATCTGTGTCATGAGGCGTCTCACCGATTTGTCATTATTCATCAGAGTTGGCTAGTATTCCATTGTGTATATATAGCAAAGTCTGTATCCATTTTGCCACTCTTTGTCATTTAACCCATTTACATTCAGTACTTACCCATAAAGGAAGTGTGGTGGCATAGAGGTTACAAGTCAAGCTGTCAACCTCAAGGTCAGCAGTTCGAAACTACCAGCCATTCTGCAGGAGAAAGATGAGGCTTTCTGCTCCCTTAAAGATTTACAGCCTCAGAAACCATATGCAGGGTTGCTATGAGTTGGAACACACTCCACGGCACATTGCTGTCATTTTGCTATGCATTATACTTTTTTTGTAGTGTTGCTGGTTTCTTTGTTCAACAGAAATATCTGTGCTGAATTTATTTTGTTTGCGGGTTTTCTTTTCATTTTCTTATTGTTGTTTTAATGTTCATGAAATCTGATTTTCCTCTTTTTTATTTTGATGTGAAGGTGTATTCATTTTTTTGGAGAGTACTTTGTAATTTACTAATTTTTTTCCTGGTTTTAAATGATCTGGTTTATCTTAAAATCTATTTGACTTCTACAACATTTGGGAATTCTTTATCTATATATACTAGTCTTTCTTTTTAGGTTTTGTAGTTGATTTAATTATAAATGAATATCTCTGGTTCCCTATTTTCAGTCTTCTGTCAAGAAATTTGGAAAACAATTACATGGCCAACTGACTGGAAGAGATCCATATTTGTGCCCATTCCAAAGAGAGGTGACCCAACAGAATATGGAGATTATCAGACAATATCATTAATAGCCCACGAAAACAAAATTTTGCTAAAGATAATTCAAAATCGGCTGCAACTATGCCTTGACAGAGGATTTCCAGAAGTTCAAGCCAGATTCAGAAGAGGACGTGAAATGAGGTATATCATTGCTGATGTTGAATGGATCTTGAGTGAAAGTAAAGAATACCAGAAACATGTTTACCTGTGCTTTATTGACTATACAAAGGCTTTTGATCTCGTGGATCATGACAAGCTATGGACAACATTGCAAAGTATGAGTATTCCAGAACAGTTAATTGTACTAATGAGGCAGTTGTTTGAACAGAACAAGGAAGCACCGAGTGATTTTAAATGGTTTAAAATTAGGAAAGGTGTGCATCAGGGTTGTATTCTTTCACCATACTTATTCAGTCTGTATGCTGAACAAATAATTGGAGAAGCTGGAATGTGTCAGAAGAACGTGGCATCAGGATTGGAGGAAGACTCCTTAACAACCTGCAATATGCAGATGATACAACCTTGCTTGCTGACAGCAAAACTGACTTATTTACTGATGGCAATCAAAGACCACAGCTTTCAATATAGGTTGCACCTCAATGTAAAGAAAACAAAATTCATCACCACTGGACCAATCAATAACATCAAGATAATGGAGAAAAGATTGAAGTTGTCAAAGACTTCATTTTGCTTGGATCGGCACTCATAGATGCAGCAGTCAAGAAATCAAACGACGTATTGTATTAGGCAAATCTTCTACACAAGACATCTTTAAAGTGCTCAAGAGCAAAGATGTCAGCTTGAGGACTAAGGTGTGCCTGACCCAAGCCATGGTATTTTCAATAACCTCATATGCATGTGAAAGCTGGACAGTGAATAAGGGAGACCATAGAAGAATTGATGTATTTGAGCTATGGAGTTGCAGAAGAATATTAAAACTATCATTAACTGCCAAAAGAACAAGCCAATGTGTGTTGAAAGAAGTACTGCCAGAATGCTCCTTGGAAGCGAGGATGGTCAGAGTTTGTCTCTCATACTTCATATGTACTATCAGGAAGGACCAATCCCTGGAGCAGGATATCATGTTTGGTAAAATGGAGGGTCAGAGAAAAAGAGGCAGACCCGCCCCCCCCCACCAATGAGATGGATTGGCACAGATGGTAGCAACGATGGGCTCAAATGTAGCAACAGTTTTGAGGTTGGCACAGGACCAGGCAGTGTTTCGTCTTGTTGTGCACAGGATTTCTGAGTCGGTACTTACTTGATGGAACCTAACAACAACAGGTTTGCTTTGGGTCCTTCTACATTAAGATTGAATTCTAGGTGGTGTTTTCATGTATGTCAATCCCAGGTTGTTGTCTGCTGTTGTTTGTTCTTACTTTAGAAAACGCTTTTTAGCATTTTTTGTAAAGCTGGTCTGGTTATTACAAATTCCTTCAATTTCTGTTTTTCTGAAAATGTCCTAATTTCACTGTTGTATTTGAGCAACAGATATACTGAGTATATGTATGTGTCATCCTTACAGAGTTTTGTATGTGTCATTCTATTGCTTTTTTGTCTGTATGGTGTCTGCTGGGAATCAGAGCTTTATCTTAATGGTTCTCCTTTATAGGTAATTTCATTTTTCCTGAACTGCTCTCAGGATTTTTTTCTTGTCTTTGGTTTTGGAAAGTTTGATTATCATATATTTTGGTGATTTTCTTTTGGGATCTATTCTGTTGGAGTTTCTTCAGTTTCTTGAATGGTTATCTTCTAGTATTTCATGAAGTTAGGGAAGCTTTCATTTAGACTCTCTTTGACAATTTTCTTTGTGCTTTTTGTTTTGTCTCTTCCTGCTCTGGAATTCTGGTCACTCATAAGTTATTCCTTTTCATGGTGTCCCACATAAGTTTCAGGCTTTTTTTCCAATTTTTTCATTACTTTTTCAGATTGTTCTTCTAGCTTATTGGCTTCTAGAGCTTCATCATGGTTGCTAATGTGAGTTTCCATTGATTCAAATCTGCTCATTTGCCCTTTCAATGTATTGTCTATTTCCAAGATTTAAGTATTTATCCTTTGGATTTCTAATTGCAGGGTTTGTATTGTTTCAAAGTTTGCATTTATTTTGTCTATCCATTCTTGGAATGCTTTCCTAAATTCTAAAGTTTTTTTTTTTTTTCCAGTGATCTCCTTACTTTTATCAATCTTTCTGTGAATCTGTTGGTGGTACTTAAATATCATTATTTTGAATTTTTTCTCAGTTAGTTCCATTACCTTTTCTTCTTCAGAAACATTTTTTGGCTCTGTATCTTGATCATTTATTTGAGCCACTCTGTCTTATTTTTTTGTGTGAGCTAAAATCTTCTGTTGTCTCCAAGACATTGTGGTATCATTGTATTTGTATTTAATTTATGATTGTATGTTGGTATGTTCTTAGGTTCTCACAAACTTGTGTGTGGTTTACAGAATGGAAACATGTGCACCATTTTCTGTTCACCATTCATCCAGTTCAGTTTAGGGTGGGTTTGGCTGTTGATCAGATGATATAGGAGCTGTTATTGTCTCTTGTTCAGTGGGTGGAGTTGCAGAGAGTATAATTGTGGTTGAGCTGCATGGGCATAGTTGCTGTCTCTTGCTGGGTGGGACAAGAGAAGAAAACACACACAGGAAAATAAAACAGAACAAAGAAACAAGCAAATACTAGTGAAAACAGAATGTAGTAAAGAAGAAAAAAAGAAACAAAAGTGGTCAGCAGCAAGAAAAATAATACAATAACTAAAAAGAGAAACGAGAGACAGGAAACAGATCTATAGAAGAGAAAAATAAGAGAGAAAATAAAAAGAAGAGAAAAAACACCGTAAAAACCCAGAGGGAAGATGAAAAGAGAAAGAGACTAGAGAGTAATAAACAAAAGTCAAGAGGAAAAAAAGGAGAAGGTGGAAATAAGAAATAGAAGAAAAGAAGAAAAAATAAGAGATTGTTGTTGTTAAGGGTCATCAAGTCAGTTCTAGACCCACAGCACCCCTGTATAGGGTTTCCATGGAGTGGCTGGTGGGCTTGAGCCACCGACTTTGCAGTTCAAACCTATTTTGCAGTCCAGTACATTATCCCACAGCACCACACCAGGAGTTCCTATAGGCCTAAGTATTAATTGTCTATGTCCATGGCACCCAATTTGAAAATAGCTCATGAAGGCCCTTCAGATTGCTAGTTTCTGTGTCTGTCAGAACCAGAGGGCCACTGAAGGCTGTGTGGCTGATTATAGCAGTTCCTGCTAGTCAAACTCTGGCCTGGAGCCTCTGTGAGCTCTGTAGCTCTGGAGTAAAGCCCGCCTGAATCCAGGCATGGAGACAGCACAGCAGTATCCGCCTCACACTGACTCAATCCACAAGTCTCATAATGCCTGGAGAGCAGGGTCTGCTCTGGGGGTCTATGAGAGTGGAGGTCAACCTCATTTCTGTTATCCAGGGGAGTTTGGGGAGCAAGAAGGATTCTCACCTTATCTGTTGCCTGTGTGAATCTGCACCATCAGGCCACCATTTGTCTGTATCTCGAAAACTTCTTGCAAAAGTTCAAGGTGGCCATGAAGTGTCTGGCCCACAGACCATTCACTGCTCTTGCTCAGCATCTCCTCTTAGTTCACTCAGTTCATTTCTCTAACTTTTCTTCTGAAGCTCAGGGTTCCAGGGTTGTCTTCTGCTGTCTGTTTCATTGGGTCTCTCGTCTTTGTTGTAGAGGGTCGATATAGCATGTCTGCCTATTCCTCCATCTTGCCACTCCAGGGTAACAGTTCGCCAAATCACTTTACCTTAGGGAAACTTTGGGGACTGCAGAGCTGGACAAGTGTGATATCACCCTTCTCTCTACCACCTTGAAACGGAGAACATAAATGCTATATCTTGGAGGTTCTAGTTATTGATATAGAAAATTTGTAGAAGAGAGGAATGATAAAGCTATGGAGGGTCTTTCCAGTTGAGTTATTTTAAGACACCAGGAGCTCATTTGTCGATTCCTAGCATAGTGATTATGAATCGGGCTGTGACCCTCAAGGTCAGCAGTTTGAAACTACCAACTGTTCTGCAGGAGAAAGATGAGGCTTTCTGCTCCCATAAAGATTTATAGCCTCAGAAATCCTGTACAGAGATGTTATGAGTCAGAACGGACTCCATGGCACAGAACCACCCCAAGAATGATGACTAAATTTCTCTGAGTTCTTAGTTCCACAATTATATTCACAAACAAACAGTGTTTGGGACTTGCAATTAGCTTCTGACAAATCATACCTCCTCTAGGCAGTCTTCCAGATCATTTAAAGAGACATTTGTATTTGGTCTCACTATGCTCTCTTCCCCAATTCACTTATCCTGGACCTGAATTTATAACCACAGAGGTCAATGACATTATCTATAGCAGAGAAGAACTGGTGAATTCAACAGGGTGTTCTTTTGTTTAAGCAACAATTTTGAATGAATTGCTTTCCAATGCTTCAACGTTACAAAGCCACTATTAGTGACTTATGAATTAATAAAGCTGTTTTAGGATTTAATATACTTCTCCCCAAGGAATCAAGCTCTACTTGAACTTAGAAGTTGGAATGCATTTGGTCAAGACCCATATCATTAAACCAACAAATGATTAATATTAGAGGGGAAGTATAAACAGGAATAAAATTTCATGATTTTGCTAAATTGCCCCTACCCTGTGTAGCCCACTAGGTTGCAAGCCCAGCCTGATGGTTATCAAGCAATGCCCACCCTCCCTAGTTCCACACTGTACTGAGCCTCTGCCTCCTCCCCACCTCCCCATTCCTCCTGGCTGTCTGCAAATTGTTCAGTAAGACTTTGCCTGAACTTGTGGACTTCCAGAGGTCAGGGCATATTGCATTCCTTCTGCCCTGAACGTGGTGCAGGTAAACATGCTTGTTTTTGGAGGCCTTTTGACTTTGATGATGACAAGCAAGGGAAGGAGGAGGTGGGTCTTGGTACGTATCTGTAATATTTTACCCGGTTGTTAATTTGACATAAAATAAGATTCTCAAAACAAACAAACAAACAAAACTTGACAATTTCCACATTTGACCAGACTCTAATTCATCTAGTGGAATATTCTTACACCCTGAAGATGTGTCAGATCTAACACCTATTCTATGCACTCTACCTTAGGGAGAAATTGGAGGAGGGGCATAGGATCTGTGCCTGCCAAGTCCTGTGGTGACTCTTTTGAAAAGTCACTTCTCTCCTCTGCTCTGAAAAATAAGAGATTGGATGAAATCATAGGTTCTTCCCTGAGGATCCCAATAATTTCTTTTATTATCACACTGACTCCATTTCATGACAAATTTGGTATTAGGATTTTAAGGATAGTGTTGATTTCCCAAATCTTTAAATCAAAACTTTAACTGCTGATTAATGCATGAGCTAACAGGTGTTTATCATCTGAAATGCATTTAATTCCAGAAAAAACTGCTATTACTCTATTGTTTAAATAAGCCTTTCACATGCATAATCTCAATTCTCACCAAAACCTTGTAAAGGACATATTATTACTATTATACCTACTTCACCTCTTATACCTACTTTATTGTTTACCCATTCTTATCTTATGCTAAGGATTAGAGAAGTTAATTTGCTCAAAGTGAACTTCACACACACACTTGTAGAAAGTGGTGTCCTTTTTCTTTGTGGTGGAGGGGCGCCCTGATTCATCTTTCCTTTTATCAGTTAGATGATTTATTTCAGTTAATTTTATAGAGAGTGGCTCTGTGGGTTAATGTGCTGGACCACGAGGTTAGTTTGAACTGCAAGGTTGGCAATCCAAGCATAGAAACCCTATACAGGGTTGCTATGAGCCAGAACTGACTGGACAGCTACAGCAACCCCTGCAATAGAATATCCTTAAATAATGTCAATTAAAATATATGTAGTTAAAAAAGAGTAAGAGAGAGAGAGAGAGAAAGAGAAAGAAAAATAGAGACTCTTAATGAGTTCAAATGGTGTCTAAGATGAAGTGAACCTGAAATGGATGGAGTCAGTTGGCCTGCCTCCTCACTGTCACCTCCTCCTTCTCTCCTCTTCTTCCTCCACACCTTGCCTCTCTGTCCTCGACTGCCTCCCTGATCAGCTTACTGAAATATAGGTCGATTCTAGTATTTAAAGATGCATACTGTGATTAAGAACCACATCGATGGCACTTAACAGCAACAAGAAGAAAGAACCCAGGGGTACAACCCCAAAGATTGGCAATTAAAATTCCCCTAATGGTGACTCCGAGGATACTGGTGTGGCACTGTAGGTTAATGCACCAGACTGCAAAGCCATTTGAACTGCAAGGTTGGCAGTTCAATCTCACCAGTTGCTTCTTGGAAACCCTATACAGGGTCACTATGGGTTAAAACTGACTCGACGACCCTTAACAACAACAACAATGGCTCTCTGGCAGGAAAATATTGGTGGTGGTGGTGGTTATGTGCCATGGAGCCGGTTCCAACTCATAGTGACCCTGTACAGGGTTTCCGAGACAGGGTTGTATTCTTTCACCATACTTATTCAACCTGTATGCTGAGCAAATAATATGAGAAGCTGGGTTCTATGAAGAATAATGTGGCATCAGGATTGGAGGAAGACTCATTAACAACCTGCGATATGCAGATGATACAACCTTGATTGCTGAAAGTGAAGAGGACTTGAAACATTTACTTATGAAGATTAAAGAGCACAGCCTTCGATATGGATTACATCTCAATGTCAAGAAAACAAAAATCCTCACCACTGGACCAATAAACAACATTCTTATCAATGGAGAAAAGATTGAGGTTGTCAAGGACTTCATTCTTCTTGGATCAACTATCAACACTCGTGAAAGTAGCAGTCAAGAGATCAGACATCGTATTGCATTGGGCAAATCTGCTGCGCAGGAACTTTTTAAAGTGTTGAAGAACAGAGATGTCAGCTTGAGGACTAGGGTGCGCCTGACCCAGGCCATTGTGTTTTCAATAGCCTCATATGGATGCGAAAGCTGGACAGTGAATAAGGAAGATCGTAGAAGAATTGATGCCTTTGAGTTGTGGTGTTGGAGGAGAATACTGAAAGTGCCATGGACTGCCAAAAGAACCAATAGATCTGTTTTGGAAGAAGTGCAGCCAGAGTGCTCCTTGGAGGCCAGGATGGCTAAGCTTCGTCTCTCCTACTTTGGACATATTGTCCAGAGGAAACAATCGTTGGAAAAGGATGTCATGCTGGGTAGGGTGGAGGGTCAGAGAAAAAGAGGAAGACCCCCAATGAGATGGATCAGCCAGGTGGCATCATTGATGGACTCAAGTGTGGCAGCAGTAGTGAGGTTGGCCCAGGATCGGACATTGTTTCGTTCTGCTGTGCATGGGATCGCTATAGGTCGGTTCCGACTTGATGGCACCTGACAACAACAAATCTTTACTGGAACAGAAAGCCTCATCTTTCTCCTGTGGAACAGCTGGTAGTTTTGAACATCTGACTCTGAGGTGAGCAGCCTGACTTATAATCACTACACTACCAGAGCTCCTTAGGAAAAGATTACAGCCAAGAAAACCTTTCGGAGCAGTTCTCCTCTAGTACATGGGATCTGTATAAGTAGGAATCAGTTTGATGCCACCTAACAACAAGTCTCACCACTGTCCCGAAGCACAGTTCAATTACCTTAGTGATTTATGAAGAAACTATGACTTCTTCCTATTGTTGTTTGGTGCTGTCCAGTTAGTTCTCACTCATAGCCACCCTACGCACAGCCGAAGAAAACATTGCCCGGTTCTACACCATCATCATAATTGTTTCTACTCTTGAGCCCATTGCTGCTGCCACTATGCCAATTCATTTCATTAGGGTCTTCCCCAGGAACGGGTCCCTCTTGATAACATGTCTGAAATATGAAAGACAAAGACTCCCATTCTGATTTCTAAGTAGCATTCTGTCTGTACTTCTTCCAAGACAGATTTGTTTGTTGTTCTGGCAGTCCATGGTACTTTATATTCTTCCCCAGCACCATAACTCAAATGCATCAATTCGTCTGTGGTCTTCTTTATTCATTGTACAACTTTCACAGGCATATGATGAGGTTATTGAAAATACCATGGCTTGAGTCAGTTGCACCTTAGTCCTCAAAGTGACATCTTTGCTCTTGAACACTTTAAAGAGGTCTTATGCAGCAGGTGTACCTAGTGCACTGTGTCATTTGATTTCTTGACTGTTACGGCCAAAAGTGCATTTAGTAGATTCAAGCAAAATGAAGTCTTTGACAACTTCAATCTTTTCTCCATTTATCATGATGTAATTTATTGGTCCAATGGTGAAGATTTTTGTTTTCTTAACATTAAGGGACTACTCACACTGTGGGCTGTGGTCTTTGATCTTCATCAGTAAGTATTTTAAGTCTTCTTATGACATTTTCCTACAATAGACTTAAAAGGCTTTTTTGGATGTATTGAGAGATAGTGTGTCGTCTCCAATGGAGTGCATTGGAAACTTACTTTGGCCTCATGAGATTTTTGCCTGAGACATTGTTTTTATAGCCAAATCTCTATGTCAGATGCTTCACAAAAGTCACTTCTCACCTTCATTGCCTGTCACATTGATCAAATGAGTTAAAGTTGATTCCCAAGGGCTCTCTTATTATGAATAATTCCTTGGTACGTTCTGTCTGCACCTGGGTTCCTCACTACTGCCTTGTCCCCGCTCCACCACCTGGCTCTTCCTATATCCTTGGATGTCATTCAATCATCCCACCATGCCTTTTCTCTTTATATAAATGACATGACATACGAGAGTTAGGACAAAGCTGACCTGACTGAGAAAATGGTTTGTAGGCTATCCAAAATAAAAGATGAAAAAGCAACAATGTTTTATTGTGAATCAGGTAAAGATGTATGGAGCAGAGCATCCGTTTGACATTCAACACTTTGTCCTCGTTTGTTTTATCTTATGGATTGCGATCCCTTCAATGTAAAGTTACTTACCGCACTCTTCTTTGTGTCCTTTGGGAACTGTTTTCCTTGTGATCTCTGAAGGTAGATGATTCTAAGACGTACCTGTCTCACTAGTGTCACTGCCCCTTTATAGAACTCTTTGTTTGACTGAAAACAATATGTAATATGAGGCATTACTTGGTATATGGTTTTTAAGTAGAAAATAAATGAATGGGTGGATGGATGGAAAATGAGGAAAAATCTTGATGGTCACAGAATCTTTTTACTCATGAGAAAAGCAAATTTTAGCTCTTTTCTTTTGTGGGACTATTGAATGGGTTCAAACTGCCAACCTTTTTGTTTGCAGTCTGAGGCAAACCTTTTGTGTCACCCAGGGACCTCCATTCCTGCTTAGTGTGAGAAAATTCAGATAGGATCTGAGGCTAACCTAGCTCGAGCTGTGAAGCAGCATGTATTTCTGGAGGTATCCTCACACAAACACATGTTATCCTATCTTCCCAGGCTAAAGCTGATTGGGGAAAACTTGGGTTACAGCAAGCCCTCAGACATTATTTCTGTGGCTCTGGAGGATTCCTCTATTGACCCCTCTCTCTAAGTTCTCCCAGCTCTGTTTCAGAACTGCTGAAGACTGTCTCCATGTGCTGTAAAAATTAAGTCCTCCTGACCATCTCCCCCAGACGCTTCCATCTTCTCACTGCCTGTCCCGGCTCCCTGCCAGGGTGCCTCTGACTTTGAAAATGCCACAAGAGGCAGCTATGTTTCCAAAGGCTGCCAAAAAGACTGCCACAGCTGGTGCCTGCCTGCTCTGGGGTGGCCGGTGATAAGGCCTGTCCAAGATAGCTGGGCAAAGTGCTTTGGGAGGAATCTCAGAGGTGGGAGAAAGGCTTTTAGACCTAGGGGTCTGAGACTGCTCACGAAGGAGGGCCTTTGATCTGGAGATGATGTCAGTGGATGTGGGGAGGGGCTTGTAGAGGGGTGAGCAGAGGCTATTCTGGGCAAGGCGAGCACCATGGACGGGACACACACATCTGCCATTCAAGATTACATACGAATCATGCTCCACAGGAGCCTTGGACTCAGCAGAATCGGCCCTTGGTTTGCAATCTATTCAAATCTTACCTGACTCTCAGGGCCCAGGTAATCTCTGCCTCCTCCCATGCCAGCCCATATTGAACCTGAGTAGTATTTGTTATCCAGGAGAAATCAGCAGATCTGTATTGAATGCCAGCTCTTTGCCTGGCACTTGTTCTCCATTTGATGTGTACTCACATGCCTTGTTTCCTGCTGACTTCTAGCTTCATTAGAATTGAAGGAGGTGGAGTGAGACAGCACCTTTAAAACCTCCTGGGTCTCCTCCCTTCTCGCAGTATTCCAGGGAGTAAGGTTTTTCCTCATCATTTAGCATTTGCTGAGTGATAGGCTGACATGGCTGGAGAGTATTATGGACTAGAGCTGGCTTTTCCAGACTATAGTTTAAATTAGGTGCTTAGAGTTTAATTAAGTGCATTGAAAGAATTGGCAAAGAACAAGGCACCAGGAATTGATGGAATAAAAACTGAAATCTTTCAAGAAAGTGAGGCAGCACAAGAGGCACTCACTCATCTCTG
>NW_006408628.1:5917715-5932735 GCF_000296735.1 Chrysochloris asiatica
TAGATGGCACCTGACAACAACAACAACAGAGATGGTGGACTGGAATTTGAAATGGCCATAGGCACATATCTGGCAGCACCAGGGCATTTCTTTTTCAAGGTCTTAGGGGTGTTTTGGACTCCTGGGTATGCATTTTTTGCCTATAAGGCAAGGTCCTTACAGGCAAAAAAAAGGAAAGAGAAGAAGAAATAATACTCTCAGATGATACAGACAAATCAGAGGAGTTTGTTAAATCATTTTTCCATAAAGAATCTTGGCAATAAGAGTAGGAGTAACCAGAGTGTCATGGACTGAATTGTACCCCCGCGGCAATTTGTTAATCCCAGCCTCTGTAGCTGTGACTATGGCCTTGTTTAGAAACAGGGTCTTTGAACAGGTCATCAATAGTTTTCCATGAGGTCACATTGGAGTAGGGTCAGTTCTAATCTCATCTGAATGGTGTCTTATAAAAGAGGACACGTCATAGAGACAATCTGACGACACAGAGAGCCGGTGCCTCTACAAGCCTAGGAATGCTAAGGGCCAGAAGTGGGAAAAGACAAGGAAGAATCTTCTCTCAGAATGGACAGAGAAAGCATGCAGACCCAAGTCTCCAGAGGTGTGAGACAATAAATTTATGTCCTTAAAGTCATCCAGCTGCTTGTATTTTGTTGTGGCAACCCTAGGCAACTAAGACAGGGAGACCTTGAAGTCCTCCGACCCAGCCTTAAGTTCTCACTATGGTACACTACTGCTTCTTGGAGTCTGAAATGTCTTGATGCCAATAACTTAGAATTATCCAAGAGGATTTGTGCCTTCTCACACTCTGAAATAGGAGGCCAGCTCACAGACTTTTAGGCTGTGTGACTTGTTACTAGATTAACAACAAACGGAAGCATACTACAGCCGCGGAAGTGGGACTGCCTGCCTTCCAGGGAGATGGTATGAGTTCCTTGATATTTGAGAAGAGCAGTCAGCCCTTCTTTTCTTTTTTTTTTTTTCAATATTTTATTGCTTCTTAGCAACAGTCCATGGTGTGGTGCATTAGAATAATCAGTCTACCACAAGGCTGGTTTGAACCACAAAGTTGGCGGTTCAACCTCACCAGCCACTCCTAAAAAAACCTTATAGTTTGCTGTGGGTCGGAACCAACTTAATGGCACTTAACAACTATAGCAGCAGCAGTCAAGAAATCAAACGACGTATTGCATTAGGTAAATCTGCTGCATAAGATCTTTTTAAAGTGTTGAAGAGCAAAGATGTCAGTTTGAGGACTAAGGTGCGCCTGACCCAAGCCATGGTATTTTCAATAACCTCATATGCATGTGAAAGTTGGACAGTGAATAAGGAAGACCATAGAAGAATTGATGCCTTTGAGCTATGTTGCTGGAGGGGAATATTAAAAGTACTATGAACTGCCCAAAAAATAAACCAATCTGTATCGGAAAAAAGTACAACCAGAATGCTCCTTAGAAGTCAGGATACACAGACTTTATCTCTCTACTTTGGACATATTATCAGGAGCAACCAGTCATGTTTCATAAAGTGGAGGGTAGTATAAAAGAGGAAGACCCCCCCAACAAGATGGACTGGCACAGTGTTAACAGCAATGGACTCAAACGTAGCAATGATTGTGAAATTCACCCGGAACTGACTGGGCAGTGGTTCATTCTGCTGTGCTACGGTCGCTATGAGTCAGTACCAACTCGATGGCATCCAACAACAACAACAACCATAAAGGTGAAAGTTTTCATAGTGAATTAGGTTCCCATTTAACAGTTTTTACCCAAATTGCTCTGTGACATTGGTTACAATTTTTATAATATGTCAGCACTCTCATTACTTCTATTCTGTTTGTTCTGTTTTCATTGCTCTATCTTCCTTACCCTTTCTTGCTTTCTTTTGGTACGTTTTGACTGTTTGGTTTCATATAGTTAATTGTTTAAAGGATATTCTTTATTTTATAATCCAATCTGTTGCTCAGCTGAAAGGTGACCTCCTGCAGTAATTTCAGTTTTAGGTTAAAAGGGTATTGTAGGGTGATAATTTCTAATCTCTAGTAGTCCAGTAGGTCTTATATGAATTTGAATTTTGTACTATGTTTTTCTTCCATTTTAAGTGGGACCTTCTATTGTGTCCTGGGCCAGAATTGTCTATAGTGGTAACCAGGCACTATCTAGTTCTCCTGGTCTTAGGTTAGAAGAAGTCCCTGGTTCATGCTGGCTATTAGCCATTTGCACTAGTTTCTTCATGAGTCTTTGGTTCCTTCCATTCTCTTTTACTCCAGATAAGTAGAGACCAATAGTTATATCTTAGATGGCTGCTCACAAGATTTTAAGACCCCGGCTTCTATTCACCAACGTAGGAGGGAGAACATTGTTATGAACTATTGTAAGCCAATTGACTGTTATCCCATGAAGCTATTATCCTAAGCCTTTCAACCCATTAAACCAATTCCACAAGTTGTTTGGATATGTCTAGGAAGTTTTGTAACCACGCCCTTTATGAGCTTTGTTGTTGTTGTTAAGTGCCTTTTGTCAGTTCTGTAACATTGTTATGAACTGTTGTAAGCCAATTGACTGTTATCCCATGAAGCTATTATCCTAAGCCTTTCAACCCATTAAACCAATTCCACAAGTTGTTTGGATATGTCTAGGAAGTTTTGTAACCACGCCCTTTATGAGCTTTATTTGCCCATATTTTCTTAAAAAGAATGACAAGGTAGAAATGAGAAAGAGTCAGCCATAAGGACCAAGAGTTGAGAGTTTGGAGGGGTAATCTTAGTTTCCACTCCATGAGCTTTTGAGAATGATCACCCTTAATGATTCTCAGGAATTCTGGGTTTCACTGGAAGTCCATGAAAACTAAGTGGACATGGGAGGGAGGTGGTGCCTAAAAATACACCATAGAGGGAGGACCCATGAAGTCATCTCCCCAAGATAGTCTGTCTACCCTGGCCAGACTGCCTCCAGTTCCTGGTCGAGCTCTGAGTACAGTCATCGGAACACAGTAGGAGCCCAATAACTGGTGTTGATTGACAGAAGCTTTAGTGGGACATGGGGAACCTGGAGAGGGTTTAGAGGAGAGACTTGGAGGTGATGAAATAAGAGTTTGGAGGCAAGGTCAAAATAATTGAATTGGCTTCACTGGGAAAGGAGAGGAGTGAGAGGTGAAGAGTAGGGCAAGAACCCGTCTAACCCCCAAAGGGTAGGCTGACACACTCCTTTGGTCCATTCAGCATGTAACAAGAGTTGTAGTGGGGCTTTGCTGTTGGAGGAGAGAGGTAGGGGGCTATGAGTTGCTTTGTCATAGCAGCAATGGAGACCCATGCATCTGGATTATCAGCACAGTTTCTCCCTTGTGTAAATAAGAATTCTCAAGACTTACATTATGGCAGCTAACAGATCTCTAAAACCCTCAGAACTTAGAAGAATAATGCATCAATGATGTATTTCAGGTAGCTAGGCAACGGAGACAGGTTTGAACAGGTGGGGGGCCTGCCTGGTATCCATCAATCACCATCTCTGCCTGAGGTCACCTCCTTTTACATTGAACCCTGGGAAAAACTGCAGTAAGTCATTAGCGGGTGAATAAAGATTCTTGGTCTAGGGAAATGTAGCAGCCTCACATTCATGGAGCATCTAATTGTGTCCCAAGAACATTATGTGGGTGGTTTCATTTAATGTTTACAATAATCCTATGGGGGAAGATGTGGGGAAAAGGATTGTTCACCCATTTCACAGATTAAGGGAGGGAGGTGGAAAGAGATTATCTAAACTGGAAAAGTGAGTTCATGTACAGCTGGGATTTGATCCAGGGCTAGTCTAAATTCCAGAGCTCATCTCTAGTTGTTGAGGAAAATCTAGAGAATGGAGTCAGACATTTTATTGGCCTACCTTTTTTCATCATGACTGCAATTGTGAAGATGGTAAAAGGATCGGGCAGTATTTCATTCTGCTGCTCATCGGGTTGCTTATGAGTCGGAACCCACTTGAAGATACCTAACAATGACAGCAACAGTGCTCTTCAGACAAAGCTATCTATGAGAGTGTCCCCAAATCCAACTTGCCTCTAGTACTCAAAGTCCATTTGTCTTTGACTTTGAGTCACAGAAAGACCAATGAAGAGTTTCCCCAGACTTTTCCAACCCGGTCTCTCTTAGCTTTGGATCTGCTGTCAGAACAGGAAGGGTCCCACCAGGAGCATCCTGAAGCTTCTTCCCAAGCCAGAGGAGGGTTGTGTGGGGTGAAGGAGTGTTAGAAAGTGGTGAAAGAGATACAACCCTCAAGCTTGGATTTAGAAGTAGGTGTCTGGTTGCCTCTGCCTGGAATCTGAACCCGAACCCTTTTCCATGGGTAAATTAGCTAAACAATCCAGACACAAAGGGAGCAGCTCTGATATGTCAGTTAACAAGCTCAAAGTGGGTGGAGGCTGGGTGGGGGGCCCAAGCTGGGAATGGAGGGAGGAGACTGCTGGTGAGAAACTGATCTTCTCTTGTCTTGCTGCCCCGAGTCCTGGCCTTCCTGCTCGGGAAACTGGGAGCAAGGCTGGTCTGGTTTCCCTGTGGTCTAAACGGTGGGAAATTTTTTTTTGGTGGCAGATTATATTTGCCGGAGGCGGTTTGAATTACACCTGACCCATTTCATTTAATTAGGGCTGGAGTTGCTGTCTATTGTGCCCAATGGGCTTTCCTGTGTGAATAAATAGTAACTTATGTTTGTTTTCTTTCAGATAGGGTGATTTTTTTTTTTAATGGTGGGGTTGGTGAGGGCTAGGATAACATAGGCATGATGATGAAATCCTCGGGGAAGAGGACATTAGAATTTTCACCCCATGATGCCTTGGCTGGCAACTCTTCTCCGACTACTTCTTGCTGGTCCCACTTTCACACAATCTATTTGGACTCTTTTCTGTTTTCACTCCTCTTCCCAGCCAAGTCTGCTTTCTCTTTCTCTTTGCAATATACCTGGGTCTCAAGCATTTCCCCTTTAGTACTACTTGTCTCCCCTTTTCCACCCTATCTCCCTTTTCCTTTATTTCCACTCTCTTTGTCTCTCTCTCACAATAGTTTTAATGTACTATTTGTTGTTGTTGTTAAGTGCCTTTTGTCAGTTCTGTCTCATAGTGACCCTGTATAGGGTTTCTGAGGAGCAGCTGGTGAATTTGAACTGCCAATCTTGCAGTTCAAACTGACCTTGTGGTTCAGTGCATTATCCCAGTGTGATACAACAGGACTCCTTGTCTACTACATGATCATTAATACTGAACTTATCAAATGAGCCAAAATATGGTTTTGTAGTGGAATATATTCTTTTTATGCAGCCAAGAAAAGGAATATAAAGACTATATGTTGAGGAAGAGTCCTGGTGCAGTGTTGTAAGATAAACACTGGACTACTGACTGCAAAGTTGGTGGCTCAAACCCATCAGCCACTTCTTGGGAACACACAGGGACACTATGAGTCAAAACTGACTTGCTGGCACTGAACAACAACAACATATGTTGCCATGATCTGCCAATCAAAAGATATTGTAAATACAAAACTGTTGCAAATAGCTTCCCATCTTTGTATAATCAAGAGAAAGGGATGCTTGTATGTGTACGTGATATTTTTTGAAATATACAAAAGAATTGTGACTAGTGGTTGTTTTTAGGAAAGGAGAATGAAGTTGGGTTGGAGAAAGACTTTTGATATTGAATATTTGAAATTTTTCTAGTTTTGATATTTTAAATGATCATTTGCAATAAATGATTTTTAAAAGGAAATATGCAATGTAAAAAAATCATACAATAGAATACATGCAAGGAGCTCTGGTGGCGTAGTGTGTTAGGTGTTGGGCTGCTAACCCCAAAGTCAGCAGTTTGAGCCCACTAGAAGCTCTGTCAGAAAAGGATGAGGCTTTCTGCTCCTGTAAAGATTTACAGCCTTGAAAAGCCTATACAGGGTCCCTATGAGTTGACGGCACACAATCACTACAACTACCAAAGTACATGCTCAGTTACTAGGTGTGGTGGTGGTGGTAGTGGTGATGTGCCGTGGAGTTGGTTCCGCCTCATAGTGACCCTGTATAGGGTTTCCGAGGCTATAAATCTTTATGGGAGCAGAAAGCCTCATCTTTCTCCCACCAAACAGTTGGTAGTTTCGAACTGCTGACCTTGTGGTTTGTAGCCTGATTCATAACCACTACACCGCCAGAGCACCTTGGAACTGACTTGATGGCACACAGTCACTACCACTACCAAACTACATGCTTAATTACTAGGTGTAGCTGTGATTAATATCTGAATATGAAGATCCAAGTGTGAATCACAGTTCCATCAACTACTAATTGTATGATTTTAGACAATTTATTAAGTCTTTGTAAACCTTAGTCTAGGTACCTGGAGCTGCAATTATGGAGTCCTGGTATGGTGCTGTAAGATAAGCATTGGATGGCTAACTGCAAGGTTGGCAGTTCAGGTTTACCAGCTGCTCCTGGGAAAGCTTACACAGGGTCACTATGAGTCAGAACCAACTCAACGGCACTTCACAACAATAACTGGATGAGTTATTTTCTTATACTTAGCAGTGGAAGCTGTTGGATAAATATATTACAAAATGGATTTATTTTCGTTTTAATTTCTTTACAAAATTTTCTCTGTAGATAAATACCTAAATCCTAAAAAAGTGATAAGACCATGGATCTTAATTTTCTATTTAGAAAGTTGCGCAGCTATATATAGAAAGTCTAGATTCCAAGAAGAGGGAGCGCACTGCTTCTCAAGGTGATGTTCTCCGAGGCTTTGGGGAAGAGATCCAGACAGTGAACCTGAGTGATGAGGAGAATTTGATTAGACTATTTGGGGATGCCATTCAGTCATGGACAGCAGTAAGGACAAACAGACTCCAAAAAGGGCAGAAGACATTAATAAAAAAGTGAATAGATTAGTTTGAAAGTAGCAGACATTTACATTTTCTTTGTTATTGTTGTTAACTACTGTCGAGTTACTCTCAACCCATAGTGACCCTGTATAGGGTTTCCAAGGAATGGCTGATGAGTTTGAACTGCCCACCTTGTGGTTCTACCTGATCTTGTGGTCTAGTGATTTTCCTACAGCGCAACACCAGGACTCCATGACATTTCCTCTTGTTGTTGTTGTTAAGTGCCATCAAGTCAGTTTCAACCCAAACTGACCCTGTATAGGGTTTCCAAGGAGTAGCTGATGAGCTTGAATCACTGACCTTGCAGTTCAAACTGACCTTGCAGTCCAGTGTATTAACCCAGAATGCCACACCAGGACTCCTCTAGAGGATGATAAAAGGAGACAAAGAGGATGATAAATGGAGACAAAGAGGTTGTAATCAGATTGTTGATGGTCTTGAAGGTCGAGCCAAATATCTCAAACTGTATTCTAGAGACAGTGGAAAGTACCAGAAGTGTGGCTATGGGAGGGGTCAGGTTATTCATTGCTGTGCAGCAAGTGACCCCAGAATGTTGTGAATGTAGTGACATACAACAATAATCGGTTAGGCTTGCAGATTTTGTGGGGCAGGGATTTGAACAAGGAACAGAAGGAATGGTTGATTTCTGCTTCAGTTTCAAGGATCTCACCTGAAAGACTCAAGAGCTCCTAGTGACTTGATTGGGGACTGGAATCATTTGAAGCCTTATTTACTCCTCTGTCTGTAATTGATACTGACCATCAACTGAAACTTTCATTGTATTTGTCTGCCAGAATGCAGCCTTCTGATGTGGATTGGACTTCTTCATAGAGAGACTCGGTTCCCAGGACCAGCATCCTCAGAAAGTCAAGGGACAGCTGTACTGTGCTGTCTAATGTAGCTTCAGTTGTCCTGCAGCATTTCCTTCTGCTGATTCTATCAAGGCATACACATGGCTTGCCCATATTCACAGTGAGGGAGTGTATAGTCCTTCTCTTGATGGGAGAGCAACATATTGATGGGGTCAGTTTTGGAAAATGTTATCTGGCTATGACATGGGAAAAAAGTCATTCACTCAAAACAGATATTTACTGAATGCCTATTAAGAATTGTATATATCTATGTGTGTGTTACAGTCATCATATGGTGCTGTGGGAGAAAGCACTGGACTTCCAGGTCGGTTTAAACCACAAGGTTGGCAGTTCAAACTCACCAGCCACTCCTTGGAAAGCCTATAGAGGGTTGATGTGAGTTGGAACTGACTTGACAGCACTTAACAACAACAACAACATTAGGTGTTAGTAGTGTCTGGAGGCTGTAAATGGTTAACATGCTTGGCTATTAACCTAAAGATTGGCAGTTCAGAAGTGCCTCAGAAGAAAGCCTGGTAATCTGCTTCCCCAAACTCAGCTATTAAAAACCCTACAGAGTACAGTTGTACTCTGGTACACATAGGACTGTCCTAAGTTAGTGTCACCTTGTCAACAATGATAGTTGTTGTTTTTAAGTGCCGTCGAGTCAGTTCCGACCCATAGCGACCCTGTGTAGGGTTTCCAAGGAGCAACTGGTGAACTTGAACCACTGACCTTGTAGTTCAAATGGCTTTGCAGTCTGGTGCATTAACCCACAGCGCCACACCAGTGATTACTAGTGTCAATATCAGGATGCAGACACGGTGACGAGCAAGAAAAAGATGTTTTAATCACTTGGAGCTGATATTTGGGAAGAGGAGTCATGTAATTAAATAATCACACAAAAAGGTAGAATTTCAATTCTTATAAGCCCTGGAGAGGACATGGGACTATGCACGCATATAACAGGGTAAGGATTTAACAGAGTCAGAGGGTCCAGGAAAAGTTTCCCTGAGGAAGTTGTATTTGGGTTGAGCTATGAAGAATGGTAGGAGGTGAGTAAGCAGAGTGAGAAGGAAGAAGGCAGAAGCGAGAAGGTGCATGTGATGACCATATTTGTAGTCTTGGTGGGAAAGAATGGTGGCAATGAGAATAGCTAACCATGGAGCCATGTGAGAGAAATTGTGAAGAAAGAATCATCTGACCGAGGAAGGGAGCTTTTGGAGACATGGAGGATGAAATGTATCTATGAGATTTCAAATCAGGATGAGAAAGAGAATGGTATTAGTGTGAATAGGAATTAGGAAGTCAGGACAGAGGGCTATTTGGGGAATGAGAAACTGTATTGAGACGAAGAGATGTTGAATTTGAGGTACTAAGAATGTACAATCCACATGTCTGTCATATTGTTGTACTGTGATGGCTTGCATGGTGCTGTAATGCTGTAAGCTAAGCCACTGGTATTTCAAATGTCAGCCATGGTAGTTAAGTTACAGTGGAGCTTCCAAACTAAGAAAAGATTAGGAAGAAGGAAGAGGTGGTCCTAAGGAACTAGCCACTAAAAATCTTATGAATAACAGCAAAATGCTGTTTGATATAGTTCCCTAGGTTAAAAGGCACTCAAAATATGATTGGAAGTGCTCCCTCACAGTAAGGTTGACCTTAATTACACAGATGAAACAAAGCTTTTGGGACCTTTATCTGCTGATGGGGCACAACTCTAAATGAGAAGTTGTTGTTGTTGTTAAGTGCCATTGAGTTGTTTCCAACCCATAGCCACCCTGTATAGGGTTTCCGAGGAGCAGCTGGTGAGCTTGAACTGCTGATCTTGCGGTTCAAACAGACTTTGCAATCCAGTGTATTAACCCACAGTGCCACACCAGGACTCCATAAATGAGAAGAGACAGCTACAAATATCCATTAATAATCAGATCATGAAATGTACAAAGTATGAGTCTAGGAAAATTGGAAGTTTTAAAAAATGAAATGGAACACATAAAGTTAGATATCCTAGACATTAGTGAACTGAAATGGACAGGTATTGACCATTTTGAAAAGGACAATTATGTGGCTTACTATGCCAGGAATGACAAACTAAAGAGGAATTGCATTGCATTAATTGTTAAAAAGATCATTCATTTCAAGACCTATCTTGAAATAAAATGCTGTCTGTGATAGGATAATATTTATACACGTACAAGGAATACCACTTAGTACAACTATTATTCAAGTTTACAGACCAACCAGTAAAGCCAGCAATGATGAATTCTACCAATGCCTTCAGTTTGAATTGGTCAAATATGCAATCAAGATGCATTGGTAATTGCTGGTGATTGTTATGTGGAAGTTGGAAGCAAAGAGGAGAATAGTTGGAAAATATGACTTTGACATAGAAATGAAATTGGCAATCACATTTTATAAGACCAACAACTTCTGCATTACAGATGTCTTTTTCCAGCAACATAAATGGTAACTATATAGGTGGACCTCACTAGCTGGAATAGACAAGAATATAATTGACAGAATCTGTGGGAAGAGACAGAGCTCTAGCAGTGCTGTAGGATAAGCACTGGACTGCTAATCACAAGGCTGGCAGTTCAAATACACCAGCCTCTTCACAGGAGAAAAATGTGGCTTTCTGCTCCTGTAGATTTACAGTCTCAGAATTGACTTGCTGGCAGTGAATTGGATTTTGTAGGATGAAATGATGGAGAAGCTCAATATCATCAGCCAAAACAAGGCCAGGGGCAGATTGTGGAACAGACCATCAACTGCTCATATGCAGGTTCAGGCTGAAGCTGCAGAAAACAAGTCCATGAGAGCCAAAATAAAACCTTGAGTATATCCCACTTGGATTTAGAGACCATCTCAAGAAATGATCTAATGCATTAGGCACTAATGATCAAAGACTAGATAAATTGTGGATGACACCAAGAACATCATACATGAAGAAAGCAAAAGGTCATTAAAGTCAAGAAAGAAGGACAAGACCAAATTGGATGACAGAAGAGACTTTGAAACTTGCTTTTGAACATAGAGTAGCTAACATGAATAGAAAAAATGATGACGTAAAAGAGCTGAACAAGAAATTTCAAAGGACAGCTCAAGAAGACAAAGTCAAGTATTATAACGAAATGTGCAAAGACCTGGAGTTAGAAAACCAAAAAGTAAGAAAACTTTCAGCATTTCTCAAGCTGAAAGAACTGAAGAAAAAAAAAAAAATCAAGCCTTGACTTGCAGTAATGAAGGATTTTATTTGTAAAATATTGAATCATGCAGGGACATCCAAAAGATGGTAGGAATACACAGAATCACTGTACCCCACCTCCCCTTCCCAAAATTTATCGTTATTCAACTATTTCAGGAAGTACCATATCATCAAGAACCAATGGTATAAAAGGAACAAGTCCAAGTGTACTGAAGGCACTGGCTAAAAACAA
The DNA here is from genome assembly GCF_000296735.1 of Chrysochloris asiatica. Taxonomy (NCBI): domain Eukaryota; kingdom Metazoa; phylum Chordata; class Mammalia; order Afrosoricida; family Chrysochloridae; genus Chrysochloris; species Chrysochloris asiatica. Next base: position 5,928,908 of record NW_006408628.1, read on the forward strand.
GGTTCTAGAAATTGACTGAATACCAGTTGAAATGTTTCAACAAACTAATGCAACACTGGAAGCACTCACTAGTCTATGCCAGGAAATTTGGAAGACATCCACCTAGCCAACCTACTGGAAGAGATTCATATTTGTGCTCATTCCGAAGAGAAGTGATCCTATATATAGAAAGTGGAAAGTATTAAAAAGTATCGTTAACATCACACAAAAGTAAAATTTTGCTGCAGATAATTCAACAATGGATGCAGAATAGGAAACTGCCAAAAATTCATGCCAGATTCAGAAGGGGCTATGGAACATGCTAACACCAGGTGAATCTTGAGAGAAAGCAGAGAACACTAGAAAGATGTTTACTTGTGCTTTATTGGCTACATAAAGTCATTTGACTATGTGGATCATAAAAAACTATGGATATTGTTAGGAAGAATGCAAATTTAGTGATAATTCCATCTCAAGAATATACATAATTGTGCTTATGTGGAATCTGTGCATAACCAAGAGGCAGTCATTCAAACAGAATGAGGGGATACTTCATGGTTTAAAATCAGGAAAGATGTGCATCATGGCTGCATCCTTTCACCATACTTATTCAATTTTTATGCTTAATTGATAAATGTAAAAGTAATGAAAGGAATAGAAAATCACCATTTTGCCAAGTTCTTGGGTCTTTGGAGTCCTGGTGTGGCACTGTGGTTTAATGCGCCAGACTGCAAAGTCATTTGAACTGCAAGGTCGGTGGTTCAAGCCCACCAATTGCTCCTTGGAATCGCTATACTGTGTTGCTATGGGTCAGAATCAACAACAGCACTTAACAACAACAACATGGTATTTACATTGCCTAACAGATCTGTGTTTGAAGGAGTGCAGCCAGAGTGCTCCTTGAAGGCCAGGATGCCAAACTTGGTCCTCATACTTCAGACATACTTTTAGGAGGGACGATTCACTGGAGAAGGATATCATGTTTGGTAAGTTGGAGGGTCAGAGATAAAGAGGAAGATACCCAACGAGATGGATTGGCCAAGTGGCAGCATCAATGGGCTCAAGCATGGCAACAATAGTGAGGTTGGCCCAGGTTCGGGCAGTGTTTCGTTCTGCTGTGCATAAGGTCACTATGAGTTGGTAATGACTCGATGGCACCTAACAACAACAACAATATGCAGGTGAAAGTTGGACAATTATGTCAGATAAGAGAAGAATCGATGGATTTGAATTATGGTGTTGGAGAAGAATATTAAATAGCCAGAAGAACAAACCAATCAGACTTGGAAGGAGTACAGTCAGAATGTTCCTTAGGCATGAGGATGGCAAGGCTTCATGTCATGTACTCTGGACATGTTATCAGAAGGGACTAGTCCCTGAAGAAGGACATTATTCTTGGTAAAATGGAGGGGCCAAGAAAAAGGGAAAGACCCTTAACAAGACAGCTTGCCATAGTGGCTTCAACAATGGACTAAAACATATTAAAAATTAATTGTGAAGATGGCACACGGCTGGGTTGTATTTTGTTCTGTTGTGCATAGTGTTGGTATGAGTTGAACCTTACTGGATGACATCTAACAACAACCATGATATAAAATACTAGAAATATTGGTAGAAAATTGGTTTGTTTGATGTAAAGCTATTATTGAACTTATTGAAACCTTGTTATCTAACTGATGTGAAGTTTGGTTTTTAAGCTTCTGAAACAGTGAGAATGAATTAGATTTTCAAGAGAGAGCGAGTCAATTAAGAAGGGATTCACCCTGGGAAGTGGCCACTTATCAGGGGAAAGAAAGGAGGTCTGGTGGTGTAATGGTTAAGTGCTCAGCTGTTAACTGAAAAGTAGGCAGTTGGAATCTACCCAGTGGATCCTTGGGAGAAAGACCTGTTGATCTGTTCATATAAAAACTACAGCCTTGAAAACATTGTGAAATGTTATGTGAAAGCCATATAAGTCAAAAATTGATTCAAAGGCATCTAACAACAACAAGGGCAAAGACAAGGAAAACAGTAAAAAAAAGGGGTTAACAAGAATGGTCTGAGGCAGAAGAACTGAGTAGTGAGTTGTCTAGAAAGCAAAAGGAGGAAACCATTTCAAGAGGAGGAGGAGGAGGGAGTCTGGGTGTGCCTCATACATCAACCAGGACAAGAAGAGTGAGCACTAGAAAAGGCTATGAGGCTTTATGGCTTGACCTTGGGTTTCTCCAAAAGACTGGAGCCTAAAGGAGGAACAAAAGGTCAGTACAGTAGATAGGGTAATGAGGAAATGGGGACTGATGATAAAAGTGGTTGAAAACTTTGGCATTGAAAGGAAATACCTAATTTTGGGGGTGAGAGAAGAGGCAGTGAGGTCAAGGGGAGGCTGGTTAAGACCAGGGAAGTATACTGAGAGGAAGAAAATGGGACAAAAGAGGTTGATAAAACTAGAGAAGGAGCTAGGATGAGTTAGACTGCACTGTCTTTAGGACTTTGGCTCTCCCTCTGACTCAAGATTTCTCTACTTATTTTTAGAATGGTGACTCCAAAGGGCTCTGGTTAGAGAGGACTTTGTTAGCTAGAGGAGAGTGAACTTAGAGATCCATTAATGGAAACCTATGTCTGGTCAAGGGGCTGATGAAAGATTGAACCTTGACACAACTAGTTCCTTCAGAATTTTGCCTCATGTTTCTCTGATACTGAAGATAAAGAACAAAAACAAAACAACATTAAAATTCCCAAAGATCTCACATATGCTCTCATTGGTACATTTCTTACATTATGTTAAAATGATTTGTTCATATGGCAGCCCTCTCTTCTAGATAGCCTCCAGGGCGAGGCTGCCACACCTGGAGTATCGCAAGCTCTTCCATTTTTGAGGACTCAGAAACGGGTTACAAATGGAACAAAATATTGGATATGATAAAACAAAGTTAAAAGAATCATGATATCGTGAAAAGGACAAATTAAGTTATTGTAGTGATGAGTTTCTGTGGATGTGTTCATAATCTCATTGGTAGGTGGTGTCAATGCTTTTATCTGAGGTTGTGAAAGCTGTGAGACAATGGTTAAATGACCTGATAGTGTAGTGGTTATGAGTTGGGCTGCTAACCTCAAGGTCAGCAGTTCGAAACTACTAGCTGCTCCAGGGGAGAAAGATGATGCTTTCTGCTCCCGTAAAGATTTACAGCCTTAGAAACCCTGTATTGGGTTGCTATGAGTTGGAACCGACTCCATGGCACAGAACCACCACCAGTCACCTTCCAGAGGTTCAAGCTGAATTCATAAGAGGACATGTGACCAGGGATATCATTGCTGATGTCAGATAGATCTTGGCTGAAAGCAGAGAATACCAGAAACATGTACGTTTACCTGTGTTTATTGACTACTCAAAAGCTTTGGATTCAGTAGCTCATGATAAACTATGGACAACATTGCAAAGTATGAGTATTCTGGAACACTTAATTGTGCTCATGTGGAACCTGTACATAGACAAAGAGGCAGTTGTTCTAACCCAACAAGGGAATACCAAATGATTTAAAATTAAGAAAGGTGTGCACCAGGGTTGTATCCTTTCACCATACTTATTCAATCTGTATGCTAAGCAAATAATCAAAAAAGCTGGATTATATGAAGAAAAACATGGCTTCAAGATTGGAGGAAGATTCATTAATAAACTGCAATATGCAGGTGCTATAAGCTTGCTTGCTGCAAGTGAATAGGACTTAAAAATACTTACTAATGAAGATCAAAGCCTTTGGTATGGGTTGCATCTCAATGTAAAGGAAATAAAAATCTTCACCACTGGGCCAATAAACAACATCCATATAAATGGAGATTAAAGTTGTCAAGGACTTCATTTTTCACTGATCA
>NW_006408628.1:5932976-5981943 GCF_000296735.1 Chrysochloris asiatica
GAATGCTCTTTGGAAGCCAGAATGGCCAGACTTCGTTTCTCATACTTTGGACATATTATCAGGAGGGACCAGTCCCTGGAGAAGGACATCATGTTCAGCAAAGTGAAGGGTCAGAGAAAAAGAAAGAGACCTCTAGCAAGGTGGATTGGCACAGTGGCAGCAGCAAACAGTTCTGGTGTAGCAGCAATTGCGAGGTCGGTGCGGGACTGGGCAGTGTTTTGTTCTGTTGTGCATAGGATCGCTATGAGTTGGTACCAGGTCAGTGGCACCTAACAACAACATTCTCAGTCATCCCTCCACCCTATCCTGCCTGGCTTCCAACTTGGGTGTAGTGTAACATACAAAAGTCATTTGATATGTTCTGTTTCTTCTGCTTGGATCACACTATCCAGCAATTTCTCCTTAGCTCAGTCTTTCACCTCTTTCAGGGTTTTGCTTAAATGTTACTTTTTTTTCTGGAGAAGGCTTCCCTGGCCATTCTCTGAGGGTAAGTCAGAAACTATTGCCCAAATGTAAAGCTATTGTTTCTTGACATATCCTCTATTTAAGTCTATACACTTCTGAAGGAATGGTGATGTTTCCTTCTCTCTAACCTTTCCCTGAAGAAGTCTGTGCTCCTTGATTTATGCCATGTCAGTACAGCAGCTTTGACATCCTGGAGCAAATCAAATTATATTTCTTTTTAATGTTCTTTGAGTTTTGGAAATAAAAATAAGTATGAAGGACTAAGATTAGAACTGTAGAGTGGGTATAGGGTAAGGTTTCCCTAACAAATTCTCATATTATAGCCCTTGCTGACATTGAAAAGTAAGCAGGTACGTTATTGTGGGCAAAAAAATTTCTTGGCAAAACTTTCCTAGCATTTTCCTCACCAATGTAACTAAGTTTTATTAAAACTTCTTTTTAATAGACCTACATGATGGTCCTATATTCTTTGAGAATATCTATATTAACCCTTTGGGATCCTCCAAAAGTTGCCACACCTTCTGAGATGATCTCTCTGCCTTTAATCTAACTGGCCCAGCAAATGCGCCTCAGAAGCCACTGTTTTGATTGGACCTTTTTGTGAAGATTGTATTGGTAAATCTGAGATTAATCCTGGATTTTTTCCATAAAATCATTTTCATTAGATTTAACCTTGCTTAAAAAACTAATAGAAAGATCATGTTAGCTCAAGGAACTGGTCTTTGCTTAATGCTTTTGTCACTCATTGAGTCCAAAGCTTGCTGAGGCCAAGATGTTCACTTAAAATGTAAGATACTGAGCCATGTGAGAGTCCAACTTCAGTAGCTGTCACGTCAATGATTGTCTTATGGTCTTCTTCCACCAGTTTGCGGACTTCATCCATAGTTTCTACACACACCAGGGTTGACAGTCTTCCCTTTCTTAAGTCAGTTTTGAGGTCTTCCCAACCTTCCTTAAAATGCTTAATCCATCTAAAAACTGTTGTTTTTTTCTGTGGGAGCAGCATTCCCATAAACTAGTTGCAAATCTTCATGATCGGAGAAGATGTCTACTTGAGTTTTATTAAAAATTTTATATTAGTCTTAACCTCAAAATTTTTTCCCCCTTGGTACAAAAATATCCTTCTTTTAGAAAGCACCCTAAGACAAGTGTATGACTGAGGGAACTTGTCTGCAGACATCCACTGATCTCAGATATATTTTCAAACATGTTTCACTTTTAAATACATACATGAACTGGAACGGGAGTGCACTGGTTCCATATGGTTCCACGGGACTGGGAGCCACAAGGCCCATGGTTCAAGCCTGCCAGTCACTCTGTGTGAGAAAGATTGAGGTTTTTTTTCTCCCTTGAAGATTTTAAAGCCTCAGAAACCCTATACATGGTAGCTATGAATCCGACTTGACTGTATGGAGTTTAACAACATGAACTGGAATACACAAGCACTACTTTTTGACTTACCCTTGTCTTTCTATTTCAACAAATTCACATCCTCTAGACTCCCTAACACCCTTCTCAGCTTTACTTTTCTCTGTTGTACTGAGCATCATCCAATGTCCTACATACTTTATTCATTTATTTGTTTGTTGTCTGTCTCTCTCTAGAATATGAGCTGTGGCGTTTGGATTCTAGAATGAATGATACTTGGTTCACAGTAGATACTCAGTATTTGTTGAACAAATTTATGAAATTGCTTGCTTTACTTATGAAGGAAATGGGCCATTTGAAGGTGTGTGCTCTTGTATTATGTGATGCTAGAACTCTGGGCTATGTGATTTTCTTACTTCATTATTTTGATATATTATTGTCTTTTCTTTTGACTTCTTTATTTTTTTAATTGATAAAAGTTATTTTGGAGCATTCTAACTTTTTCTTGACTGACTTCAGGGGAAAGGGAATTACTGATGGTGTGGCCAGTTAGGAGGGGAGGTGGATGTCCCCACCTGCCAGGCAGCAACCAGGCCAGCTTGAAAGCAGAAGGAACTGGGAGCAGATAAAAGATCTACCCAGGAGTGGGTAGATTGTTTGAGCTGGCCACTGAGCCTTTCCTACTTGAGGCCTTAATTTACAGGATACATGAGCAGGAAAAAAAAAAAAAAAATCATCCTTGGCCTTTTGTTGAATGTCAAAAACAAAAAAACAAATCCATTGCTATTGAGTTGGTCTGATTCATGACGACCCTGTAGAACTGCTCCATAGGATTTCTGAAACTAAATCTGTACAGGAGCAAACAGTCTCATCTTTCTGCTGTTGAGCATCTGGTGGGTTTGAACCACTGACCTTGAGGTTATCAGCCCAGTGCTTAACTCACTGTACCACCAAGTATCCTTGTTGTAATGTCAAAGAACCAGCAAAGTTACATCATACAATCACACAAATAAAGAAACTTAAATTCAACTCAACCAGCAGGTATCTGTTATCTCCCAGCAGAGATGAGGCCTTGGGAATGCAGCGATCAGCTTGCAGTCTAGTAGAAGAGACAGGCGTGTATATGAAAATTCGGTGCAACAGGGATGAGGTACTGAATGAGATACAAGATGAGTGTGTATGACAGATGGAGGAAACCAGGCAGAGAGATCAGCAGAGAACTTGGCTACTGATTGACCATGGAATAAATTCTGTAGGGTGCTGGGTCTGACAAAGTAATGCTACAAAACTCATGATATAATACAAATGACAAACTGAATTAAAACTTTTACCAAATGTGCACAAAAAGATAAGAAGATCAAAAGCAGAAGACTTGGAATACAGGGGAAAAAGGAAGTGACATCTCTTGGTATTGCACATCATGTTTTGCAGACACCATGTTGTTGTTTTTGGGTGCCTTTGAATCTGTCTCAATTCATAGTGACCCATGTGACAGAGCAGAACTGCCCCATGGGGTTTTCTTGGCTGTAATCTGTACAGAAACAAGTGATATATTAATAAAACCAGTTGTTGTTGACTTGATTTTGCCTTATGGTGACCATATGTATGCCAGAGTAGAAATGTATGTTCCTTATTTTTAAGTGCCATTGAGTCAGTTCTAACTCATTGTGACCTTGTATAGGGTTTCCAAGGAGCGTTTGGAGAGTTTGAATCCTTTCAATCCAGTGCTTCATCCCATTTTTAGTAAGATGAGTTTTCAGAAGTAATCACCAGATGTTTCTTCTGAGGCACTCAACCTCCAGTATTTCAGTTACCAGTTAAGTATGTTAACTCTTTTTATCATCCAGGTAATCTGCTGCATAAATACAGTATTTCATTTAATCTTCACCGCATTGCTGATGCTGCCGTATTTTACAGGTAAAACATAATGTGTGGAGATTGAAAGTAACTAGCCAAAGGTCAGGCCAAAGTGTGACACCACTGTAGACAGAAGAACCAATACTCTACCCCTTATGTCCAGTAATTTATGTAAAAATGGTGTAAAGCTGAAGAGAACTCTCTAGCAATGATTTACGGTAAAAGAAAGCTTTGGGATAGATACTTCTCTCTGAAGACCCTGGTATCTACTCCACAACAGCAATGTTCCCTGGGTAGGCATCCATGAAGAACCTTGGGCTGACCTGTGAGTCTCCAGGGAAGCTTGCTGACCTTCAGGAGGTTTATGATTCTAAGCAACAGCCATGGTGACTGGAACGAAATGATCCTACCCAATTGCAAAACTTGGTTGTCCTTGGGTTGAGCAAGTCCTGATGAGAAAAATAGCTCTCAATTTCCTGTCTGTCCTTGGCCTTAAGGAAAACAGTTAATAACCAGGAGGTGTTGACTGGCCTGCTTCTGAGCCTTTGTCCAGGTTCTCATGCCCACTCTCTGCCTCGAAAATACTAATAGAACTTTTGATATTTGTTGAATTGAATTTAACAATAAATATAAGCTCTCTCAAGAGATTGGGAAGTTGAAGTTTTTAAGATCCTCCAAGATAGTGTGGGATCACCTCTGACATTGGAGGTGGAATGCTGTGTGTGAACTTGAGTCCTATTTATTGTGTGGTCTTGAATGTATTAGGTCCAATCCTCAGTTTGCTTATCCATGTTGTTGTTAAGTGCCATTGAGTCAATTCCGACTAATAGTAACCCTGTATAGGTTTCAGAGGAGCCACTGGTAACTTTGTGGTTCATACTGACTTTGCAGTCCAGTGTTTATCCTACAGCACCACATAGTCTCATAATTCCTCCTCTATGAATCTATACTCACAGAATTATAGTGGTTACTGAATAAAACCACAGATGTACATTGTTAGTATTGAAATGATGTAGATATGTAAGTTACCTAATTCTTTCTATCCTAAAGGAAACTAAACCAAACCAGTTTCTGTCCAGTCAGTTCCAACGCATGACCCTTCATCTATGTCATAGTAGAACTGTGCTCCATACTGTTTCAAGTGGTTGTTTTTTTCTAAATTAGATTACTAGGACTTTTTTCTGAAGTGCCTCTTTGTGGACTCCAACTTCCAATCTTTTGGTTAGCAGCTGAGTGCACTAACTGCTCAGACCATCCAGGGACTCCAATAAAACCTTTAAGGAGACCTGGTGGCATAGGGGTTAAAGCATTTGGTTGTTAGCTAGAAGCTTGGCGATGTGAACCACCAGTTGCTCTGTGGGAGAAATGTGGTAGTCTGCTTTCGTAAACATTTCAGCCTTGGAAATATTATGGGAGTGCTCTACTCTGTTCTATAGGGTCACTGTGGTTGGGTAGGAAGACCCTCAGTGTGATGGATTGACACTGTGGGCTGCTACAATGGGCTCAATCCCAGTGACAACTATGAGGACAGTGCAGGACGGGGCAACATTTCATTCTGTTCACAGGGGGTCACTGTGAGTCTGTACAAATGTCAGTACCTATAAATAAAGTTTTATTGAAATAGTCATGATCACGCTTACATACCACTATGGTGATTTTTGTACTGTTGTTAACTGCCATCGAGTCAGTTCAATTGGATAGCAACCCTGTATAGAGTTTCTGAGGAGCAGCTGGTTAGCTTGAACTGCCAACCTTGTGGGTCAAGACAACCTGGTGGTCTAGTGCATTAACCCACAGCACCACAGATGAAACAGAGACTGCATGGCCTGCAAAGCCCATAATATAAGCATAGTGGTTACTAATCGGGCTGCGAACCTTAAGGTCAGCCGTTTGAAACTACCAGCTACTCTGCAGGACAAAGATGAGGCTTTTTATTCCCGTAAAGATTTACACCCTCGGAAACCCTGTACAGGGTCACTATGGGTTGGAACCGACTCGATAGCACTTAACAACAACAACAACAACAGTCCCTTATAGGAGTCTTGGTGTGGCACTGTGGGTTAACAATGAGCCAGACTGCAAAGCTGTTTGAACTGCAAGGTTGGTGGTTCAAGCTCACCAGCTGCTCCTTGGAAAACCTATACAGGGTCGCTATGGGTCAGAACTGACTCAACAGCACTTAACAACAACAACAGTTTGCTGCTCTAAAATAACAAAATTTAGCAAATAAACACCCTGAATAAAGCTTCAATCTTTTAGTATCCAAATTGGCTGTGCCCATAATCACATATACGAGACTTTCAAGAATGCCCCTTGTCAGAATATCAGCTTGAATTGCTCATGACTAAGGCTGGGTTAACAAAGCCCCTCAAGAGAATCCTGTGCAGCCTGAGTCTTGTAGTCTCTCCCTCCAGATCTGAGGGACTGAGGAAGGCTGTCCACACAGGAGAGCTGCAGCTGTCTCAGTCTGGAGCCACACAAATCCCATCTTGTCCGCTCTACTTTAGCCATTGAAGTCACCTGCCTGACAGCTGGCTGAGTGCTTTGCCCAGTGACAGGTCTCCCATTTAAATATAATCACCTTTTTATATCCACGGAGCTCTCTGAATGCCTGTCTCCACCCAGAGCTTTCCCTGGTGATTGAAAAGAGCTAAACCAACAAATGGCATTATCTCCTCTGAATGGCCTCAGTTTATCACCTGGACAAGCCCTGAAACTCCAATCCTGAACTTCTCTTTGTTGTAACAACAGGTGCTCAGGAAGGGGTGGGAGTGGGCTAGGGGGAGGATGGGTTTAAATGCCGGAATAGGGTTAGAGGAAGAAGGCAGTGGAATGCTCTTTGGGGGAGATCTTTAGAAACTGGATCAGCTTCACTTCTCCTGGATGGGTTGGGGCAGAGTCCTTGGATGGCTGACAATGATACGAAGATCTCTCACAGTTTCTCCCACACAAACATAACTGCTCTACAACAGACCTGAGGGCTCTAGGAAAAGAGACGGTCCAAAAGCATGGTTTTCCCCCTAAAGTATTTTAAGGGAAGACTTAGTTTTGTTTTTATTTTTTGGCTCATATGTCAATATCCCAATGGCTTGAGCCAGTTGAGTGAGTACATGCAATGCCTATTGCCCTCTGACAAGGTGTAGGTGGGTTCCATACGTACCAAATGCCCATTTAAAGAAAATATAGCAGTTTTTATGCACCCTGTAAAAATCATCATTGGGAAATCAGAGGCAGCAGGGTGGCTGGAGTGGGCAATTCTTTGCTGTAAAGGACCAGATGGCAAATATTTTAGGTTTTTTAGGTCATGTGATCCCTTCTACAATTACTCAATTTTGTCCTTGTGCAAAAGCAGCCACAGGTAATATGTAAATGACTGATTGTGATCATGTTTCAAACAACTTTATTTACAAAAATAAGTGACAGGCAGGATTTGAGTCCTGTACTGGAGTTTGTTGATCCCTGATATACAGCTAAAGAGCCTAATTTCACAATGGTTAAAGTGCTCAATTACTAACCCAAAGATCAATGGTTTGAGCCCATCAAGTACTCTGTGGGAGAAAGATGTGACAGTCTGTTTCTGTAAACATTTTCTACTTTGGAAATCCTATGGGGGCATGTCTAATCTGTCCCTAGGTTCACTATGAATCAGAAATGACCCCACTGCAATAAGTTATCGGCACAGAACTTTAGCCTGCTTAAAACTTTACTTTCCTGTATATGGTGCTAAAGGACAGAGAACATCTCAGTTTATGGAAACCAATCAGTTGCCACAGAGTCAATTTTGACTCGCGGTGTTGTTGTTAGGTACCATCGAGTTGGAACCGAACTCATGTACAGCAGAACGAAACAATGCCCAATCCTGGGCCTACCTCACTACCACTGCCACACTTGAGTCCATCAATGCTGCCACCTAGCCAATCCATCTCTTTTTCTGTGACCCTCCATCTTACCAAACATATCCTTCTCCAGCAACTGTTCCCTCCTGACAATATGTCCAAAGTATGAGAGACAAAGTTTGGCCATCTTGGCCTATAAGGAGCACTCTGGCAGCACTTCTTCCAAAGCAGATCTATTGGTTCTTTTGGCAGCCCATGGCACTTTCAATATTCTCCTCCAACATCATAACTCAAAAGCATCAATTCTTCTATGGTCTTCCTTATTCACTGACCAGCTTTCACGTGCATATAAGGTTACCAAAAATGCCATGGCTTGGGTCAGGTGCACCTTAGTCCTGAAGCTGACATCTTTGTTCTTCAACACTTTAAAAAGGTCTTGTGCAGCAGATCTGCCTAATGCAATATGTCGTTTGATTTCTTGACTGCTGCTTCCATGAGTGTTGATGGTTGGTTGATCCAAGAAGAATGAAATCCTTGACAACTTCTATCTTTTTTCTGTTGATAAGAATGTTGTTTATTGGTCCAGTGGTGAGGATTTTTGTTTTCTTGACATTGAGATGCAATCCATACTGAAGGCTGTGCTATTTGACCTTCATCAGTAAGTATTTTAAGTCCTCTTCACTTTCAGCAAGCAAGGTTGTATCATCTGCATAGCACAGGTTGTTAATTGAGTCTTCCTCCAATCCTGATGCTATATTTTTCTTCATATAACCCAGCTTTTTGGATTATTTCCTCAGCATACAAGTTGAATAGGTATGGTGAAAGAATACAATCTTGTCACACACCTTTCTTAGTTTCTAAATTCGGTGTTCCCATGTTCTGTTTAAACAAGTGCCTCTTGGTCCATGTATGGATTCCTCATGAGCACAAGTAAGTATTCCAGAATATTCATACTTCGTAATGTTGTCCATAGTTGTCATGATCCGCAGAATTGAAGGCCTTTGCATAGTCAATAAAGTACAGATAAACATCTTTCTGGTATTCTCTGTTTTCAGCGAAGATCCACTGGACATCAGCAATGATGTCCCTTGTTCCACATTCTCTTCTGAATCTGGTTTGAACCTTTGGAAGTTCTCTGTCAAATGTATGATTGTAGTCATTTCTGTATTACCTTTAGAAAACTTTACTCGCATAGAATATCAAAGATATTCTGATGATTTCCTCATTCCGTTGGGTCACCTCTCTTTGGAATGGACACAAATATGGATTTCTTTCAACCAGTTGGCCAGATGGTTGTCTTCTAAATTTCTTGGTATAGATGAGTGAGCACCTTCAGTGCTGCCTCACTTTGTTGAAAGATTTCAATTTTTATTCCATCAATTCCTGGTGCCTTGTTCTTGATTCATGGTGACCCCATATGCATCAGAGTAGAACTGTGCTCCATGGAGTTTGAAGTGGCTGATTGTTAATAAGTTCACCAGGCCTTTCCTATGAGGTGCCTCTGGATGAACTTGACAATCTAACATTTTGGTTAGCAGGTAAACTTATTAATTGCTTGCAACATCCAGGGACCTCAGTTAATGATAGGGTTGACCTTAAATAGTTGAATGTGATCTGAATTCGTCAGTAAAGAGAATTCAGAAGCAAGACGATATTGAGTCAAATTGGTAGCAGAATGAGGAGTAGAAGACAGGCAGGGATGAGCTAGGTCCCTTTAGTGGTGGGCCACTGGAATACAGATGCCGAGGCTGTGCTGTTAGTAGGTTTAAAGCATCTGATTCCTTGAGCTGCCTACATTCCAAAACAACTTTGCTATTCCAATCTCTTCAAGGTCCACCTCTACTATGGTTTCTGCTCTTTTTGGTCATTCCTGGGTCTTCTGAGATTCCAGTCTGCATTATTTCATCTACCTCCTTCTTGTAAATTCCCAATTTCTGATCCTTTGTCCTGTTACACACCTCTACCACAATATCACCAGTTATATTTATGGCTTTTTCATTTGTTGCCACCTGCCCATCAAGTGGTGGCTTCCCTGAAGTTGCTAAGATGCTGGAAGTAGGGTCATTCATGGTGGACAGGTTGTCTGATATAGTGCTGGCAGACGAGTCCTCTTGGTTGGAAGGCACTAAAAATATACAGTGGCTACAACAATGGAATCATCATGAAGACTGTGAAGGACTGGGCAATGTTTTGTTCTGTTGTACATGGGATTGCTATGAATCGGAGCCAACTTGACAACAACTAACAACAGCAGACCATAACTGACTTCAGTGTGGGAGGAAGACATACCCAAATGAAAGGGATCTATTTCTTAGAAGTAGGGAAGAGGCGTTCTAGACTGACAGACTAGAAGACACCCAATTCAGTGTGCTTCCTGTCTTGAATAGCTCTTCCTTAGTGTTGGCAGTGAACCGAGCAGTCACGGGTGCCTAAGAAACACATGTGGATGGAAGTGAGCCATTTCCTGCTCATGGTACTGCCTATCATCTCTTGTTCAAAACTGAGTCTAGACCTGGTATCACCAGAAACCTTTTTCAGAGTAAATGCATCCATTCACCCTGGTGAATTAGGAAACCAATCACCTTTTCCACAGACTGGCAGATACAAATCTGCCGCCACCAGATTTGCTGTTTCCCTTAAACCCCTTTGTTGTTGTTAAGTGCCGTCGAGTTGGTTCTGACCCATAGTGACCCTGTGTAGGGTTTCCAAGGAGCAGCTGGTGAGCTTGAACCACTGACCTTGAAGTTCAAGTGACTTTGCAGTCTGGCGCATAACACCACACCAGGACTCCTTTAGTTTTGAGGAAATGACGGGGAACTATCACCTAGTCCACAAACATTTATCTAGCACATATTTTTCACAAGATATTGTGTGATTTAATTCTGTGGACATTAACTTCTTTATTCTGTCCAATAACTATGTGAAGTTTGAATGCGTTTTCATCTGTATTTTTCATATAAGAAAGTCAAGGTTTAGATAGGCAAAAGGGTTTGCCTAAGACCTCACAGCTTCCAAGTGGCCAACCTGGGGTGTTAATGTCCATTTTTGTTGGAAACTTTCAAAGAGAAGAAATTTCCAAGGCAGAAAAGGCTGACTTTGCTGGTAGAATTCCTGCATCTACAATAGAAGTTGGGAGAAATTGTACAGGCAGGTTTTGAAGATCCTGAACTTATAGCAAATAGACCCACTTCTCTGTCTGCCTACATCCCTCCAAGTCACCAACTTTAAGTCCCCACTGTGTCCTTGGAAGGAGTCTGACAACTTCAAGTGAGTGATGTGTGTCTCCTGTGTGTGCCCCTCTCACCACTACTGATGCCTGCTCAATGCCCATTTCATGGGCATCAGGTGACAATGCGCCTGGAGCAAGGTGGCAGGATGAGGGCGGGGTAGCTGGCAAGACTTTCTAAATGCCTCACATTCGCCTCTCCCAGAACTAGTTCTCATGCCCAAAGGAGTCTCGTGGCCCAGCCCATGAGGCCTGCAGGGCTACAATTCCAGTTTTTTTTTTTTTTTTTCCCTTTGGCTTCAGTAACTTCAGCTCTGGTCTCTTGGGGTCAAGTTGTATGTGGCTTGGGGGCAGAGACTGGGACAAGGGAGGAGGAGTCTAGCAAAGGGGTGGCTAGTCATATTTTCCAATCCTTTCTAAAGTGTCTGTCTTCCCTTAATGGATACGGAAGTGAGCCATCTGACTGACTACTCCGACTGCAAGACTGGTTACTGCTTACATCATCTGGGCAGCCGGATTGGAGATCAGGGTGGGGAAAGGAGAAAGAAATGGAGCCGGGATTAATCCAGCCCCGAGTGAACTGATAGACAAAGGCAGTGGTGATCAGGTAACCTTTTTCCCAAGCACGGGCCTTGGGGAGGTGGAGAAGAGCCAGGAAGTGATCTTAGTGTGCGTATATGGTGCTTCAGCCGACTCCGCCCATTACCCACATTTCATTTCGGCTCCATTCCATTCTAAAACACTCTAACCCATAAACTTTGGATGAGAATTTAGATTGTCTCAAGAATAAACTAATAGAGGAGATTGCTGATGAACAGTCCTCTAGGCACTCTCAGCATGAGGGTGGGGGAACAGAGACTCGCTATCTGTGAGCTTCTACTGCTTAATAAAGCACTCCTAAACGTGGTGATTATGACAACAATCATTTGTTTCTGGTCACAAGTTGACAGATGATCTGGGCGGTGCTGTGAAGTTGGGTGGGACTGTGTTGAGCTTGACTGTTGCTCTGTGGGCTGGCTGGTCTCTGATGGGCCAGATGAACGGAGTTATCTTCACATGCTCCCTGAGGCTCTTGGAGACTTACTTGGGCTTGCTCAAGTGTCAGTGGCTGAGTTCCAAGAAAATGAAGGGAACCAGGCAATGCCTCTTGAGGCCCAGACTTGAAGCTCACATAACACGCCTCTGGCCACGTCCTATTGGCCAAAGTGAATTAGCAGATTAATCCAGATTCAAGCAGAGGCATATCAAGGTGGGAACTGGGCAGAAGGGAATGCTTGCCACCAGAACACAAGCAAGTTCAAGGGGAAGGCAGATGACTCACCCTCACCCCTTGCACATTTAGCATTAGCCCTGGTACTCATCACTCTCACTATGCCTTGATTCAAGGGGTGAGGAGAGAGACGACAGCTCTTGATGGGAACAGCTGCAGAGAACTGTAGCCATCTTTGCTCTCTACTGTAGGTACCAGATGCCTGGGAGCCTTCTGTTACTGTTCTTATCACGAACTGCTATGGCAAGATAGAGAAGAAAGAGCTAATTCTGACCAGGGTTGCTGGAATGGGAAGGAGTTTGAAGCAAACTTCACAGACAAGGGAGCTTCAAAGGACAAACAGTATTTCAACAGAAGCAGGAATACACACTTCCCTTCTTTTTTATGTTTCTTTTGCTAAAAGCCTACCTTAGGCTTACCAATGACCATTTACCAAGGAACCCTTCACTGATCTGGCACTCCCAGCACTCTGAAGCAGGAACAACTCCAGCCAGAGCTATTGGTGGTTAGGAAACTCCAGGTTCCCTCCCTCGTGTTTTGCTTCTCTCTTTCCTCTCCTCTCCTCTGGAACTTCTTTCCCACTTCTTATCTTTCTCCTACTGTGTTTTCTAACAAGTATGGATTAACAAATGTCACTATGGGAAAAGATCAAGAAATATTGTTTGTCATTTCTCAAAGCTTGCTAGTGGAACAATAAATTCATTTCTTTTATTTTGTGGATGGGTTATTCAGGTTGTCCACTGTGAATTCTATATAAAGTACCTAGTGCTATGTGCAGAGTAGGTGGGAAGGTAGTAATTTACAGTCATTATTATGTCTGATAACATACATTGGCGATGAAGACATTAGTTGAACAGATCTCTGCTGCCGTAATAAGATTTACCTGCATAGTTTATCAGTACAATCATGAAAAAGAAGCAAACAAGCAAGCGAGCAAATAAACTTCCTGTTTTAGTAGTATCTGGGGCACTCTCTTCCCTTGAGAAAACAAAACAAAAACTAAAACCCAGAAGGAGACTTAGTCTGGGGTTGGTCTTCTTCCTCCATGGGAAAACAAAAACACAAACAACAGCAAACCAGTGACATAAGTCAGTCTGACTCATGGTGATCCTGTGTGTGAGTAGAGCCATGCTCCCAAGGATGTTCAGTGACTGATAGTTGGGAAGTAGATTGCCAGACCTTATTTTTTTGAGGGCTTCTGGTTGGACTGAAGCCTCCAACCTTTCAGTTAGCAGATAGGTACTTTAACCATTTGCGTTCTCCAGGAACCTATGAAATCAACCCTTTGAGAAGTCCTCAGGTTACTCCTCCTGCTGCAGGAAGATGAGCTGACCCCACCTGAGCCCCCGCAAGAGAAGACAGGAATGCTGAGCGCATAGGATGCTCTCTTACATTTCCCTGTCACTTTGACCAAGAGTACTACCCATGCAAAGAAAGGCGTGACACCCTGTAACCATAGTCTCTCTCCTCATCTCTACTTGGTCCTTTCTTATTATGCTTAGCTCATCTCTGCTTGTCTTTGTTTCTCTCTGTTAGTTTACTTTGACCACCCCTCCTATTTATTACAGGGACTGTCAAGATCAAAAGCTAACATGCTGAGGATGGCAGAACACGGAATGAAGCTGGATCCTTGAAGACCTGAGTGAGCCAGTGTTAACCAACCCTCGAGTCAGTCTCCCTGTTATGCATTGGACTGTATACTTATAAGATAAAGAGGGAAATTAGAGAGACAGAGAAGAGGAGAAGATGCAGAGATGAGGAGGCAATGTGATCTTAGAGACAGAGATTGGAGTGATGCAGTCATAAGTCAAGGAAGATTAGCAACAGCTGTTAGAAGAGGCAAAGAATAGATTGTCCCCTAAAGCCACCAGAGACAGTGTGGCCCTGACAACTCAATTCAACTTCTGGCTTCCAGAGCTGGGAGAGAATACATTTCTGTTGCTAGAAGCCACCAATTGCAACTATGTGGCCAGGTGAATTCAATCAACAATAGGGTCATCGCTGCCTCAGTAGGACCCTAGTCATCCCTTCTAAGACCTAGCTTTTAAGACAAGTGAGGTCAACAATAAGACCTAGCTTCAGAACTTCATGAAGTATTACTTCCCAGAGAGATGCAGAATGAGTCTTGGGGCAGTTCTGTACCATTTGAGGGAGGAGGCATGGTACTCAGAAGACAGACATTTGACCAAATGAGATACAGGGAACAGAACGTGTCCTGTGTTCATTGTTCCAGAAATAAGATATTTGACAGAGTCTAGGGACAGTGGTTTGCACTTCAGTGTAAAGAAAACAAAAATCTTCATCACTGGATCAATAAACAGCATCTGTATAAATGGAGAAAAGATTGAAGTTGTCAAAGACTTCATTTTGTTCCAATCTACCATCAACACTCATGGGAGCAGCAGTCAAGAAATCAAATGACTATTGCATTGGGCAAATTGGCCACATAAGACCTGTTAAAAGTGTTGAAAAGCAAAGATAACAGTTTGAGGACTAAAGTGCACCTGACCCAAGTCATGGTATTTTCAATAACCTCATATACATGTAAACGTTGGATAGTGAATAAAGAAGACCGTAGAAGAATTGATGCATTTGAGTTAATGGTATTGCAGGAGAATATTAAAAGTACCATGGGCTTCCAGAAGAACAAACTAATCTGTGCTGGAAGAAGTACAACCAGAATACTTCTTGGAAGCCAGGATGACCAGACTTTGCCTCTCATACTTTGTAAGTATTATCAGGAAGAACCAGTCCTTGGAGAGGTTTATCATATTTGGTCAAGTGAAGGGTTGGAGAAAAAGAGGAAGACCTCCCAGTGAAATGGATTGACACAGAGGCAGTAGCAATGGGCTGAAACGTAGCAACAATTTTGAGGTTGGTAAAGGACCAGGCAGTGATTCTTTCTGTTGTACATACAGTTGCTATGAGTTGGTACTTACTCGGTGGCACCTAACTACAACGACAAGAGGGACAGTGGCACAGTGGCCAAAGAGCTTGGTTGTTTACTAAAAGGTTAGAGATTTGAATCAGTCAGCTGCTCTGTGGAAGAAAGATGTGGCGGACTCTTCTGTAAAGCTTACAACAGCAGAAGTCCCGTGTGGCAGTTCTACTCCATCCTACAGGGTCGCTATGAGTGGAATTGCCTCTAGGCAGTGGTTGGTAGAGGCAGGGTGAGTCACAGATCCCCTATAGCCACCACCCTGTGTGCTCCTAGGCAATGTCTCCTCTCTCAGTAAAATGGGAGGAATGGCTCTCTTTCTACCTTGAAGAGAATTTGAAAAGAACAGTTAGTGATAAATCAATCAGTAGAAATGAATAAATAACACCACTGATTTATCCAACAACACAACAAATATCTAGTTATAAAACAGGGAGAAAACAAGAAAGGGCTAAGATGTGTCTTAGTCCCCAAGTGGATGGATTTATCAAACAGAAATGTATTTTCTCATAGCTTAGGAGGCGGGAAGACCAAATTTAGTGTGCCAACTCTAGAGGGAGACTTTCTCTCTGTCGGATCTAGAGGAAAGTCCTTGTTTCTTTGTGGTTCTCATTGTGGGTGGTCCTCATGAGACTTGACACCTCTTCTCCCCCATCTCTAAAAGGTTCTCTGCACAGAGACTCTGGGTCCAAAGTGTGTGCTCTGCTCCCACATCTTCTTTCTTGGCTATGGTCAGTTCCCCTTCTGCTAGCCGCTCTCTTTTTGTTTCTTATAAGGTAGAAGGCCATGCAGGCCACACCCCAGGGAAACTCAATCTACGTCAGATCTAGGCTGTGATCTAAATAAGAGTATTGAACCTACCAATCCCCTCATAGCTGATTGGCTGGTCACATCAGATCACATCATTACGTCATTACATGACTGCCATATTATGCTATTGCCTAGCTGTCAAACCACTGAGAATCATGGCCTAGTCAAGTTGACACACATATTTTAGGGGACTCAATTCAATCCATGACAGAGTGGCTGAGACTGAAACCATGAAAGTTTGGACTAAAGAAGATTCAGCAGAGACAACCTGACTGCCTATCTCCCCTCCTCCTCTACACATTATTTCCATTTTCCAGGTATTCACAGGAGAGAATTGTTTCAATGACTCCTTCACTGACTTGTTCTCACACCCTCAAGAGTGTGAACTTCTTGAAAGTTTTGATGCCATAGCACCTCTCTATTTACCTTGTGAGGTATTGCTACAATGTAATAGCAACCAAGAAACCACATTACCAGAGTGGATTAAACATTTTGTCCACTCTCTTGCCAGATAGTCGTGAGCCAGGCAGGTAGAACTGTGACTTGTAAAGGGGAGAGGGGACCCTTCAGCCTGAGGTGTTATTGTTATGGGTACTACATTCATAGTGACCAGAAGCTGTCTTCAAAAGGTACAGGGGACTAGTGGGTTTCCAGCTGTTTGCGGATGGAGGGTGTGCATGTATGAATACATCTGTGTGCCCACAGGTGATTCTGGGTGGTGTGAAGGGACATCATTCCATGTCCATGAATGTGTCCTGGCCCAGCAGTTGGTACGTGTCTCTGTATGAGTCTGTGTGACTGAGCACATTTGTATGCCCACATGTATCGCTGTACAATGAAGCCGGATGTACTTCTATGCACAATATGGATCTTGGCTTTGGTAGTGGGGAACTATTCGGGAGGGTGTGAGTGTGAGCAGACTTAGAGCATAGGCCCCCGGGCCTCCAGAGGCCTGTCACCTGCAGGCTTCATTACAGAGGAAGCCAGGTGCTTGGACTGTCCCCAGAGCAATAAGAGTGCACTGTCATGAGTTTGAAAAATATTCCTGTGGGAGATATAAATAAAGACTAGAAGCCCAAAGCCAGGGTTTTAGAAAACCATCCTTAAACACAGGATAATTTATAGCTACAGCCGTCAGTCCCCTGGATGACTCAGCTCTCCTTACCAAAGCGGGCCCAGCCTGCTCCAGTAACCTTTGGGTTTGGCTGAAAGGCTTGTACTAAAGCAGGCTCCAAGGAGCCCAAGTGATCTGACCATCCGGCTACCAGACCAGCTCTTGCTGGGATTGCTTCCTCAATTCTCTTTGGGCAAACTCCAACCAAGACAGGGATGAACAGATCCTGGAAACTGAGAAACAGGGGACTTGGGCATTCCAAGCTGGCTGACCCTCTGGATGCCTAATAAATTGGTCCCCATATACCTCTGGGATCTTGGTGGATTCTGCTACCCACTAAGTGGATGTTCACTCGAATACCTCTCCCACCATTACCAGTCCATCTTCCAGCTATGTCAACCACCCTTGGGAGGCATCAGTCTCAGAGCACAGAGCTGCTTAAAGCTAGTGAGCTTTTCTCTCTCACAGAATCTTGAGCCCCATAGAAAGAATAGACAGAATCTTATTCCTACCTTTACTTAAAACAAACAACAATCTATTGAAACCAAGAGCCAAAAGTGTGGCTGAGAAGAGAGGCAGGTAGTGATATGTTTAAATGTTGGGGTAAATTTATGGTGAAATACAATTAGGAATGAATAGATTTTTTTTTTTTTTTAAAAACTCCTTCTCCCCATCTTCTTTCTTTATATTTTTAACAGACGCTTGACCAAACCTGTCTAAGAGACAAGACAGAGGGTACAGATCAGAACAAAGGCCATTTCTGTTTTGCGTTTCTTTTGAAATCATCCAGTGTGGAAAGGACTAGAAGTGCTTGAAGGTTCTGTTAGCCACAAGCCTCACCAAATCTTGGATCTCAGGAACATTTTTAAGCTAAGGCCTAGATTACCAACCATCCACGTGTAGAAAAAAGAGCCATCATTCAGCATTGTTTTAAGTTTATCCCTTTGATTAAATTGTTAAATAGCCCTGAATCATGTTTTCTCTCCTCTAGCAAATGAATTGGTGCAACTGACCTATTTTTACGGCAGGGCCCGCCACATAATAAATTTGTAATAATTTCATATGAATGAATGGTTCCTTTAATCTGCAATTAGCGCCTTCATTTCAAATGCATTTATCAAGTCACTGTGTGTGTGTGAGAGTGCATTCTATGAGACAGTGTGTGTCCCACAACAAGATTCCATGATTCTGTGATGTATAATCTGGGTACGTAGTCATACACGGATTCTCTGATTAATCCCTGTGAAGGAAGTTTCAGATCAGCCAGGTTAACCCACAGGTGTACATGTGCACACACATCAACCTTACACAGGCTAATTTCATAAAGGATAGAAAGCAGAGCCCCTTGTTAGCTGCATAAACCCAAACTGCAGACTTTCTGCTTGGCCCGGTCTGGTCTGGCCTTGTTGGAAATGCACTGGGTCTACTCCAGATACCGTAGCTCTGGCTTTTGAAATTTATCCTCTGCCCTCTGAGTCCTCTTCTTTTTTCCTCTTTCTCTTTGGGATGCTTCTCCACCTTACGTCTGATTCTATTGGCCTCCTGCTCCTTTGATCACCTTTATCTTTCCATGTTATATCAATAAACAAGGCTGTGCTATGAGTGATTTGTATCTGCATTGAGCAGCACACATAGATTAACCCACTGACATCAAGTAGATCTTGACTCATAGTGACCCTATAAGCAGAGTAGAAATGCTACCAAAGGATTCCCAAACAATAAATATTTATGGGAGTAAATAGCCTCATTTTGCCTCTTGTAGAGCACCTGGTGGGTTTGAAGCACCGCCTTTGTAGTTAGCAGCTCAATGCTTAACGTACTATACCACCAGTTCTCCTATCTGTAGGTTAGACTCCTGGATTTTATGGTAAGAAAACAGGCTAGTAGAGAGACAAAGACTCTCCAGGTTACACAACTATCGAAAAGCAGAAACAAAGCCCTTTATTATTACTATTTCTTTTAATTGATCTGGTGCAGTGCTGTAGGATAAGCACGGGACCTCAAGGTTGGTTTGAACCACAAGGTTGATGGTTCAAATCCACTAGCCATCTCTTGGAAACCCTTATACAGGTTTGTTATGAGTTGGAATTGACTCGACAGTACTTAACAACAACATAATAGTTGTTAAATAAGAGCTATGGAGAAAACTCTACAAAACTAACAATTAGGAACCTTGAGCTAGTGTTCAGGCAGAGTTATTTCAATCTTTCTGCCCTTTGATAGCTGATCACTCCACTTGGATCAATAATATTTGTCTCAGCTTCCTGCGGCTTCTTTTTTACTTGGGATATACACACAGGGTTAGGAAACCAGAGACCTGGCTCAGCCCTCTAGATAGTCTTTGATTTCTGAAATTCTCTGCTACCAGGCAGAAGAATCTCTAACCCAGCCATCCTTGGTTTTCAAGGATATGAAGAGACCCTTTGACAAGAAGACCAGCCTTAGAGATCTCATTCTTTAGAGATCGAGCCTCCTTCTATTGGGTTGGCAAAGTTCACCTTGGAGGCTCTCACTGAACAAACTCACTCTATTCATCCACTATTCTTGACTGAACTCTTTAAAAATATAGAAAACCACTTGGGCTACAATAGGAGCCTCACAGAGTAAAATGATATGGGACTTCAATCTTATTGCTTAGGGCTGGAATGAAGACAAATGTACACGAGTATTCTGTTGCTCAATTGGAAAGGACTGTGTGTATGCACATGGATGACAGGAATGGCCTTTGTCCAGAAGTAACACAATTCAGACCTGCTCACGTGTTTCTCAGCTCACATCGAGGTCATGGTTATCCATACACATGATTGTCCTGGGAAAGGAAGAGCTATAGTCTTGAAAGAAAATTCAGGTGTGTGGGGAGAAGAGAAGATGGAGAGCAGAGAGAGGGAGTGGCCAACCCTGCTAATCCCTTCTCCACAATCCTCACCACCCTAACCCCCAAGCCAAGGGAGGCAAGGGCATGGGCCAGCTGATTCTGCGGCCTGTTTTTAGCCTGTAACCAGAGCTTGTTCTTGCTTAGGCTGCCTGACAGCTGCAGAGATAAGGGGATGGGTTGCAGCTTCCAGAGATTGGATGACCTGAGCTGGCGGCAGCTTGGCCTGATAATTTTCCAAGCCTGGAGGTGGGAGTGAACAGAGGTGGAGCTGGGTACTAGTTACTATTTGTGAGGAAGGGGTAACCTTCCTGAATGTGGGGTGACTCCTGAAACTTCCTTGTCTGCTCTTTCCAACTCCCCCCACTTTCCAGGGAGGTTGCATTTTACTCAGTCCAGGGAGGCAAGAGAGGAGCTATGCATATTGCATTGGTTTATTTTCCTCACTCTTGGTCTTTGTTATCACAGAAACAGAAAAAAATATTCGATGAAGCTCTGGGTCAGGCAGAATTCCAGATTCTGATGCCAAATGCATCTTTCATGGCAGAGTAATGCTCACCTCACCTCCACCCTAATGCCTCCCCACAAAAGTCAGTCCTGTCTTCCTTTTCATCTTGTTCTCAGCTCCCAGGCACAGTGGCACCCTCACTCCACCCTGCCTGGTGTGAACACAGAAGTCCAGGGAAGGGAACTCTCCCTGATCATGTCCTGTGAGACTGGAAACTCTTCCCACCAGAGTTATCCCACTGAAGTTTCCAAGTGGGCTGTGGCCTGAACCCCATCCTTAACCCTGTATTCTTATCCTTTCTGGGGCAGCTCCCTGACCCCAATCTCTTCTCTTCCATTATGAACCTAGTTAGCAGCTGTCTCTAGTTGTGTTCCACGCCCCCAGGTCTGGCTGTCCCTTCAGAGTGGGTACACATTGTGTTCTAGTTCTCTGTGTTCACACCTCTCAAGTCTGCACTTTGCAGATGCTTACCATTTACCTCCCTTGGTCTCCTGCCTTCCTCCTTTTGGCAGGTGTGCAGATTGAGCTCATTATGGAGGCTGGTGTTGGCATGGCCCATGACCTGGTACTCTCAGCTGCATGCTACAAGTTCTCTTACTGTCCTGGCCTGTCCCCCTGTTATAGCAACTTGGCAGGGGTAGAAAAGGAGCTTATGGGGTTGGCTAAATTTTTTCAACAGCTGCCTCTGAAAGAAAAAAGTGAAGATGAGCTACAAGGCATGGGAAAAAACAACCCAAAACTAGGCATTTAGAGTTAAGAAGATCTGAAGTCAAGTTTAGATAATTTTCTCATCCCATTAAAATGGGAGTATTGATAATTCACACATTTAAGGGTGGATGTCAGGATCAGAGGAGAAAATGGAAGGGAAGAAGATGCTTGTGAATAGTTTTCTTGATGTCTGGCTTCGTGCTTAGAGTGGGTGTCAGCAATATTTTATGCATATATCAAAGCTGGAAAGGAGAAAGGAAGGAAAGAAAGAAGAAAAGGAAGAAGAGAAGGAAGCAGGAAGGAAAAACGAGAGGAAAGAGGAATACAGAACTTCCTGGGACTCCTGCTTTCCAATGTAGTGAAGGGTGAAGCAAAACTAGACTTCATGCTGGTAGGTTTGCAGGTTCTGGCTCCCGGATTTGATGTATCTCAACTTTGCAACTGGTTACTCACTGACAAGGCTGTTTTCTTTTACTTCCTCTTGGATCAGAGTCTAAGGGAGTAGAGAAAACACCTAGTATAAAGTCTGGTGTATGTTGTTTGTTATTAGGTGCCACTGAATTGGTTCCAACTTATAGCAACCACCAGAATGAAACTGTGCCCAGTCGTGTACCATCCTCACAATTGTTGCTATTTTCCATCCGTTGTTGTAGCCACTGTATCAATGCACATCAGTCTTCTTCTTTTTTGCTGTCCTTCTGTTACCAAACATGATGTCCTTCTTCAGGGACTGCTTCTTCCCGATACCATGTTCCAAATACGTGAAACAAAGTCTCACCATCCTTGCTTCTAAGGAGCATTCTGGTTGTACATTCTGGAAATCCATACGTTGTTCAATATTCTTTGCCAACACTATAATGAGAATGCATCAATTCTTGAGTCTCTCTTATTTATTGCTCACTCTTGGCATGTACATGCATATGAGGTGATGGAAAGTATTATGGCTTGGGTCAGGCAAACCTTACTCCTCAAAGTGACATCTTAGAAAGTGTATATATGTTGAAACAAAGACTTTGGAGACATCACCATTTAAGGAAGTACCTACAAAAACAACAACAACAAAACAACAAACCAAAAAACCCAACAACTGTAGAACATTTTAGTTACCAAGAAACTCAGGATCTTCAATGAGCAATTGGTTACCAATTACAGAAAAATCAGCCTAAGTAAACAGAATTTTCAGTCTTATGATTGTTTGTGTACTAAACTTGAAGATGAACCAGAAACAGGTTTCAATAAAGCCTACAATGTGAATGGAAAAAAAAAAAAAATTGTGTAGCAATGAACAAATGTTGCCTTGTTGTTTGTTTTTTTTTTGAGGACTCCTCCGCTTGGAAGGGATGCTTCTCTTATCAAGACTCACCTCTTCTTTCTCTCCCCTTCCCATTCACACTGTTTGTCCCATGGTTCTTGACCTTGCCCATCTTCCTCCAATTGCAAAGATCTTTTTATGTCTTTTCTGTGCTTGAGCATTCTTACTGACACAGGTCACCTCCTAGATTCTGCCACTTTCCACCTGAGTGACCTGGAGAGATCACCGAGTCCCTCCAGGTTTCAGTTTCCTTTATCTGGAAAGTAAGAAAAACTAGACACTACCTTTGGGAGGATTAAATGGGATAAGGTAAGGAAAGCACTTAACTCAAGATCTGGCTCAGAGTCCATACACAGGGGATGGCAGCTCTTACTATTTTATTCACTAGAGTAGGTCCCTGACTCTCTTTTTGTTCTTTGGAGTTTTCACCCTCAACTATATTTCTTGTTTTACTTTTCCCCCAACAAAGACTAGAATTAGACACTCTCATGCCAGTTCCCAATCTCCTCCCGTCTACCAAATATAACTCAGTACCTCTCCACCCTACCTGCCCACATCTTTGTTTTATTGTTCATTCTAGGAAGAAATTGGCTGGGGCAAAATGATAAAGATTTAGAACAAAGTCCTACAAACATGCACTGTAATAATACCTTCCCTGTTGGGATGTTTGTCTCCTGCTTGAATTCTACTAACTTCCTCTTATCAGAAATAGACCAGGAAATGCAATCAAGGAAGAATAACAAATGGGTGATACTCATTTTCTGGGAGCTAGGAATTGTCAATGTGGGGAGTATGGATGGGAGAATGAGAACAGTTTTTGTAGTAGTAATTTTCAAATATTAATGCACAAAAAAATCATTGGGGTGTTTTCTAAAAAGAAAAAGAAAAAAAAGAAAAATCTATCCTACTTGTCAGTCCCTCTCTTCTGACCTCAATTGATTCTGCTTCAGTAGATTTGGGGAAGGACCAAAAAATTTGAATTTTCATAAGCTGCAAAGGTGGTTCTGGGGCAGGTCAGTCTAGAGAACCCCTGCCACAATTGAGAACACCTGAAAAGATTTTCTTGCTCATAAGTGTGTCCACTCTCAATATATCCCTAGGAAAACTGAAGTCAATCTAAGTCACCCTGTTCAAGCCCAAATCGTAGGCACTTTTTGGTGGTTAATGGTAGAACCAAAGGAGTTTTGAGTCGTGTGAAGGGCTAGCTATTCCTTTTCAAAGCAACGATGTTCTAATAAAAGCAAGTCTTAGACCCAAGTCATATCTCCAGTTATTAAATAAGCATTCATGACCAAACAGGCATGAGTAAACCATCTACTCTGTAATCTTAAAGTCCCCACTTTGTCTTTTTAGATGCTCTGACCTCCCACAAAAGGTTCACTTAAGCAGACATAACCGCATCCCAAAGGCACGATCTCATTCTCCTGATATTCAGGATCAGGCAGTCAATAAGCCTCCTGACCAATGACTAGGCACAAAACTGCATGGGGATCCAGTTGTTGTTAAACACCGTTGATCTGGTTCCAATCCATAGTGACTCTATAGGGTTTCCAGGGAACATCTGGTGAACTTGAACCACCGACCTTGTGGTTCAGGTTTAAACCGACTTTG
This sequence comes from Chrysochloris asiatica, assembly GCF_000296735.1. NCBI lineage: Eukaryota > Metazoa > Chordata > Mammalia > Afrosoricida > Chrysochloridae > Chrysochloris > Chrysochloris asiatica. The sequence goes on from NW_006408628.1 coordinate 5,956,872, forward strand.
TAATCCATATTGCATTAGCTCACAGCACCATACCAGGACTCCAAGGACCAGTGGCAAGTCTTAAAAGTGCAAGCCAGAATTCTCATTGGGTTCTTCTGATACCTTTTTCAAGAAAGGTGGGAGTATTTCTAAACTCTTTTAGCCAATCCACAGATTGTCATCTTTAATTTTGAAGAAGCACCTGTTTCCACATTTTTTCATGTCAGTCAATGAGTCACTAATTTCAATACTAAAAATTCAGTTTTAAACAGCTAATTACCCAAGTCTAAGGTGTGAAATCATCCAATGATATAATGACTATCACCTATAAGTAAAATTGTGCTGAAGATCATTTAAAAACGGTTGCAGCAGTATATTGATAGGAAGCTGCCAAATATTCAAGTGTAGATTCAGGAGGAGGTACAACTAGGAATATCATTGCTGATATCAGATGGGTCTTGGCTGAAAGCAGAGAATACCAGAAAGAAATGTATTTGCATTTTAATGACTACACAAAGGCATTAGACTTTATGGATTTTAACAAACTATAGATAACATTGTGAAGAGTGGTTATTCCAGAATGCTTAATTGTACTCATGAGGAAGGAGTACATAGATCAAGAGGCAATCGTCAACTAGAATTAAGGGTTTAAAATAGGAAAGGTATGTGTCAAGGTTGTATACTTTTACCATACTTATTCAATACGTATGCTGAGCAAATAATACAAGAAGCTGAATAATATGAAGCAGATGTGGCATCAGGATCAGAGGAAGAGTCATGGGCAAACCTGTGATATGCAGATGATGCAACGTTGCTTGCTGAAAGCAGAAAGAATTTAAAATATCTTCTGATGAAGATCAAACACCGCAGTTTTCAGTGTGGATTGTACTTCAATGTAAAGGAAACAAAAAAGTCCTCACCACTGGGCCAATAAATAACATCATGGTCAATGGAGAAAAGATTGAAGTTGTCAAAGATTTCCTTTTGTTTGGATCAATAACCAGGGCTCATAGAAGTAGCAGTCAAGCAATCAAATGACATATTGCAGTAGGCAAATTTGCTACACAAGTCCTCTTTAAAGGGTTCTACAGCAAAGACACCAGTTTGAGGACTAAGGTGTACTTGACAAAACACCATGGTGCAAGTTGGGCTGCTAACCTCAAGGTCAACAGTTCAAAACTACCAGTCATTCTGTGGGAAAAACATGAGGCTTTCTGCCCCCGTGAGGGTTGACAGCCTCCAAAACCTTACACAGGGTCACATTGAGTTAGAACCAACTCCACAGCATACAACATGCATATGAAAGTTGGACAATGAATAAGCAGATCTGGAGTAGAGTCTATGCATTTGAATTATGGTGTTGATGAAGAATACTGAAAGTACCATTGCCTTCCAGAAGAGCAAACAAATCTGTCTTGGAAGAAGTACAGCCAGAATGTTCCTTGAAAGTGAGGATAGCAAGACTTCATCTCATTAATTTGTACTTGTTAGTAGGAAGGACTAGTCCCTGGACAAGGACATCAAGATCAATGAAAAAAAGGAGACCCCTGAGGAGATTAATTGACACAGTGACAGCATCAATGGCTCAAACATAACAATTGTGAGGATGACACAGGACCCGGAAATGCTTTGTTCCGTTGCGCATAGGGTTGCTATGAGTTGGAACAGACCTGACAGTACCTATCACAACAAACTATAATCAAAATCTGGACACTGATGTGATTGAAGAGGCTAACTCTAGAGTGTCAACTAGTCTAGGGTATGGTTCTTCATGCTTTTGGCCAGACACTAATGTAGTTGTTGTCATGGAATAGTTAAATGTGATTAAATCAGTTGCCCTTGGATATAGCAGATAACTTTCCATATATGTAATGTAATATAATTACTTTTTGTGATCTTATATTATTTAATTAATCAATCAATTAGTTATAGTCATACCTACCTTAGTGTAGGGTGGAATATAATCACTTCTGAGTTATAAAAAGACCAGAATAGACACAGAGACATATGCATGGGAGGAAGAGAGATGTCCTATGAGGACCATCTACACCAAGGGAATAAACAATGTCCAGGGCTTCTGACAAGGAAGGAATCAACATGGCTGAGATTCTGATTCAGACTTGTATCCTCCAAAACTATTAGAAAATAAATTTCCATTCTTTAAAGACACCCACTTGTGGTGTTTCTGTTAGAAGCTATTGAAATGGTATAGCTGTAGAAGAAGAAATTCTGGTAGCACTCAATGGCTCAGAGAGTCTTTCTGAGACACAATACTTATACTGCAGTGTACCTCCAGGGACCAGGCTGAAGCTTCGAGCTCATGTTTTACTTGACTTCCTTCGGTCCTTCTCTCGATTCCCTCATTTCCTTACTGATCTGTCTCGGGGGCACTGGACACTTCCATAAATACCACTGCACAAGAATTCCCCTTGAAGGATATACTTTTGGGGAGCCTGATCTAACATGGATGGTTATGCATTTCTACAGAGCAAATCAGAATCACCAGAGGAGCTTGTTAAAAACGTAGATTTCAAGATCATCCCAGAGTCTGTGCTTCAGTAGGGTTGTTGCTGTTGTTAAGTGACGTTGAGTCAATTCTGACCCATAGTGACCCTGTATAGGGTTTCTAAGGAGCGGCTGGTGAGTTTGAACTACTGGTCTTTGATTCAAACTGACTTTATGGTCGAGTGTTATCTTACAGAATCTCCAATCTGCAATTTAGCAAGCTGTCTAGGGCATCCTGTGGTCCTTAGGTCTCATCCTGAGAGGCACTGCTGCCATCACTGTGAATGTGCTAGTTACACCAGCAGTAGCTTGATTGCTGGCCTGGGCAATCAGTCTCTACCCACCCCTGCCTTGACATCTGCTGATTCAGGAAGTCCAAGTGGCTTAACTTCAACCAGAAACAAATTGCTGCTGCCTGCCTTCCAACTGGCACTTCCTTGGTGTCAGACTGACACTTAGGCACCGGTCAGTTACACTTGGCTTCAACCCCAGGGGGCGCTTTGTGGAGCCCCACATGGATGAAATCCACTAGGCTTCTCCCTGCCTCCCATGCTTCTATTCTTCTTTCCAGCACCTGCCCAGCTATCCAGTTTTCATTCTCTGGTTCCTGAGTCACACACACACACACACACACACACACACACACACACACACACACACACACACTCCTTTTTCTAAGCTCTGAAGCAGCCATATTCTGGCAGCAAAATCTAGAAGTTAAGCATGCAAGCATTACTGTTATACATTCTGAGTTGAATCTGGATTCCATCACTTACTAGCTGTGTGACTTTGGATAAATAATTTAGCCTTTATGTTCCTTAGTTTTTATTACTGATAAGCAAACTACCTGGCACTTAGCAAATTTTAAAACAAACAAACAAACAAAACAGCAGTTCACTTTTCTGTCAACCATATTCCTGTCAGTTTGTTGACGGTGCTGGCTTTATTGCTGCTGTGATGCTAGACACTATGTGTGACACTGGTATTTCACATATCATCAATATCACCCACGGTGGACATGTTTCAGGAACCTTTTGGGCAGACTAGGAAGTAAGTACTGGTGATCTAACAATTTTTAACCAATGAAAACCTTATGGATCACAGCAGAACACTGACTTACTTGATCAGGAGGAATATTGATCAGAAGGGGTCAATCACTGAAGAAGCGTATCATGCTGGATGGAGTACAGGCACAACGAGGACATGGGAGATCTTTGGTGAAGTGGGTTGATACAGTACCTCTACAATGATAACTCCAATAAGCTGGCAATTGTGAGGTGGATGTAGGAGCATACAATAATTTGTTCTGGTGCAAATAAAGTCACCATAAGTCGACTAACAGCTAACAACAACAATCTTGCTGTGCATTCAGAACATACTTTCCCCCCTCCAACCCAACTAGTCACCCATAGGTGTCCTTATAGAAGCAATGGGGCATATTACTTACTGGCCATGGGTGAGCAGCTGTTGTTGTTGTTGTTGATGTTTTAGCTCCTTGTGTGGTCTTTTGGGTTGTTGTTGTTATTGTTGGGTGCCATCGAGTCAGTTCTGAGACTCTATGCACAACAGCACAAAACAGTGCCCAGTCCTGTGCCATCCTCACAATTGTTGCTATATTTGAGCCCAGCATTTTTGCCACTGTATCAGTCCATGTTGTTGGGCGTCTTCCTCTTTCTATGAAGAATGGTGTCTTCTAGTGGGAACGTAGGGTCTGAAGGTGGTGAGCAAATATTTGCAGTTTGGCATGATTATGTTTTAGGAAAGGAAGTACAAAAACTTGTTGCCTTCAAGTTGATTCTGAGTCATAACCACTCTATAAAGCAGAGTAGAACTGCCCCACAGGGTTTTCAAGGCTGTAAATCTTTAAGAAAGGAGACTGCTAATCTTTCTACTGAGAGGCTGATGGATCCAAACTCCTGACTTTTGGGTTAGCAGCCAAGTGCTTTAACAACTGTGCTATCAGGTCTCCTCACGAATAAGAAAACCAAATCCGCTGCCATCAAGTTGACCCGACTCATATGAATCCTACGTAGGGAATCCTGGTGTGGCCTGTGGGTTAATGTGCCAAACTGCAAAGCCGTTTGAACTGTAAGGTCGGCAGTTCAAGCTCACCAGCTGTACAGGGTCACTATGGATTGGAACTGACTCCATGGCACTTAACAACAACAACAATGGTCTTCTGACATTGCAAATCTTTATGGGAGCAGAAAACCTTCTCTTTCTCCCATGGAGAGATTGATTGGTGGTTTCTAATTGCTGACTTTGTGGTTAGTAGCCCAAGGTGTAAGCCACTACACTAGCAGGGCCTACACTATTGGAACTGAAAAGCAGCTTTGTTCAGCACCCCCTCACACACTTATCCTGACACACTCACATGCACACTCCGGCAGACACACAGTGCCATCACACATTTTCATTGTCACTCACATCCTCTTATACACATTTACACATACACACTCACTCTCTCCCACACACAGCTTTATACCTCCAAACACACACTCATATCCTCACACAGAGTCACACATTTTCTCTCATAGACACAGTCTCCATCTTCACACTCACACACGCACACACGCACACACACACACACACACACATTCTCACATATACCCACATTCTCTCAACAGTCTCAGTTTCACTCCTAGATACACTCAGAAACACACACACATTCAAGGGGGCTTGAAAAAGGTTGTGGAAAAATTCCATTATCTCTCAATTCTTCGTTTCCAAGGATTTTTTGAAGTCTCCTCATACACACTCACATAGATTCACCCTCTCACACACACTTTCAACCTTCACACACACTCTCATATCCTCACATACACTTACACACTCTTTCATATACACAAACACACATTTTCATACACTCACACACAAGTCCTCACACACTCTTGCTTACTGTCTTACACTCTCACACACTCATGACTTCTGTGGAGTGATCAGAGTTAAAGAGGTCTTTACTGGAAGTGGGTAGGGATGGCAGTAGCCTAAGGAGAGAGAAGGAGAACTTTAATAGACATTTATGAGGCTTACTCTGCTTCAGGCCTGGGAAAGTGATGGGTAAAAGCAGACTTAATCTCTTTCCTTCTGAGTGAGATGGCTATTGGTTAAAGCAAATGTTATAAAGCACCCTTTAGAGAGTCAGGTAAAATGTGGTTGAAGGGAGGAAGAGAGGTAGATGAATTCTGTCTGGGAAGACAACAATATTGAGATACTGACCATGACTGAGATGAATAACTAAGAGCTGACATTGTTCTTCAAAGCTTTAATTCAGTATCTCATTCAATCTGCCCAGCAATTGGCAGACGATACTATGATCCCATGCTACAAGTGAAAGAACCGAGGCACAATGAGGTTCAATTCCTTTCCCCAGATTACTCAGTTCCTAAGTGGAGGAGGCAGAGTATGAGCTCAGGCAACCTAGGTGAGGTTGTCCACCTGTCCTCCTGTGTTGGACAGAGGGGGTGATATTTGATTTGGAATTTGATGCCAGTGTAGGGGTGGTGGCAAGAAGGCAGACAAAAGGCACACAAGTGGGAAATGTATGGTGTATTCCAGGAAAGGAGGGCAACCAAAGTAAGTAAGGGTCAGATCTTGGAGTAACTTGTTTAAGGAGTTCGGAGTTTAAGGAGTTTTTTCCCCCGTAGGCAATGGGAAAGAGGAAAAGTCTGGAGGTAAAGAATGATTTCTATTTTAGGGAGATGATTCTGACAGGGTGGGTGGAAAGGATCAGAGATTAGAGGAAGAAAGCTAGGTTAGGAAATTATTACAGTGGTGTGGGCCTTCGGGAAGAGATGAGACTTAATAAATTCAGTGTTAACAGGACTAGGAAGGCAGGACTGGGCATTAAGGTCATGGTAGGGGTCTGATGGACAGTGCTTTCTGCAGGGGTAAGAAGGAAGTCAGGCAAGCATCACATTGAGCAGGAAGGGTTCTAGCCTGGGAGTTGGAAGAATGGCCAGGCTGATAATGGAAAGGAGAAGCTGTGAGAGGGAGGGCTACTGAGGAGTATGTCAACAAGGGTGTGCTCATTTGGAAGAGGGGTCCTGAAGCAGGTGCAGAAGGCTGTGCAGCCCTGGGGCTTGTTGGGACAGGTGTGTGGGGCTGTACCTTCAGGCAAATGCTTGTGTAAGATGGTGGGATAGCTGCCAGAGCTGGTCACCAAACGTCAAGCAGAGAATATGACATGGAAATAACGGTCAGTGGGTGAGTGTACACGTGTGCACATGTGTGCATATATGTGTGTGTTTGCACGCACATCCTGAGACTGCCCTTCCTCGTCTCCCTCCTAGGAGCTTTCATTACTCCCAGGGAGAGTTCTCACTGCCACCCACAGTCAAGTCCTGAGCCTCCACTTCCACCAATGGTTTCCTTCCGCATCTTCTCTGACTCGGGAAGGAACCAGAAGCCTCTGGGTAAACCCTTCCTTGAAAAGGAAATGACTGTGATTGAATCAGACCCGAGAATAACTAGGATAAGGAAGCCAGGTAGTGAGTCGGAAGAGGCTGTTGCTGGGGTAACAGATCAGCCCTGGTTTCTTCTCTGGGCTCTGTCAAATGACTAAATCTGGTCATGGACTTTGGATTAGTCACCTCCCACCTATGGGATTGAGCATCTTCATTGATGGGATGAAGATGCTGAACAAGTTGAAGCCATGGTACTTTACCATCTCTCTTTGGGAAACAGATTCTGTAAGGTCTACTCTGGAATCCTTGAAGTTCTGAGCAGATGTTGATGGGGCTGATCTGAAGGAAGGGTGAGAGAGCAACTTCTGCACCATGCACAGAGGCCTTGGGTGTTGTTAGGCAGGTTAAAGGAGTCAACAAGGCAAGCAGACGTTCAGTACCAATGTACTCACCAGGGATTCTGGTGGAGCTGTCATTGTGGCTAATAGATTAAGGATCTGGACAGGAGAAGGCTCCAGACTTGTCATGGCACAAGGGCTACAGAGGCCTCAGGAATGGACAGACATAAAAGTTCTGGAACACTTGAAGCTACAAGGTAAAAATGGATGTATAGCAGCATCATTTAATAACAACAAGTATGTTACCGTTAGGTGCTGTCGCATTGGCTCTGATTTATAGCAACCTTGTGCACAACAAAACAAAACACTGGCTGGTCCTGAACCATTCTCACAATTGTTATGCTTGAGTCCATTGTTGGCGCCACTGTGTCATTGCATCTCATTGAGGATCTTCCTCTTTTTTGCTGACCTTCTATTTTACCAAACAAGATGTCCTTTTCCAGGGAGCGGCCCCTTCTGATAACATGTCCAAAGTTCATGACTCACCATCCTCACTTCTAAGGAGAATTCTGGCTGTATTTCTTCCAAGATAGATTTGTTTGTTCTTCTGGCAGTCCATGGCACTTTCAATATTCTTTGCCAACACCATAATTCAAATTCATCAATTCTTCTTTGGTCTTCCTTAGTGTGTGCAGATTTCATAGGCATATGTTGTTGTGGTGTGCCATCAAGTCAAGAGTCAGTTCCAACTCATAGTGACTCTATAGAATTTCCAAGAAGTTACTGATGGGTTTTGGCAGCAGGAACAGATGCTGATAGATAAAAGCTTCTTCTATTTTTTCTTCCTTAGATGGACAATTATAAAATACACTTCATAAGGTGTTTTTTTTTTTTTTTTTTCCCAGAAGGATGTAGAACTAAGTTCCTGTGATGGTGGTGGGTATGTGCTATGGAGTCGGTTCTGACTCATAGTGACCCTGTATAGGGTTTCTGATGCTATAAATCTTTGAGGGAGCAGAAATCTCCATCTTTCTCCCTTGGAGTGGCTGGTAGTTTCGACTGTGAGATTAGCTGCCTGACTCGCACCTACCATGCCACTACCAGTGGCTCTCCCACCCTTCTTGTTTCAGTCCCCTGTACTTACTCTTGTTCCCTGAGATCACATTCTTGGATAAAGTACTCACACATAAGTCTTTTTCTTGGGCTTTCTTGGGGCAACCAAGGCTGTAACAGATTGTTCCCAGCTTTCCTCTTTGTAGTGCTGTGGTTTTAGGCCAGTTAATTCATCTCTTTAAATCTTGTTTTTCTTCTCTGGCATGAGGGAGAGGGCCTAGTCTTCCTAGTAGCACTTGAAATCCTGGGAACAACGGAATGGGTGTTCTGTTACAAAGCAAGAAGGGAGGAGTAGTTGTTGAGTAGGTGGCTCAATCAAGGTCCTGAGGGTAGGAAAGAGATGGTGTATTTATAAAAGGAGTGGTTGAAGACAGTTTAATAAAGGAACTATAAAGTGTAAACTGGGTTAAGTGTGGTGAAACAGTCAGTACTAGAAACATTGGGAAGCTGTTATTATTCCTAGGTCTTCTGTTGAAAGTGGAAGAAGCTGCAGCTAGAACCCAATGAAACTGATGGAGACATGAGAAGTTGTGTGACAAGCTCTATGTCATTTGGTAAAGGAGCTCAGCCAACATCAAACTCAAAGCCCGTAAAGAGGAATTCAGACAAATAGCTAGTCCAATCTCTTTTTCTCCTACTCTCCATCTCTTAAATGAATCCACCCAGAAGCCAGAGTAGGAGAAAGTCTGAATGATGCCATCCATGTAGGTAAGTCTCCTGGAGCAAGAACAGGATTCAGGAAGGCAGAGTGTGAACCTTGAGTGGCAAGTGAAGAATATCTAGATTATTAGGAGACAAGCTTCCATCCCAAATAACATTCACCTTTTATTTAGAATACCTAATTACAATAACACACATAACTAGCATGAATGAACTTGGGAGCACAACTGACTCTTGATAAAGCAAATAACTCAATTGGGAGACAGAAATGCCAGAGGGCATGAGAGAGTGGCCCAGTGACTGTGAACAGTTAGTGTACAGTTTGCTTCTCAGTAGAAATGGAAGCCACTAGCTGTTTCTTTGAGTCAGTTGGAGTTGTTAGGTCAAGAGAACTTTCCTTTTTACTTTCTTCCCTTCTTGGGTTGGGTTCAAAGCAAAAGAGATTCTGTTGAATCACTTTAATATTTTACTTTAAGTATCTCCTTTGTACATCTAACATTGAGAGTTAGATGCTAGAGGGGAAACCAGAGCAAGGATAAGGTATGGTCTTAAGTCTGCTGTGCGCTATACTCCAGGTGGGTAGATGAATTCCATAGGTGAAACTGAATAAGTAAAAGCAGAAGGAACTGAAATACTAAAGTGTGGGATCTAGATGAGTCACAAGATTCTGACCAAGCCTAGAGATATCTGCATCCAAGTCTGTGGTTTCTGCACAGTGCTCAAGGGGTTCCCACCAGGGTGGAACAAGGCTAAAATCCTTAAGTATGAGTTTGGAGAGTAGGGTGTATTTGATCAAAAGAACTTTTTGATATTGTATTATACTTGGCCTTCTAATGCCCTCTCTTTTTGGTGTGAAATTTTTTACCTCATTTTTATTGTCAGTTGAGTGAAGGTTTATGAGGCAGATCATCAGTTTTACATTCCAGAAATCATATGTTTCATTTTGTCCCAATTGCATTTCCCTCAATGTAACGTCACTCATCCCACTTCCTCCCTGTGCTTCTTGTTTTCATCCCGTCTTCTTTCTCTACCATGTATATTTTCTTCTTTGGTAAATGCTGACCTTTTCATCTTTAATTGTTGACCATTCTATGGTGTGTGTACCTTACTGGTGCTGTTGTCCCCCTTATGTTGTTAGTTGCTGTTGAGTTGGTTCCTACCCATAGCGGCCTTAGGTCCAATGGGAGAAACATCACCTGGTCCTTAACCATCCTCACAATTACTGTCATACTTGAGCTCATTGCTGCTGCCACTGTGGTAATCTATCTCATTGGGGATCTACCTATTTTTCACTGACCCTCCACTTTTCCAAGCATAATGTCCTTCAGACACTGGTCCTTCCTAATAACATGTCTAAAGTATAAGAGACTAAGTCTCATCATCCTGACTTCTAAGGAGCATCCTGGCTGCACTTATTACAACACAAATTTGTCTGTTCTTCTGGCAGTCCATGGTACCTTTAATATTCTCCTCCAACACCATAACTCAAATGCATCAATTCTTCTACAGTCTTCCTTATTCATTGTCCAACTTTCAAGTGTACATGTTGTTGTTGTTGTGAAGTCCCTTCAAGTCGGTTCCAACCCATAGTGACCCTGTATATGGTCTCCAAGGAGCAGCTGGTGAACTTGAACCACTGACCTTGCAGTTCAAACTGCTTTACAGTCTAGTGCATTAACCCACAGCGCCACACCAGGACTCCAAGTGCATATGAGGCTACTGAAAACACCATGGTTTGGGTTACGAGAGCTTTAGTTCTCAAATTGACATCTTTACTCTTGAACACTGTAAAGAGGTCTCACGTAGCAGATTTGCTTAATGTAAAACTTTGTTTGATTTCTTAACTGCTGCTTCCATGAGTGTCGATAGTGGATTCAAGCATAATGAAGTCTTTGACAACTTCAATCTTTTCTTCATTTATATGGATGTTATTTATTTGTCCAGTGGTGAGGATTTTTGTTTTCTTTACATTGAGATGCAACCTATACTAACAGCTGTGTGTGGTCTTTGATCTTCATCAGTAAGTATTTTGCCCATAGAAATTTTCAATATTGGCAGTTGAGGCTTGAATTTTTTTCTTCAGTTCTTTCCATTTGAAAAATGTTCTTCCCTTTTGGTCATTTAACTCTAGGTCTTTGCACATTTCATTATAATACTTGACTTTGGTTTCTTGAACTGCCCTTTGAAATTTTTTGTTCAAATTTTTTACCTCCTCATTTCTTCTATTCATTTTAGCTTCTCTACACTCAAGATCAAGTTTCAGAGTCTTTTCTGACATCCACTTTCATTTTTTCTTTCTTTTTAATGACCCTTTGCTTTCTTTATGTATGACATTCTTGGTGTTATTATTGTCAAATGCATCAAATCTATCCTTGAGATGGTCTCTAAATTCAGATGGGATATGTTTAAAGTCTTATAAGGCTGCTATGAGTTAAAACTAACTTCACAGCACCTAACAACAACAGCAATAACATTTTGACTCTCCTGGATTGTTTTAATTTTCTTCAACTTCAGCCTGCACTTGCATATGAATAAAATAAATGGTCAGTCCAAATGAAGTCTTTTCTCTATTTATATGGATATTGTTTGTGCTGTTTAAAAAAGGTATTTGCAATGAAGAAGTCACTTCTTATTGCAAAATTCTATCATAAAATTTCAGCATCATTTTTATCACCAAGGCCGTATTTCCCAACTGCTGACCCTACTTCTTTGTTTCCAACCTTTGCATTCCAATCACCAGTAATTATCAATGTATCTTGATTGCATATTTGATGAATTTCACACTGAAAAAATTGGTAGAATCTTTTAACTTCATCATCATCAACTCTCATGATTGATGTGTAAATTTGAGTAATCGTGGTATTAACTGGTCTTACTTGTAGGTGTATAGACATTATCCTATCACAGACAGCATTATGCTTCAAATAGATCTTGAAATGTTCTTTTTGACAATGAATGTGATACCATTCCTTTTCAGTTAGCCATTTCCATCATAGTAAATTGTATGATTGTCTAATTCAAAATGGCCAATGCCAGTCCATTTTAGCTCGCTAATGTCCAGGCTATTGATCTTTATGCATTACGTTTCACTCTTGAACTCTTCCAATTTTTCTAGATTCATACTTCACACAGTCTATGTTCTGATTATTACTGAATGTTTACACATGTCTCCCTCATTTTGAGTTATACTCAACCTAGGGGGCTCATTTTTTGCTTTGTCTTGGACAATATTCTGGTGTTATCCATAATGTTTTCATTGGCTACTTTTCAGGAGTAAGTCACCAGGCTTTTCTTCCCATCTGTCTTCGTTTGGAGGCCTCACTGAAACTTGTCCACCATGGTTGACTCTGTTTGTATTTGAAATAGCAGTCACATAGCTTCCAACATCATAGCCAGACACCAAAGTGACAAATAGATGGTGATTATACACCATTATATTTTATTTCTATTTTTTCATAATCTTTCTGAAGCTTCTTTGTGCATACAAATATTTAGGCTGGGTTCTCTAGAGAATCCAAATCAGTGAAATACATATATGTTTTTAAGTGCCATCGAGTCAGTTATGACCCATAGTGACCCTGTATAGGGTTTCCAATGAATGACTAGTGAGTTTGAACCACGGATCAAACTGACCTTGATGTCAAGTGCTTATCCTACAACAGCACACCAGATCTCTATATTTATATATTGTTGTTGTTAAGTGTGATTGAGTCTGTTCCAACTGATAGCAACCTTATATAGGGTTTTCAAGGGGCAGTTGGTGAGTTTGAACTTCCAAACTTGCAGTTCAAACAGACCTTGAGGTCAAGTGCTTATTCTACAGCATCATACCAGGACTCATATATTTAAAACCTATCAGCCACTTCTCAGCTGCTTCTCAGAAACCCTATACAGTGTTGCTATGGGTCAGAAACCCATACATATACACACAAACAGAGGAAATGGCTCACAAAGTTGTTGTTGTTGTTAGGTGCCATCGAGTGGGTACCAACTCATAATGGCCCTATGCTTAACAGAATGAAACACTCCCCAGTCTGGGCCAACCTCACAATCGTTTGAGCCAATCGCTGCCACCATTATGCCAATCAATTTGGCTGGGGGCGGTGTCTTCCTCTTTTTTTCTGAACCTCCACTTTACTAAACATGATATTCTTTTCCAGTGACTTGTCCTTCTTGATAATATGTCCAAAGTATGAGAGATGAAGTCTGGTCATTCTGGCTTCCAAGGAGCACTCTGGCTGTACTTCTTCCAACACAGATCTGTTTGTTCTTTTGGCAGTCCATGGTACTTCAATATTTTCCTCCAACACCATAACTTAAATGCAATAATTCTTGTGATCTTCCTTATTCATTGCCCACCTTTCACATGCATATGAGGTTATTGAAAATACCCTGGCTTAGGTCAGGTACACCTTAGTCCTCAAACTGACATCTTTGCTCTTTAACACTTTAAAGACATCTTGTGCAGTAGACTTGCCTAATATAACATGTCATTAAATTTCTTGACTGCTGCTTCATCAGTAAGTATTGTAAAACCTCTTTGTTTTCAGTAAGCAAGGTTATATCATCTTCATATCACAGGTTGTTAATGAGTCTTCCTCCAATTCTGATGCCACATTTTTGTTCATATAATGCAGTTTCTTAGATTATTTGCTCAGCATACAGATTGAATAAGTATGGTGAAAGAATGCAACCCTGGCGCACACCTTAACTAATTTTAAACGAATGGTGGTTCAAAATGTAGAAGCAGGCAAATTCCAAGTTTATGGGTTAGATGTCAGGTTAGAAACTTCTCACTCACATAATTATAGCAACTGATGAACCCAAGATCAGCAAGTCAAATGGCAGGCTTCAGGTTGTATAGACAGAAGAATTCAAGGTCAATAAGTAAGATGGAAGGCTTCTGATGACTCTCAGGATAGGTAGGCAATGTGGTTGGCTAGAGTCTAAAGAACCAAAGATTAGAAAAGGAACCATTCAAGAACCCAGACTCAGCAAAAAGCAAGTAAGCTTTGGCAGTGTCCAATGTATTGGAAGCAGGCCACATTGCTGAGTAAACTTCCTTTCAATTGATTGGCTGCTCATAGCATGGGTTTGATTACATTATATTAGGTATGATTATGTGATTATGTTATATTACATCTCATTATGGGTGATTACTATGCCTTAGTAATGCTTTAGGAGTCCTGGTGTGGCACTGTGGGTTAATGTGCCAGACTGCAAAGCCGTTTGAACTGCAAGGTCAGTGGTTCAAACTCACTAGCTTCTCCTTGGAAACCCTATACAGGGTTGCTATGGTTCAGAATCAACTCGATAGCACTCAACAACAACAACTATGACTTAACTGCTGAACTTCTGGCCCAGTCAAAACCATAATGATCACAAGTATATATATGTGTGTGTGTGTATATATATAAAATGATCACAAGTAAATATATATATATATACTCTGGACCAGCCTTGAAAAGTACACATTTGTATATATTCTGTCTGGAACAGGACTAAAACTTCAGTCTCCAGTTTAGTGTTCACAGGGTTTTAGGAAATTGAGAATGGAGCAAAATATCTATAGCAATACTAACTAAACTGAAATGCTCCCTCTGTTCCTCAAGCCAGGACACAGAGAACTGAAAACACTGCTGGTTATTGGGAGAGAAAGCTGGATAATGGACCAGGTAAGGATAGACAAACCTTTCAACCACCATGACCAAGTTTATGTGATGTTTTGATCATGGTTGTTTTCCATTCGTATAGTATGAAGATGCTCTGATGGTAGCGTAGTTGTGCTGGAGAAGTGAAAGGTGGGGAAGAATTTAATATTCACTGTTAAGCGTCAGGAAAAGTATTGTGGGAAGGCAGGTGACTAGGTATTCTTCAACTTCCCTGAAGAGAGAACATGGTGATATAGATTTAAAATGCTAGTAGGAAAACACATATTATAATTATAGAAGACATTTCTGATTGTGAACTTTGTCTGAATTCTATTCTAAAGTCCGTCTCAGTTTCTTATTATTGCTATAACAGAAACACCAAGAGTGCTTAGCTTTAATCAACAGAAAAGAGTTGTTGTTATTAGGTGCCATCGAGTCAATTCCGACTCATAGTGACCTTATGCACAACAGAACGAAACACTGCCCGATCCTGGGCCAGCCTCAATACTGTTGCCACGCTTGAGTCCATCGATGCTGCCACTTGGCCAATCGATCTCATTGGGGGTCTTCCTCTTTTTTCTGATCCTCCACCTTACCAAACATGGTATTCTTCTCCAGTGACTGGTGTTTCCTGACAATATGAAGTATGAGAAACGAAGTTTGGCCATCTTGGCTTCCAAGGAGCTATTTGGCTGCACTTCCGCAAAAACGGATCCAATGGTTCTTTTAGCAGGCCACGGCAGGCACTTTCAATAGTCTCCTCCAACACCACAACTCAAAAGCATCAATTCTTCTACGGTCTTCCTTATTCACTGTCCAGCTTTTGCATGTATATAAGGTTATTGAAAATACCATGGCTTGGGTCAGGCATACCTTAGACTTCAAGCTGATATCTTTGCTTCTCAACACTTTAAAGCTCTTGTGCAGCAGATTTGCATAATGCAATATGTCGTTTGATTTCTTGACTGCTGCTTCCATGAGTGTTGATAATTGATCCAAGAAGAATGAAGTCTTTGACAACTTCAATCTTTTTTCTGTTGATAAGAATATTGTTTATTGGTCCAGTGGTGAGGATTTTTGTTTTCTTAACATTGAGATGTAATCCATACTAAAGGCTGTGCTCTTTGATCTTCATCAGTAAATGTTTTAAGTCCTCTTCACTTTCAGCAAGCAAGGTTGTATCATCTGCATATCGCAGGTTGTTAATGAGTCTTCCTCCAATCCTGATGCCACATTTTTCTTCATATAACCCAGCTTCTTGGATGATTTGCTCAGCATACAGGTTGAATAAGTACGATCAAAGAATACAGCCTTGTTGCACACCTTTCTTTTGTTTTTAAAATGTTTTATTGTAAATTATGTGATAGTTTACATGGGAGAACATTATTTTTAAATTCATCCTACTGTATATAATTTCATTGCCATGGTTACTATCCCCTGTATGCATTATCAACCAACCAAAGGGTATACCCTACAAGTCTGCTCCCCGGTCGTCAGCACACAGCCCTTCTCCCTCTCTGTGTCTAAAGTCCCCAGCTGCTCCATCTCTCCAGGTCATTGTCTCTACCTCCATCTCTGGCATCACTGCTTTTCTGGGTTGGGTCCTGCTCTCTGCTCTTGTCCCTTGATGGTGCCAGGGACCTCCGCTCCTAGACTGCAAAGTTAATCACTCCTCTCCTTGCTACAAAATGTCCACCTTTACATTTCCAACCCTCAAAATCACTCCTGATAACAATTATTCACTATCGTATCACAAGAAACCTATCTGCATCTCCTTTCATCAGCCCCGCCCAGACAGATCAGATACTACTCAGTGGAGATTTTACCTTCCTCCATGCCCTCTGGATCTCGGTTCTCTCTTGAAAGCTTGTAAGCCAGTCACTTCTAGCCTTTGTAGCACCCCCACTTTGGGTAGTCAATGTCCAAGTTGTCCATCCCTGCCTACTCTGTGTATGGTGGAGGTGGGAATGATCATTGCTGTAAAGATTTGTTCCCTCTTTTTAATTACTGCGTACACAGGTGTAAGTCAAGTTCATCAAATTGTATCAGATTACTCTCTTTTTCCTCTTCTTCTAGTTGATCTCTAATCATCCAGTCATTGAAGCCAGGTCAAATGGGTATTATCTGCAAGTGTGGGTGTTCTTGTGCATATGCCCGCTCTTCTTATCAGACGGACACTTCACTCTCCACTCTAGTCCTCTGTGGCTATGTCACTGACTCTGGGCTGAAGAGTCCCCAGGTCTTGCCACACTGCTGGCCAACCAGGCCTCCACCTGGGTTCACAGAAGTCTATTGAACATTGTAGGGCTTAGCTCGCAGATTCATTGCTGTTTTTCTCTCAATACCCCTTATCGGTAACAAACGTGGTCACCAATCAGAGCATGTGTTCCCATTGAGTCTTAATCTTAGAGGGGGGTTTGCTCGGAGGAGACCCGACCACTTGCCTTGATGTCTCCAAGGCGAGCCACTTGCTTGTTCTTATAGCAATTAGTTGGTCTGCCTATCTTGTTTTGTATTTTTCCTGTTGGCCTTTCTTTCAAGAAGTGTCTCCTGTTCTTGTAGCCACTCCAGGCTGGTTTGCCCGACCTTTCAAGTGGATATTTCCCACCTTTGAAGATTCTGAATGCTGTTGAGGATTCCACCGCAGGAAGCCTCCTTCACTGGGCATGTTGTACCCCCATTTTAGGTATTCCAATCAGTTATGACATGGTCTCATTAACACAACAAAGAAACGCCTATTCCCAAATGGGATTACATACAGGAGAATACCAAAACCAATCCAAATCCACTGACTTTCAGTTGATTCTGAATTGTGGAACACAGTAGAACTGCTCTTAGGGTTTCTGATACTGTAAATCATTCTGGAAGCAGATATCCTATGGAAAAGCTGGTGGGATTGAACCACTGATTTACAACACATATTTTAGGATGACACAATTCAATCCATAGCACAGTCTGCCAGCTGAGTGACGATGTGGTCACATGGAAAGGACATTGGATAAGGAGGTAGAGGGTGGTTACTCTTATCCTTTTGGCCTCCCTGACCTCAGACAATGCTAGACTTGTTCTCTGGTTCTTTTCGCCTCTTTTAGAATGCATTTTTTCCTGATTGACAAGTCATGTTTCTCCAAGTGGTGATGCAGAAATCCAAGATCCTTCCATCTTGAGTTCTGCCATCTTCAACACATGGCTGTAATGTGACAATGATCATCTGCATCAATCTGGTGGAAAATTGAGTTTGGGTGATTATTATTTTTGTCAGTCTTGGAAGGTTGTGCATTAATTCTCCCACAATTCCATTGGCTAAAAATCAGTCACATGAGTATACCTAACTAAGGGCAACTGGAAATGTAGTTTAACTATGTGCCCAGGAAAAAGAGGAAGTGAATTTGGTCAATAGAGACCTGTCTGTGCCACAGAGAGGAAAGCTTAAAGGAAAAAGGTTTGAGCAGGTTGGAGAAGGGTAAGCTAGGGTGAAATTAATTATCTTTCTGTTTCTGAAGCTCTTGGAGCAGTCATCAGCTGCTGAACAATGGCAGGATTTGGGCTTAAAAAATTCTTGGTCCTTAGGGGAAAGCCCTGGGCTGAGACTCCAGACATTTTAGGTGTCCTGGAAGGTGTCTGGTTTTGATTCTATAAGCACATTTCTATTTGACCTTGAGCATGTTACTTCTCTCTAGACCTTGGCTTCCCCCTTGTAGAACACAAGAGTTGAACTAAATAAATGTTGCTTAAACCAGTCCCAAAAGCTTTAAACATCTATGGTGATGACTTTAGAGTTGACTGATGGACTTCAAACACTTCTAACTGCCCCTTAACATTTCACTTTAGATTTCACCTGGCACATTCTAAGCATTGCCATTGTCTTGCCCCTCAAGTCTTTCCCAACTACAGACTTCCACAGCTCAGTGAACAGCAGTTACAGTGGGAAGCTCCACTTGACCCCCTGCTTTCACACACAGCTGACATCCAGCATCTCTTTTCATTGCTCTAGCTCCAGAATATATCCCAAATCACACCTTTTACCTGCTAACACCTTAAGACACCGTCAATTCTTACCTGTCCTGGGGCAATTGACCCTACTCTTGCAGTCGTAAAACCAATCAGTTGTCATAAAGTCCATTTGGACTCATGATGGCTTCATATGTACTCTGTGGAGTTTTCAATGGTTGTTTTTTTTTTTTTTTTCCTTTGGAAATGATTGTTAGGTCTTTCTTCTGAGGAGACTCTGGGTGAGCTTGAACCTCTGAACTTTTAATTAGCAGCCAAGCTTGTTAACCATTTGCACAACTCAAGGGACTCCCTTGCTCTCTTACCATTTATTTTTCATATGAGAGGGTGAACTCTTTATTCCTCTCTTCATCTTCCAATGAATTCTCATCACATTTGAAATAAAATGAAAGCCCTTGCTTTAATCTATAAGGATCTCCATTATTGGCTCCTGCTGATATTTCTGACCTGATCTCAAGCCCCAAAGAATCTCAATTGTAACCACTGTGTCTGTTCTTCATACCACGCTCATTTCTGTCTTGGCCATGGCACTTGCTGTTCTTTATGGTTGGGGCATCATCCTTCCAGAAAGTTCTTGCACCTTCCCTTGCCTCATTCATGACTTTGCTTAAGTGTTCCTTCTTTGAAAGGGATTGATGATCCACATCCTTTGTCCTCTTCAAATTCTTTATATGCATCCATCCTTCCACCTTCACTAAGATTTATATCTATTTAAAGTACGTGACATTTCTCGTGTCTTTACTTATTATCTGTCTCTCTTCACCAGAATGTAAACTTCATAAATGCAGGGAATTTCTATCTTGTTTAAAAATGCATTCCCAGTAGCATATAGCAAGCATTCAATCATTATTAATTGAATAAATGAGTCAGTGGAGAGAAGCTAACCCCAGAATCTCTGCAGAGACTGCTGCTTCTGCCGGTGGAAAGTATTTTTCAGCAAAGAGAGAAGAACTGGGGTCTTGGGCCTAGATGGCCAACAGTGGACCTGGGCCACCCTCTCTTGACTTAATGTGGAGGTAACTGGACAGGACATGAGACTGACACTGGAGGCCAGCTGTCACAGCCTCATGGCTCTGATGAAAGCCTGGTCCCCAGCAGTTGGTGCTCCCCATTTTCTCTTTTTAGGAGGTACTCAGCTGACCTTCTAGAGGGTATATCTAGCTTCTTTTCTAATCCACTTGCTCTTGCTGCTGAGAAATGACTAAGCAGATTCTCTATCTTCCAGTGGCCAGCTGCCAGACCACAAGAGTCCTCATTGCCAGTTCAGACCAGTTGGGGAGGCCATGGTCTCCTTCTGAAAGGGAGCTTTTCTTTTGTTCTGATTCAGATAAAGTTTAAAGTAGACACAGTCCTTGTGGTCTTCTTTGAACTGGATTTCTTCACTTCTCTTGCTGCAAGACTCGAGGTTCATATTCTTTAATTGACACATCAACCTTATGAGACTCATTTTGTAAATAGTGAAACTAAAGCACAGTGAGGTGAAGTTACTTGACCAGAGCCACAAAAGCCAGCAAGTGATGAGGCCAGTACTTGAGCCTAAGCTGTCTAGCCTCAGAACCCACATTCATTCTATTACTCTATGTTGTTTATGGGGAGTGCAGTGGCTGCATACAATACACACTGGACTGCAAACCACAAGGTCCACAGTTCAAGTCTGCCTGTCTTTCAGCTGGAGAAACATGAGGCTTTCTGCTCCCTCTAAGATTTAAAGCTTAGGAAACCTTATACAGGGCTCGCTACCTGGTTCAACCCCTAGGTGACTGAGGAAACTGAGGCCGACAGTGGAAATGACTAGACCCACATCACAAAGTTTGTGAGTGGCAGTCTTGGACCACCTTGTTGTTGTTGTTGTTGTTGTTAGTACTGACCCATAGTGACCTGTGCACAGCAGAACAAAACACAGCCTGATCCTGGGCCAACCTTACTACTGTTGCCATGCTTGAGTCCATCGATGCTGCCACTTGGCTAATCCATCTTGTTGGGGGTCTTCCTCTTTTTCTCTGACCCTCCACCATACCAAACATGGTATCCTTCTCCAGTGACTGGTGTTTCCTGACAATATGTCAGAAGTATGAGAGACGAAATTTGGCCATCCTGGCCTCCAAGTAGCACTCTGGCTGCACTTCTTCCAAAATGGATCTATTGGTTCTTTTGCCAGTCCATGTCACTTTCAATATTCTCCCCCAAAGACTCAAATCCAAAGACCTCTCCTCCCTAGGCTGGATGCAGGCCTCAGCCATTGCTGTCGGTCACTCATGTTACCTGGATGCCCTGGAAGTTGTACCTTCTAGCTCCAGGAACAGCAGGAGCCTGGTGGCCCACTCCTGGGGAATAGCCAAGGAAGGTCAGTCCACTAGCTTGCAGACCCAGGACCTAAAATAAACTAGGCAGCAAGCCCAAAAGGAATGACATAACCTTCTAATAGTCCAGGGCCAAATGCAGCCCAGACTCTCAGTTTGCCTTAGTACAGTCCCGAGCACAAACACACAATCAATTAGTGGTGGCTGCTGCTTCCTTTCAAGTTCCTATCATTCTGGTTCTAGAAATTTGTGTGGAATTCTTCCTTGAGTTTTTTTTGGGTCTGAGGCCAAGGGTATGCCTCCATGACATGGGTGAGCAGATATGGCTGCATTAAGAGTGGAGGAGGTACAGGCAGGTAGAGGGATCTGTACAGGGAGGAAGAACCTGCTCCCAGCCTGTGGGCCTATTCAATTTTCAGAGCATCTGCTCCACATTCGAGTTGTTGTTAGGTGCTGCTGAGTCGGGTGGGAAATTGATTCTGGAGAGAAGACTACAGAAAAGATAAAGGCAGTAGTGCAGTTCCTGTTCCTTACAGTCTAACTTAGATGGGAACCAAACATGGTAGATTTAAGCAATTCTAGGAAGCAACATGTTAGCTTCCTCCAAGAATTGGCTTAATTGCCAATGAGCCATATGACCTTTAATGCCCTTCTAGGTTCTAGAGTAGACAATGAGGGTTTTCCTAATGACTGAAATGTCCTTTCCTGTTAAAGTCCAAAGTTTGAATCAACCTACCATTGTCTTTTCCTGGGCAGTCCAGCCTTATCTGTAGGAATTGAGAGAGTTGCGATCTGGGAGACATTTTGATCATGAGGGGAAGAAGACAAGGAATATTCTTCAAATTGTTGCTATTCAAATTTAAATGGCTATCAGAATCACTTTAGAAAGTACCCAGGTACTACAGAAAGCCGTGATGCTGTTGGATCAGTACTGGACTGTGAGCCACAAGGCTGGGAGTTGCAGACCACCAACCAATCTGTGAGAAAAATATGAAGCTTTCTACTCCTGTTGAGATTTACAACCTTGGAAACCCTATGCAAACTCAGTGATTCAATGTCAGAACCAACTCACTGACACTTAACAACAACAGGATCAGAATCTCTGGAGGTGGGATCTAGGAATTTGTATTTTAACTTTTTTCCCCAGGTTAAAATATTCTGGTCCAGGTTTGTGAACTACTGTTCTAAATATGCCCCTTCAGAATGATCTCCACTTGTTGGACCACTTGATTTCCATCACCCACCCGAAATTTTCACTTGCTTCACAATTCTTTTTCTACTTGTGAAATTTAAATTCTAATTTTTCTGTGTTAATAACATTGTGGGTTGGTGTGATAAAAGCATTTAATAAGTCTTTTATTTTTAAATAACAGCTCTAAATTTTCTCTTTAAATTAACATTTAGGAAGCTCTTGTTTTGCAAGAGTTCTTTGTTCCTTGAGGAGTCATTTATAAGGAATTGTGTTGCTTAAGAAATCTGTCTCCAAGTGCTATTAGTATCCAAGAAGGACTATAAAAGTTAGAGGTTGCCGGGGTAACTTCAGCATCCAGGAGACATGCTATTTTATTTACATTTCTTGTAACACCCTAGCCAGCAGTTGGAAATACCTGGTGAAGGAGGAGAGTTTCTTTCTTTCTTTCTTTTGTTCTTAAACTGAGATGAAAAAGCTACTTTCTTCTTGCTGGATGTAGAGTTGGAGTTTGTATTAGGTATAGAGGTGATTGACGTGACTTTGATTTTGCTCTTTCTCCTCCTGGCCAGTGTGAAGTAAAAGGACTTAGGGGGAATAGTGGGCCATCCTAGATGGTTAGAACACTGTTTTTTCAGACGTCATCTAGTCAACTCTGGGCCATGGCGATCCTGTGCACAACAGAACAAGATACTACCTGGTCCTGCACCATCTTCTAACTCATTGGTATGTTTGAGTTCAGTGTTCTAGCTACTGTGTATTTCGAGGGCCTTGTAGCTTGAGAGCTCATCTTCCACCAGACAATATTCTGTTGTCATTCATAGGGTTTTCATTGGCTAGTTTTTGGAAGTAGATCAGCTGGTCTTTCTGTCTAGTCTGTCATAATCGGCAAGCTCAGCTAATGCCTAGTGATACTGCTGGATTTAGATTTGGGTTCAATTTTTATTTCTCTGGACTTGGAGCTCTGCTAATTCCCATCACAGTACTAGGTTTATTCACAATGCCAAGTTGTCTAGGCTTAGCATTGGTGAGCTAGTCGTCAGTGCACTAGAGCAGCTGAGATAGCCTGAGTGTTCTGAATTCCCAATTAAAAGTCCAGCCAAAAATTTAAAATGAATAAAATAGCATAAAATCCAGACCTTTAGGGCTCAGTGTACCCTGGCAAAGCATTCCAGTGGGATTCTGGGATGGTTTTCAAGAGCAGTGGCCTCTCTTGGACTTTCCCATGGCCTATTTCAAGACAGCCACTTCTCTGCAGATGTTCCCCTAGGACCAGGGTATTGCGAAGGTTCATTGCAACAGCAGCTACTGCTGCTGCCAAAGTCAAGAGGCCAGTGCTCATGCCAGAGGTTTATCTATGGAAAATAGCACCGATGGCAAACACTGAAGTTGCACCCCTGTCCATATGACACCCATCTTTTAGACAACGTTACAATAATATCAGCTCAAAAGTGCATGTCAAGCTGTTACATTTTTACTTCATATATTATGGCACTACGTGAAAATTATAACTGCACCTTCTTGCTTTCACTGAAATGATGTGCTCAGTTATTTTTTTTTCCTTTACTTTTTACATTCAAAATAGTAAGCTCACACTGTCTCCCTCAACTCATAGAGGCTCTTGGATATGAAAGTATTAGTTTTAACTTGCTGAACAATTCTTCATAGCTGGCAATGGAAACTTGATGGCTAACAGAAACTGCTCAGCTGCGCTTTCCTTTAAGTGGAACCCAGGGAAGTCCCATACCTACCGTACTTCAGATACACATCTGGCGTAGGCACACTCTGACCACCACCCTCCTCCTGGCTCCTACTCATTCCCCAGCAGGTGACTGGGACATTTTGTGAATTCTTCTTTTGATTTGGAGGCCAAAAATCTGCCTTCATGATGTGGGGGAACAGCTATAGTTGCATTAAAGGCAGAGGAGGGACAGGCAAACAGAATGAACTGTACAGTGAGAGAGCACCTCTTCCCAACCTGTGTGCCCACCCAATTTTCAGAGCATCTGTTCCACATTCTTGTTGCGTGCTGCCAAGTTGGATGATAAATCGACTCTGGGGAGAAGACAACAGAAAAGATAAGAGAAGTGATATGGATCCTGCTTCTTATAGTCTTAGGGAGGAACTGAACATGGTATGTTTAATCATTTCCAAGAAGCAACATGTTAGCTTCCTCTAAGAACTGGCTTAACTGTCAATGAGCCATGTGACCTTGCTGTCCTTTAAGGTTCTAGAGTCAACAATAAGGGGTTTCCTTATGATAGAAATGTCATTTCCTGTTAGAGTCCAAAGTTTTAAACAACCTGCCATCATCTCTTCCTGAGCTCTCCTTTTCACATCCATTCCATCTCTCTTCTACTCCCCAGTCTCTTCCTCTCCAATCTGGCTTAAAAATAGTACCTTCCCAAAGGTCATTCTCTTAGAGTAAGATCTCAGGCCAGATTTTCAGGAATCTGGAGCAAAGGATGTGACTATGAGGAGGAAGAGGAGGGACATAGTTCCTGGCACATATACATTCTGTGGATCAAAACTTGATGTCTTGGTACCAAAGGTATCAATTAGCTACAATGTGACTTGGACCACTGATCCTCAAGGAAGTTACAAATCATGACTATGACTTGATTAACTGGGGTCCACTTATCCAGGCCACCACTCAATACATCAAGATGTATTGATCATTACTGGTGATTGGAATGCAAAGGTCGGGAGCAAAAAGGAAGGATAAATAGTTGGAAAACATGGCCTTGGTCATAGAAAAGATGCTGGAGAATGCATGATAGAATTCTGCAAAATCAATGATTTCTTCATTTCAAATACCTTCTTTTAGACAGCATAAGAGACGACTATACACATGGACCTCACCAGATGGAATACATAGAAATCAAATTGACTACATCTGCAGAAAGAGATGATGGAAAAG
>NW_006408628.1:5983927-5992094 GCF_000296735.1 Chrysochloris asiatica
GAGATGGACTGGTCAAGTGGCAGCTTGGATGGACTCAAGCGTGGCAACAATAGTGAGGTTGGCCCAGGATCAGGCAGTGTTTCATTCTGCTGTGCATAAGGTCGCTATGAGTCAGTACCTACTTGATGGCACCTAATAACAACAACAACAACAACAACAACAACAACAACAACAACTTATCCCGTTGTTGGACTACTGAGGTTCACCCTTGTTTCTACTTTCTGGTTAGATTCCTCCTCAACAATCTCTCTCCCACAACCTAAGAACTTAGAATTGCATTTGTGAAGGTCAAGTTCTGCATTGAGTAGGGCCGAGGATGAGCCCCAAATCCCTGGCTCTCTCAATTGTCTATTATACTGCCTCCTCCTGACTTTGGGGCTCCCTGTGGCTTCAGAAGTTTCAGAGCTGACTCTACTAATAACTGACCCAGCAAATCATAAGCTTTCTTTAAAGTAAACAATTTAAGATGAGTATTTAATGAGCTGCTTTTATGTAGCCATTCTTAGATCTGTTTCTTTAAGGAACATAGAAAAAACATACCTTAACGACAGTGACTTTTCAAGTAGCTCATGAATCCCTTGGATCAAGACTACAAGGCTGTATGTAATCATTTCACTTATTTGCTTTACTTCACTTATTTGGATTACAAGGCTGTATGTAATCATTTCACTTATTTGCTTGGTAGATCTACTGTGGATCTGGAAATCAGTGTCCTCCCATCATGAGTGTCGGTGATGATGAATTTTTATCTATTCAATAAACATATATTAGGCACATAATGTCTTTTAGGCACCAGGAATGTCACAATGGCCAAGTCACTCATCATGCATGACCAAAGAGAGCTTATGTTGGGTGAAGGCAGAAAGGCAACAGTCAGAAACAAAATAGTTTTGAGAAGTGCTGTAATGGGGCAAATGAGGGTGTGAGAGTAATTAACAAGGTGTTTTGGAACCTAGTATATTTAGACTGGGCAGGAAAGCAAGTAGAGCGGTACATGAAGTTTGCAAGGATGTAGCGGTGTGAAAGAAAGAACATTCTAGGCACAGGAAAAACCACGGGTGCTTCCATCACTTATTGCTGCATAACAAACTACCTTTAAACTTAGTGGCTTAAAACAGCAATGCATTATTATCTCTCACATTTCCATGGGTTGACTGGGCTCTACTCGGTGCTTGTTCTCTGTGGGTGTCTCTCATGCAGTTGCAGCCAGACAGCATCTGTAGCTGGAGGGGTCTGAAGGTTTGCTTGAGCTGGATATTCAGGATGGTTGGGCTGGCATGATAGATGGTTGGAATAGCTGACTATCAGTGCTTTCTTTCCACTTACTCTACATGGCTACTTGGGCTTTCTTATAGTACGGTGGACTCAGGATTGTTGAACGTCTTATATAGAGCCTGTTTTCCCCCAGAATGAAGAGGAAGGAGGATGTTGCCTGTCTTCTTAAAGACTAGGCCTGAACCTGACCTAGAGGTGTTTCTGCAACATCTGATCATAGATGTCACAGGCTAGCTAGATTCAAGGAGATGAACAATTAGCTTCCATTGTTCAAAGGAAGAAAGGCTGGTACATTCATGGAAGGAAGGGATTGAGAGTGGCTCCTGTGGGGAAAACCTACTACAATGTGCTAAAGCTTTGAGATAGAAAAGACTTGCTATGTAAGAGCATCAGAAAGACAGCCAGTGTTGCTAAGTATAGTGAGGGTGGCACATGATGAGGTAGGAATGATTTGTGAAAGGAGTTCCAGTAGAGATAATTGGTGCATGGAGTCCCTGTAGGTGTGACTGGTGCAAGGAGTCCCTGTAAGTGTGACTGGTGCATGGAGTCTCTGTAGGTGTGACTGGTGCATGGAGTCTCTGTAGGTGTGACTGGTGCATGGAGTCCCTGTAGGTGTGACTGGTGCATGGAGTCTCTGTAGGTGTGACTGGTGTATGGAGTCTCTGTGGGTGTGACTGGTGCATGGAGTCTCTGTAGGTGTGACTGGTGCATGGAGTCCCTGTAGGTGTGACTGGTGCATGGAGTCCCTGTAGGTGTGACTGGTGCATGGAGTCCCTGTAGGTGTGACTGGTGCGTGGAGTCCCTGTAGGTGTGACTGGTGCATGGAGTCTCTGTAGATGTGACTGGTGTATGGAGTCCCTGTAGGTGTGACTGGTGTATGGAGTCTCTGTAAGTGTGACTGGTGCATGGAGTCCCTGTAGGTGTGACTGGTGTATGGAGTCTCTGTAGGTGTGACTGGTGCGTGGAGTCTTTTTATGTAAGGCATCAAAGGGAATCTAGATTTTTTAGAGTCATGGAAACCTCTAGGCTTTCTGGTCCCCATGAGCTGATAGAAGGGCTCCTTTCGTGCCTCCCTCCAATCCATCCTTAGTTCTTGCCAACAAGTTATCCTAGTTACCAACCTGTTGTAGGTAAGTGCCATCAAGTAGGTTCCGGCTCATAACGACCCTGTATAGGGTTTCTGAGAAACAGCTAGTGAGTTTGAGCTAATGTCTTTGCAGTTCAAAACAACTTTAAAGTCAAGTGCTTATCCTGTGGTTCCATCCTAGGACTTCCTCCTGGAGTCTAGTTCTGATCATATGCTCCTCTTGCTCCCAAAGCTTTCATGAGTCTCCAGTGTGTCCTGAGTCAAGCACCAAGTTTCCACCCCAGCCTGCAGGGCCCTCTGTCAAGTTGTGAATTTACACCTTTTCCTCACTTTTTTTTTTTTTTGCTCAACACATCAGATTAGATCCATTGTCCTTTGTCTCCCTGTCTCCATGCCTGTTCACTCTGCTTGGAATGCTCTCTTTGACCCCATCTCCATCTGCTGGAATCCGAGCCTTTCTATAAAATGTCCTTCCAATGTCACTTTCTCAAACTCAAACTGTCTCCTCCCTCCTTGGCACCCTCCTGATTCTTTCTGATACAAAGCAGAGGCAACGCTTTGGGAGGTGCAGTTACGTTTGTACTTGTCTGGCCCTCACTTTCACGGGCAGCGTCTGCTCTGTGTTTGGGGACAGACAATATGACTCCCTTGATTCTTCTGCCATCCAGCCCCAGGCCTTTCACATGGCAATCCTTCAGTTGATGTCTATGAATTAAATAGGGTCACAATGAGTTGGAATTCACTTGCTGGCAGGGGATTTGGTTTTGAGTCTCTGGGCCACCAGCCTCCATTTGTCTCTTTCCTTTCCCATGGCAAAATGCAGCACTCAGCTCCCAGCAACCCGTGGTTCATGGCCCCAAGATTCTTGGAAGTTATTTCCTGCTGGATCATGGTGTTGTCAGTTCTATCTGTCAAGCCTGTATAGGCCAGAACCTGGTCCCAAAGAAATGGAGAGGTTCTGATTCTAAAGGCTCCCCTGCCTCTCCTTTTCTAGCTGCCTGGAACTTGTTTTCATTGGCAGGAGGAAGACCTTGGTCACCACTTCATTTTCCATTTATAGGCATATATGCATCTTTATAGTTCTTTTTACAAAATGACAATGTTCTCAGCTCAGAAAGGAGGGAGAGAAAGCTGAGGGTCATGCAAAGCAAAGAAAACATTTGATACAAGATCTCCAGGGCTTTTCTACAAATTCATTGCCCGTGATGGGGCATTTTTGCTATCTCTAGTACTCTTTCATCTGTACATTAGCCTTAAACTTTACTGAAAGGTAGATCAGGACTTGGACAGGACATGTGACAAAGTCTCTTGAAAAGGGATATGACACTCTGATCTGAGATCGTGTCTACACAGTTCTTGAGTTATTGTTCTGATACCCAGGTGCTCTGCGTGCAAAGATAGTGGTTGTTGTTTGATAAGCCATGCTCAATGGGATCAAGACCACTGTGACCCATAGGGTTTTCTCTGGTTGATTTTTTAGAAGGTCACCATGCCTGTCTTCATAGTCTGCCTTAGATCAGAAGATCTGCTGTAACCTGTTCAGCATGCCATTGCTATTGTTAAGTGTCATCAAGTCAGTTCTGACTCATAGTAACCCTGTGTAGGGTTTCTGAGGAGCAACTGGTGGATTGGAACTGCTGACCTTGTGGTTAGTGTTGTTGTTGTTAGATGCCACAGAACGAAACACTGCCCAATCCTTGGCCAACCTCACTATTGTTGCCACACACGAGCCCATTGATGCTAACACTTTAATAGTCTATTGCTTATTCTATAGTGCCACATAACAACTTGTAAACCACCACAGACAGACAGGTGATGACTAGACTTGAGGTGCAATCAAGCCTGGGTCTCCTACAGAGCAGGTGAGAGTTCTGCCACTGGAGAACCACTGTTTCTTGTGGTCAGAGGTAGACTGCTAAACTCTGTTGTCTCCCATTTGTCTATCACACAAGCTATGACTTGATACGAACAGGAGGGATATTAACAGCAAACACTTGAATAGTGCTTAGTCTATGTCAGCCACTGTTTTAAGCATTTGTTAAATTCCTGTTGTTGTTAAGTGCTGTGGAGTCAGTCCTGAATCATGGCGACTCTTTGTAGGGTTTCCAAGGCTTTTAAATCTTTGTGGAAGTAGAAAGGTTCATCTTTTATAAATAGTAGCATATAAAAACCACAGTGTTGGTAGTCTGAGCACAGCAGTTGTTCCTTAGAAGAAAGATGAAGCTTTCTGCTCCTGTAAGGATCTGTAGCCTAGGAAAACATCTACAGGGTTGTTATGAGTCAGAATCAACTATATGGCACTTAGCAAGCAAACAAACAAATGCATGCAATCTGCATGATAACTCCATGAGTTATTGCTGTTGTTAGGTGCTGTCGAGTTGGTTTTGACTCATAGTGACCATAGGCACAACAGACCAGGTCCTGTGCCAACCTGAGAGTCATTGTTATACATGCATCCACTGCCACATGCCAATCCATCTCATTGAGGGTCTTCTTCTTTTTCACTGACCCTCCATTTTACTAAGCATGATGACCTTTTCCAGGGACTGGTCCCTTCTGATAACTTGCATTTGTCATACTGTGGGGACTTGTGTGTTCTGTGATGCTAGAAGATATGCCACCAATATTTTAAATACCAGTAGGGTACCTCCAATGTGGACAGGTTTCAGTTGGGCTTCCAGACTAAGACAGACTAGGAAGAAGGAGAGTAAGACTACTTTTGAGTGTTTACCCACTGAAAACCCTATGAACAGTAGTGGAACCCTGTCAGATAGTACCAGAATATTGAATATTGAAACATGATGAAGAGCACCAGACTTTCAAATAAAGTGCCAGATGATGAGACCTTCAGGTTGGAAGACACTCAAAGGAGAGTTGACTGTGATGACACAAATGGAGTAAAGCCTTTGGGACCTTCATTTGCTGATAAGTATTTCTCAAAATACCAAGAAACAGCTGTAAACATCAATTAATAATTGGTACATGCAATTGTATGAAGTATGAATCTAGGAAAATTGGAAATTATGAAAAATGAAATGGAACACATAAAGATTGATATCTGGAGGGCATTAGTGAGCTGAAATGAACTGGTATTGATCATTTTGAATCTGACAATCACGTGGTTTACTATGCCAAGAATGACAAACTGAAGAGGAATGGAATTACATTCATCATCAAAAAGAACATTTCAACATCTATACTGAAGTATAATGCTGTCTGTGATATGATAATATCCATACACCTACAAGGCACCGATCAGGCAGTGTTTGGTTCTGCTGTGCATAAGGTCACTATGATTTGGTACCAACTCAATGGCACCTAATAACAACAATAACAAGGCACCCCAGAGTCCTGGTGTGGCGCTGCAGGTTAATGTACTGGATTGCAAAATCAGTTTGAACTGTAAGGTTGGTGGTTCAAGCTCAACAGCTACTCCTTGGAAACCTTATACAGGGTCACTATGAGTCAAAACAGACCTGATGGCACTTAACAACAACAACTATAAGACCACTATTATTCAAATTGCACACCAACCTCTAATGCTAGTGGTGATGAAATTAAAAAATTCTACCAACTTCAGTCTGAAATTGATGAAACACACAATCATGACGTACTGATAATTACTGGTGACTGGAATGCTAAAGTTGGAAACAAAGAAGAAGGATCTGTAGTTGGAAAATATGGCCTTGGTGATAGATATAATGCTGGAGATCACATGGTAGAATTTTGTAAGACTAATAACTTGTTAATTGCAAATACTTTTTTTCCAAGCAACATAAAAGACAGCAATACACATGAACCTCACCAGATGGCAAACACAGAAAACAACTTTACTATATCTGTGCGAACAGATAGTGAAGAAGCTCCATAATATCAGCCAAAACAAAGCCAGGGCAGACTCTGGGACAGGTCATCAATTGCTCATATGCAAATTCAGGCTTAAGCTGAAGGAAATTTAAATGAGTCCATGAGAGCTAAAATTTGACTTCAAACATATGTCACCTGAATTTAAAGATCATCTCAAGAACATATTTGATGCATTAGACCCTAATGACCAAAGACCAGAAGAACTTGGGGTGGCATCAAGAACATCATAAAGGAAGAAAGCAAAAGGTCATTGAGAAGACAAAAAAGAAGGAAAAGACCAAAATGGGATGTCAGAAGTGACTCTGAGACTTGCTCCCCAGTGTAGAGATGCCAAAGCAAATGGAAGAAATGAGAAAGTGAAACTGCTGAATAGAAACTTTCAAAGGGCAGCTCAAGAAGACAAAGTTGAGTATTATAATGAAATGTGCAAATGGCCTGGAGTTAGAAAACCAAAAGCAAAGAACACATTCAGCATTACTCAAACTGAAAGAAGTGAAGAAAAACTTCAAACCTAAACTTGTAATATTGAAGGATTTTATGGATAAAATATTAATGATGCAGAAAACATCAAAAGAAGATAGAAGGAATACACAGAGCCACTGTACCAAAAAGAAATGGATGATATTCAACCATTTCAAAAAATAGCATATGATCAAGAGCTAATGGAATTGAAGGAAAAGCGCACTAAAGGCACTGGCAAAGAACAAGGCTCTGGGAATTGATGGAATACAAATGGAAACTTTTAAGAAACTGATGCAGCACTGGAGGCACTCACTCATCTATGTCAAGAAATTTGGAAGACTGCAATCTGGCCAACTGGAAGAGATACATATTTGTGCTTATTACAAAGAGAGGAAACCCAATGGAACACAGAAATTGTTGGACAATATCATTAGTATCATATGAAAGTAAAATTTTTCTAAAGATAATTTAAAAATGGCTGCGACAGCACATTGGCAGGGAACTGCCAGAGATTCAAGCCAAATTCAGATGAAGATATAGAAAGAGGGACATCACTGCTGAGGTCAAATGGATCTTGACTGAAAGCAGAAAATACCAGAAAGATGTTTACTTGTGCTTTCTTGACTATGCAAAGGTTTCCCACTGTGTGGATCATGAGAAGCTATGAATAGCACTGATGAGAATGAATATTTGGCGACACTTAATTGGGCTCATGAGAAACCTGTACATAGACCACCAGGCAGTCATTCAAACAGAAAAGGGGACACTGAAGGGCTTAAAATTAGGACAGTTGTGTGCCAGTGTTGTTCTTTCACCATTTTTATTCAATCTGTATGCTGAGTAAATAATCCAAGAAGCTGTTTTATAGAAAGAATAATGTGGCGTAAGGATTGGAGGATGACTCAGTAACAACCTGTAATATTCAGATGATACAACCTTGTTTGCTGAAAGTTGAAAGGAGTTAAAATACTTACTGATTATGATCAAAGACCACAGCCTTCAGTATTTAACAAAATGAAAAGCCTCACCATTGGACCAATATATAACATCCGTATAAATGGAGATAAGATTGATGTGTCAAACACTTCATTTTGTTGGGATCAACCAGCACTCTGGAAGCAGGAGTCAAGAATTCAAACAATGTATTGTATTAGGCAAATCTGCTGCATAAGACCTCTTTAAAGTGTTCAAGAGCAAAGATGGCAGTTTAAGGATGAAGATGCATCTGACCCAAGCCATAGTATTTTCAATAGCTTCATATGAGTGTGAAATTTGGACTAGGAATAAGGAAGACTGTAGGAGAATTGATGCATTTGTTACGGTGTTGGAGAAGAATATTATAAGTACCATGGACTGCTTGTTGTTGTTGTTTTTAAGTATTGTGGAGTCAGTTCTGACGCATAGTGACCCTGTACAGGGTTTCCAAAGATGTACATCTTTATGGGAGCAGAACACCTCATCTTTCTCCCACAGAAC
>NW_006408628.1:5992194-5993295 GCF_000296735.1 Chrysochloris asiatica
GAGATGCTAAAGCAAATGGAAGAAATAAGGAGGTCCAAGAGCTGAATAGAAAATTTCAAAAATCACCTCGAGAAGATAATGCCAAATATTACAACAAAATGTGCAAAGATCTGGAATCAGAAAACCAAAAAGAAAGAACACGGTCAGCATTTCTCAAGCTGGGGGCACTGAAGAAAAAATTCAAGCCTCGACTTTCGTTATTGAAAGATTCTCTGGGAAAATTACTGAATGATGCAAAAAGCATCAAGAGGAGATGGAAAGAATACACAGAGTCACTGTACCAAAATGGTTAATGTTCAGCCGTTTCAAGAGGTAACATTTGATCAAGAGTCAATGATACTGAAAGAGGAAGTCCAAGGTGCATTGAAGGAATTGGCAAAGAACATGGTACTAGGAATTGATGGAATAAAAATTGAAACCTTTCAAGAAAGTGAGGTGGCACAGGAGGCACTCACTCATCTCTGCCACGAAATTTGGAAGACAACTTCTGGCCGACTAATTGGAAGAGATCTGTATTTGTGCCCATTCCAAAGAGAGGTAACACAATGGAATGTGGAAATCATCGGACAATCTCTTTGATATCCCATGCGAGTCAAGTTTTACTAAAGGTAATACAGAAATGGCTACAAGCATACATTGACAGAGAACTTTCAGAGGTTCAAGCCGGATTTAGAAGAGGGATATCATTGCTGATGTCCGATGGATCTTGGCTGAAAGCAGAGAATATCAGAAAGATGTTTACCTGTGCTTTATTGTCTACGCAAAGGCTTTCGATTGTGTGGATCATGACAAGCTATGGCAACATTGCAGAGTATGAGTATTCCAGAACACTTAATTGTGCTCATGAGGAATCTGTACTTGGACCAAGAGACAGTTGTCCGAACAGAACATGGGAACACTGAATGGTTTAAAATTAAAAGAGCTGTGCAACAAAGTTGTATTTTTTCACCATACGTACTCAACCTGTGTGCTGAGCAAATAATCCAAGAAGCTGGGATACATGAAGAAAAATGTGGCATCAGCATTGGAGGAAGACTCATTAACAACCTGCGATATGCAGATGATACAACCTTGCTTGCTGAAAGTGAAGAGGACTTAAAA
>NW_006408628.1:5997440-5999475 GCF_000296735.1 Chrysochloris asiatica
GTATGGTGAATACAATGCCAGCACACACCTTTCCTGATTTTAAACCTCTCAGTGACCCCTTGTTCTTTTCAAACAACTACCTCTTGGTCTATGTAATGGTTCTTCATGGACATAATGAAATATTCTGGAATAGCCATTCTTTGCAATGCTATCTAAAACTTGTCATGATTCACACAGTCAAAAGCCTCTGCATAGTCAAGAAAGCACAAGTAAACACCTTTCTGGTATTCTTTGCTTTCAAGTGAAGATCCATCTGGCATCAGCAATGATATCCCTTGTTCCATAAAGTAGTACTATTATTACTGACATTTTATAAATCAGAAAACTAGAGAGGTTAAATAACTTTCTCAAGGTCACATAGATAGTAAGTGCTACAACTGGGATCGGAACCAGCCTCCATAACTAGTCACAACGCTGCTTTAAATGCTCATCAAATTAATATATTCAAATAACTTTACAAGGCACATATCCCTTCTTACCCACCCAATGTATCTGAGGGTTCCAGGTAACAGTAGCAAGAGCCTGGACAAGTCTGAACCACTCCTGAGCAAAAATAATTTAATTTGGTTGAAATTCTGACTTTCCTGTAGATTTATGATTCTTAGTATAGTGTTTTGAACCTATCTGGAAGCCTGAATTAGCAAAGGGATCCATCCACCAGCAACGTGTTTTTCTTGGCTGAAACTCAGAACCTGGAAATTCACTAAGTAACCAATTAATACATTTTCTGCTTTTCTTCATTCATCAAATTTTGAAAGACACCACATTGAGCACAAGAACAGGGAAAGGAAAGGAAACCTAAATGGAGTGTATATAGTCCCTGCCTTCAAGATGTGTGCTTGTGTGCACATTGTACGCTTAACAACAAAGGTGCAAACCCAGCCGTGTCACTCAGCACACTTTTTTGGGCCATCGTTTAGTACTTTCTAAAGTGCTGTATGTGGTATATTTCACGGGTTCCCTGGGGTCTAGAATATCTTGCATAAACATGTTTTCTTAATGACGTCTGACTCTGAAGGCCTTTGGATCATACATGCTTTTACAGGCCAATGGATCTCTAAGCTGTCCAAATTGGATAGCAGATTCATGGTTGTCATAGGCTGCCTGGGCATTCTAATCAGCTCAATCTGGATGCAGACTTGGAATCCTTCTCAACCCAATGTTGCTGACAGCTGATACCAATTGGAGGGTGTTGGCATAGAAAACAAACCCTATATATCTATATGGTAGTACCCATTGCATCTATACCCATGTGTGTACAAATACATATAGGAGTCCTGGTGTGGATTTGCAGGCTAATGTACTGGACTGCAAAGTTGATTTGAACTACAAGGCCGGCAGTTCAAACTCACCAGCCACTCATCAGAAACCCTATACAGGGTCATTATGAGTTGGAACTGACTCGGCGACACTTAACAATAATAACAACATACACATTCTAGTTTTCATATAGAAGGTCTTTTAGATATTCAGGGAAGGGTAGTGGTGGGGTAGGGTCTAAAGGGAAATGTGTAAGGAGAGGACGTGGGTGGAAGGAAATGTTTGAGTGAAAATGCCAGAGGTATGTTTGCAGAGATAGAAATCGCTCCAGAATTTCTGTCTGTTTTATAGGAAGATAACCTGAGATTGAGAGCTGGGATCCTGTTAAACAGCAGTAGATAATCCAGAAGCAAACTGAAGATTTGAACTCCAGAGTCCCAACTTGCTTGTCAGGCCTCACCCTCCAAACAATCTCTTTGACTCTTCCTACGACTTATGAATTGCCTTGTCTGGAACCAAACCAGGTATTCTGGTGAAAGCACTATGCCAGCATTCAGTCAGAAGGAAATAATCTCCAAAAATTCATTTGCATGACTGTCTGTGCAAATTGACTATCTACCTGCATGTTTAGGAGACAGGTGTTTAGGGTCTCTTGGGGCTTCCTTCAGTGGACCCCAGAAACACATGTGACACAGATCTCATAAAATTTGATGACAGAGCTGAAGGCAGAGGCATTGCAATTGGCAGGAATCAGTAAGAATATAAAAGGTGGGAA
>NW_006408628.1:6012240-6045143 GCF_000296735.1 Chrysochloris asiatica
ACTAAAGCACTGGATTTATTGCTTCTGCTACAAATTCTATTGGCTGTAAGTCTTCAAACTTTCTAAATATTCATTTATATGTGGTTCACAGTTCTGGGACTGTCCCCTGAACCTGCTTCATCTGGTATTCTGTTATTGCTGAGAGAGATCCTCACTGCCCTTCTCTCTGATCTGCCGTCAAGTCCCGCCTCTACACATTCACTTAAAAGAAAAAAAAAAGAAAAAAAAAGAAAAAAAAAAGAAAAAAATTGTATGGTAGGTTGTACTCTTGGTGTGGCATTGTAGGATAAACACTGGGTTACTAACCACAGGTCAGTGGTTCAAACCCATCTGTCACTCATTAGAAACCCTATATAGGGTTTCCTCAAGTAGTAAATGAACAGCACTTGACAACAACAATATATAGTAGGTTATAAGGTAGGGAACAGAAACATGTAGTAGAAATACTAGGGAAAAACTGTCAAATTATGATTATTTTCTGATAGTAGTCTGGCATGCCTGAAAAATATCAAGAATAAACTAGAGGTCACTAAGAACTAATAAGAGAGCAGTAAAGTAGCCAGATACAGGATAAATATATAAAAACCTACACCTTTATAGTATATCAGTAATAACCTAAGAAAAGGAACAGTGAAAAAAGGTGTCATTCACAATAACCACCCAGACACATTTTTGCACAGGGAACAGAGGAAGAGCATCTTGTGTATCTGGCTCTATTTGGGCACTTTGGAATAGAAAGAGAACAGCTTGCAGTCAGTTTCATGAGATGTCTTAAGAAAAGATTTCAAGCCTCTTTTTATTTTTACAAAACCTCTAACCACAGGAGGTTAATCCAACTGACACTGCTGTTGGGGGAGACATGAAACCCATCCCTCCTTCCAGGTCCTTACTCCTTTTTCAGCTAGGACACATTGCCTCACAAACCTCCTAGTCCAAACAGTTTTGCTTTCACACTGGAGGCATGTTAACACAGACAACAGTAACTCCCCAAAGAAGCTTTTCTTCCTGGCAAGCACATCATAGGCACAGAGGAGAATCTTGTCTTTACATTTACATCATTAAAAACTCATTTGAGTGATATCTTCAGAACAATAAAGTTCTCTGTACTAAAGGATTGTGGATGCTTCAATTTCGGGCCTGATATAAATTGTTTGCAGCTTAAAGAAATTTAAAAAAGAGAGAGAGAGTTCATTCTGGTGTGGCGCTATAGGGTAAGCACTGAACTGCTAACTATGTTGTTGCTGTTGTTGTTAAGTGCCATAAAGATATTTCAGACTCGTAACAACCCTGTCTAGGTTTTCCAAGGAGCAGCTGGTGGGTTTGAACCACCGACCTTGTAGTTCAGTCTAACATTTTGGTCTACTGCTTTATCCCACAGAGCCACACCACTCCAACAACATAATGACATATAATAAAATTCAAACGATATCACAGTTAACAACTTGTGCAAATCTATATCTATATCTATCTATCTATCTATCTATCTATCTATCTATCTATCTATTTGTTGTTGTTATGTACTGTGGAGTCGATTTCGACTCATAGCAATCCCGTACAGGGTTTCCGAGGTTGTAAATCTTTACAGGAGCAGAAAGTCCATCTTTCTCCTGTGGAACAGCTGATAGTTTCGAACTATTGACCTTGTGGTTTGCAGCCCGATTCGTAGCCACTATGCTACCAGAACTCCTGGTGTATGCACATAAGCACATATGCACATAAGCACACATATATCCGCTTTTTGATAGCTACATAAGGGGGCTTCGTGGAAAAATAGAATTAGAAGATAAGACATTTTTCCACAAACTTCAAAGCCCCATCATTTTTCAGGATGATTGGATACTCTGTCAGCTCCAAAAGCAGAATCCTCTGCATTCCTGTCTTCCCCAGACATGTACCCTAGAGCATGTGCATCAAGTCAACTCAAATGGGTGTAAGTTTGAGGTTTGAAAGGCATTCATTTCCTGCCTTATCTTTTTCTAAGACCGAATTTCTTTTCATTTTTCACCAATAGCCATACTTTCCTGGTTCCTGTTTAGAAACCCTATTGAGGGTTGATATGAGTCAGAATTGACTCAGTGATGAGTATCAATGACAATAATAGCAACTAGCTATCTAGAGCAGAACTCAGACCTAAACTTATAAATATACACTTGCAGTTTCAAATAGCTACATTTGCAAGAAAAGCTACATTAAAAAACTAGCAAGTAATTGAGGAAGATTGTGAAATCAATAAATTCACACATGTAACAAATACTTATCATATGTTTCCGTCACTGTGTACATTTTGGGGATATGTTCATAAGAAAGACACAAAGAATAAATCAGAACCATTATCCAAGATGGTGGAAGAGGCAGATGCACTGAGCAACAAAGACATGGGAAACCGAGTGAAACAAATACAGATGACTATCCTGGAACCCTGAACTTCAGAAGATTGGGCAAGAAGATGGACTGAGTGACAGTTGTAAGAGGCAACAGAATAGAAGCAGTGTGAGAGAAGAAAAATGATTGGACTGTAGGCTGCCCTAGAGCAGTGTGGCCATCTTGAACTTTTGCCAGTGGCTGAGGATACAACAGCCTGCAGGCACAGGGCATCATGGCTGGAAGACGGCTGTAGGTGGGGTGGTTCTCTCTTGCTCTGTGCCCTTCTATTAGCCAAAGACATGTCCAGTGTCTATTTTAGCCAACCCAGCAGCCGGTGTTGCCTACTGAGTAGACTTGGTTCTGCCTGGGGTCGGACACAGGCATGCCACCCTGCTTCTGGAGGTGCATGAGCCCACTCCGAACTACATTACACAAATAGAGCTCAGAGAACTGCATTCAAATTTCCAGTCTCTATCACATCCACAAGGATACAGGTGATTGGTGTCTGGGAACACATCAGCATACAATCATCAATTACACATAAATACAAGGACATCACAGTGTCTTTGAGAAAACAGACAATTTCAACTTACATAAAGAAACAAGACAGAGTGCCTCAAACAAATGAACAAAATAAAGTTAGAAAATGTAATACCAGAAATGGTATCACAACTACTTGAGAAGGAATTTAAAGGATTATTTATATACAACTTTGACGGATTGAGGGAAAGATCAGAAAAAATTTTAGAAGAATTCCGGAAAACAATACCAAAACAAATGAAAAATTGGAAGCCATACAAAAACAGCAACTAGAAAGCCAAAGATGAATCCTAAGACTTCAGAAGTTGATAGTACATTCAAGGCGCAAAGTAGAATTGAGTCAATGGACAACCAAATTACTGAGCTTGAAGACAAATCTCTAAATAGTCATCTGCTAGAGGGATAGTCAGAAAAAAGAATTCAAAAAATCCAAAGTAAATTTAAGATGTATGTGGGACAATATCAAGAGGAATAATAGGAAGAGACAAAAAACTAAGCAAAAACAAAAGCATAGAGAAACTTGTCCAGAAGTTGTTGGAAGAAACTTCCCGAACATCACGAAGATGAGAAGATAGCCATTCAAGAAGTTTAAATGGACTCCAAAAGAAAATTACCATGACATATTATAATCAAACTTTTCAAAACCAAAGACAAGGAAAGAATCCTGAGAGCAGCTCAGGAAAAACTAAAAGTTACCTTTAAAGGAGAACTAATAAAACATTGTGTAGACTTTGGGGATATTATGTTAAACAAGAAAGACACAAATTAACAAATCAAAACCATATACTAGATAGTGGAGTGGGCAGAAGCACTGAGCAGATCCTCTGCAACAGAGACATGGGAGACCTAGACATCTTTCAGCAGAAACCAGGCAAGCAAGAAAACAATGGAATAAGATATATATATATATATAAACACTTTAAGGAAAAAAAAAATTGTCAGCCAACAATCATATACAAGCAAAATAATCCATCCAATATGACAATAAACTTAGGCCATTTCTGTATAAACAAATTAAAGGAATTTGCAAAAAACAGACCAA
This sequence comes from Chrysochloris asiatica, assembly GCF_000296735.1. Classification (NCBI taxonomy): domain Eukaryota; kingdom Metazoa; phylum Chordata; class Mammalia; order Afrosoricida; family Chrysochloridae; genus Chrysochloris; species Chrysochloris asiatica. Next base: position 6,016,187 of record NW_006408628.1, read on the forward strand.
CCTTATAAAAAATTCTAAAGGGAGTTCTTTGATCAGAAACAACAATAACAGACTGCAACCTGAGAATAATATACAAGACAATTATCACTCAGAATTCAAGCCAGATATAAAAGTATTTGAAGCAAAACAAAACTACTGAAAACAGGGAATAAGAGATACCAATTTGTAAAGGAAACATAAGCCATAATGTAAAAACAGGGAATGACATAGTTATAGAACTCCAAATGAAGAGGAAATCAAGTAGATGTCAAGAAAAAAAACACAATAAAACCTAACTGTAATCCTAAAATCAGACCAAGCCTTACTCCTACCCTCTAGTCCAAAATTTACCCTAACATGAACCCTAATCCTAACCATAATCCTAACATGCACACCAAAATCATTGTTCCCAACTGCATAGAGTTTTCAATAAGAAAATCACATAAATAAGAGTGAAATCATGAATGTGAACGTGAAAAGTCCTGTGAACAAGCAGACACATATGATGAGGTTGGCTGCTAACCCAAAGCTGGAATTTTGAATCTACCTAGAGGAGCCTTAGAAGAAAGATCTAGTGACCTACATCTGAAAAACAAGCCATTGAAAACCCTACTCACGTGTATGGAGTTGTGGTGAGTCAGAGCTGACTTAGCGGCAACTGGTTTGAGTTTCCAAAAAAAAAATCTTTGATGGGAGAGATGTGGTGGCTTTCCTAACAGTACCACCGCCAGACAGTGTTGTTTTCTTTTCCGTTTTTGTTATAGGTAGGGCTTCCATGTCTCTTAAACCCTGGCTCAGCACCCCTTTCCACTCCACCACGCAACCTCAGTCCTCATTTTCTTATCTAAGCATGAGACTAGTTTGAAGAACTGTATGCTGTCTTCTAACGGCACCATTCTTTTTCTCTGATGCCTCCTTATGTGAGACGTGGTCACCTGTCAGCAACATCACCTGCATCCATCTGTTCCCTCAACACATAGGGAGCGTGTGCTCAGCAAGTATTGGACCAGGCATTGGTCTAGGTGTTGTGAGCGCAATGTAGTATGAAACTTTATACTCTCTGCTCCCACGGGTGTGTCCAAATTCTGAAGTATGTGTTTGAACCCTTTCCTTCTCTCTTTGGTCAAATTGAATTGTATAAAATTCAAGTGTTGGGAAAAGAAAAAATGAAGAGGCTCTGGTCTATTCCCTGAGGGGCCTAGGTCAATACTTGGCATCTTTCAGGTATTTAACCCATCTTTGGTGACCAGCTGCCTTTCAAAATAGGGCCAAATGTAACATGATGGTCTTTCCCTGCTCAGATATTTGTGGAACACTAGCTCTAATCTTGGGTGAATGTGAGACAGTATAAATACAGGACTGGGTACACAGAAGACATTTAGTAAATTCCCAGTGCTTTAGCTGAGGAAGATACAGCATTACAACCAGAAGCCCTATAATGAGTAACAAGATGATACAGGTAAGATGGTTCTGTCATCAGGGAAGTTGTGATCCATTAAGGGAACGAGACCATACCCCAGTAGTTATAATAGTCACAGAGCGTGAGGAGCCCCAGAAGAGAAGAGCAAGCAAAGTGAATTAGAAACTGTGCTTTAGTGCTATGGAGTCACTTCCGACTCATAACGATCCTGCATAGGATTTCCAAGGAGCGGCTGGTGGGTTAGAACCGCCGACCTTGTGGTTAGTAGCCCAGCACGTATCCTACAGCTCCACACCAGGAGTCCACGAGTTAGAAACTAAGAGGTGATAAAGCCCATTTCTGGATGAAATGATGAGGGAAGATTCCTTGGAACTGTGTTTTAAAGTATGTGTGGAATTCCAAAGAAAGCGGATGCAGCTAGTACCAGATTTAGGAATTGGAAAGGTACAAATGTATCACTTAACAACAGTTTGAGGGTCCCCCCCAAAAAACTTTGTTACAGTGTGTAATTTACTGATGTTATCAGATGCTCATATGTAATGTATACAAACATCCAAGGCAAATAAAGATTGGATTTAATAAAAATACTGATAATGTTGTTGTTTAGTACCAGTGCGTCGGTTCCGACTTATAGCAACCCTGTATTGGGTTTCCGATGAATGGTGGATTTCGACCACAGACCTTGCAGTTCAAACTTTTTTAAAAAAGATATTCTATCTCTGCCAGAACCAACTGTTGTCAGAACTGGACCCGTTATAAGCTGGGGACTATCTGTATTATGGAGTCCTGGTGTTGCGCTGTGGGCTAATGCGTCACACCGCAAAGTCATTTGAACTGCAAGGTTGGTGGTTCAAGCTCATCAGCTGCTCCTTGGAAACCCTATAAAGAGTCGCTATGCGTCGGAATCTCTGGTAGCGTAGTGGTTACGAATCGGGCTGCGAACTGCAAGGTCAACAGTTCGAAACTACCAGCTGTTCCGTGGGATAAGATGAGGCTTTCTGCTCCCGTAAAGATTTACAGCCTTGGAAACTCTGTGCAGGGTCGCTATGAGTCGGAACTGACTCCACGGCACATAACAACAACAACATGCGTGGGAATCATCTCGACTGCACTTAACAACAACAACGTCTGTATTATGGAGTCCTGGTGTGGCTCTGTAAGATAAGCACTTGACCATAAGGTTGGTTTGAACTGCAAGATCACCAGCCGCTCCTCGGAAACCCTATACAGGGTTACAATGACTCGGAATCGACTCAAAGACATTTAACAACAACAATCCGTATTATAGAACAAAAGAGGTCTCCAGAGGGGAATTTGATTTGTCTCTTGTCTAACTATCTTCCAGAGGAAACCATGGAAAATCAAGTAGACCCAGGCAGGGAGGTGCTCATTCCTCCTCCCTAGGGGTTTTGGGAGTCTCACCCGTTTGTTTCCCTATGTTCAGTAGGGGGAAGTGCAGTCTGTGCTGTGGCCGGGGAAATGGAGAAGATGACCTAGGTGGGTCCTCTGAGGGTTCCATGACATGCCTTTTAGTTGAGGAAACAGAAATGCTGAAAGACAGCCCCATTTTTAATCCAAATATCTTTCAAAATGGAATTTAATTAAAATGCAAGCTAGAAATAAGAATAGGACATCTCTTATTTTCCTAGTTTTTGCACTTTGTTCACACCTCTTGGGGCGTCTCCACCGGATCTTGCAGCGTTCAACTCTGGGCATTAAGCCAGTCTTTCTTAGATGAAATTGAAGCTGGCAGATCACCCCACTTGCCTCCGTTCCCCCAACCCAAGGCTCCACCCTCCCCTCCCCTGGGAGACACAAAGACCTTCTGTGACTCAAGCTAGAGGCACGCAACCCTCCTCTTTCTTTCTAGCAACACGGAGTAAGACCATGGGGCACATCTCTTGGTGGTAACCCTTACCTAACTTGTTCTGTTAATGAACCCCCGGTTTTTGTTCCTCAGTCTCTGGGGCAATCCATCTAGGCCCACAAACTTACTTTACTCCAGTGTAGACCTTTTCACAAGGAGCTCTGGTAGCTTAGTGGTTATGAATTGGGCTGCTAACCTCAAGGTCAGCAGTTCAAAGCTACCAGTTCCGCGGGAGACGGGTGAGGCTTTCTGCTCCCGTAAAGATTTACAGTCTCAGGAAACCCTGTACAGGTTCACCATGAGTCGGAACCGACTCCACGGCACCTAACCACCACCACCATAGACCTTTTCACAGAAATGTAAGAGATCCCTTTCTGATTACAGCTAAAGTTTAGGGAGGAGGGAACAAGGGAGGTCTGGAAAGGAACTGATACTAAGTACTCACTATGCTCTGGGCATGTTGTTAAGTTGTTTTGCATATGGAATTCTCACATTGATCCTGGAAGGAAGCATTATTCTCACAATTCTAGAGAGCAAGTGACAGGAATTCAAGAAGTTAAGAAACTTTTTCAAGGCCATCTAAATCTCTAGGATAATATTTGAATCCAGAACTGACTGAGCCAGCATTCTTAGTCTTTCTATTACAGTTGGTTGCATAGGGTTTGGATCAGCTAGCCTTGCCTCTCTACCAGGTTAGGATGAAACTTTCATCTATTGTTCTTCCCTGTCTTCTACCCTCAAACATCCTAGAAAAACTTCTATCATAATCCCCTTTTTACCTTGAGCATTGTCCTAGTCTTGGTTTGGGGGTGGGCTGTGTGTGGGGCAGTGAAGAGCAGACTCGCAGCACTGTCTCTGTCACTATGCCATCTTAAGCTTTCTAGACCTCAATTCCTCACCTGTAAAACAGAAATGAACAATTCAGTGATAAGCACACAGACACAGAGCATATGGTCTGGGTTCAAATTGCAGCTTTGCTGCCTATGAGCCATGTGATCTTGGACAAATTACTTGAGCTTTCTTTGCCCAGTTTTTCATCTCTCAAATAGAGATCATAAAGAACTTACTTCTTGAAATTGTGGTGAGGATGAAAGAAGTTAGTATGCATAAGACTTTTAGGAAAGGACCTGGCGTATGATATGTATCGCACAAGTGCTGCTATTATAACCATTATTACTATCCCTTGATGTACAAGTTTCTAAAATTATATTATTTTCAAATAAATATGTGAAAATAACACCGTTAGAATTTAAAGTCGAGTGTGGCACTGTAGGATAAGTGCTGGAGTGCCACATACAAGGTCGGTGGTTCAAACCCACTGACTGCTCCTTGGAAACCCTATGCAGGGTCACTATGAGTTGAAACTGACTCAGTGACACATAGCAACAACAAAACAAGCTACCATCTTGACTTCTTCTCTACTTTGTACTACTGTGTGTGTGTGTGTGTGTGGATTAGCAGGGAGAGATGTGAGTAGACCATAGTGATAATTAGATGTTATTATCCAACCCTCCCTCCCCACCTTTGTATGTGTGACATATATAACTTCCTTATGTATAATGCAGCATTTTTACATAGTATATACTTATAACCAAATCAATTTTGAGCTCATTCGTTGGGAGCTAGTTGTTTGGGTAGAAAATATATTGCTGCTGTTGTTATTAAATGCTATTGACTTTATGGTTAACAGTTCAGTGCTTATCCTATTGTGTCACACCAGGATTCTACAGAAAACAGATAGCTACATTGTATAATGGTGTTCGTGAATTTGGGAATTCAGGAAAATGTAATGCTAAGTTCTCTCCCTCTATAGCTCAAGCCAATCACAGTTGATTCTGAGTCATGGTGACCTCATGAGGGACAGAGGAGAGCTGTGCTATAGAGGATATGAATGGCTGATTTTTTAGAGCTAGATTACTGCGTCTTTGTAACTAAGTCTGTTGCTATCAAGTCAATTTCAACTCATAGTGACCCTATAGGTGCAGAGAAGAAGTGCCCCATTTCCAAAGCTGTAATTTTTTACAGTAGAAGTAGAGTCAGAATACTCCTTAGATGTGAGGATGGTGACACTTCATATCTTGTTCTTTGGAAATGTTGTTAAGAAGGACCCGTCGCTAGAGAAGGACATCATGCTTGGTAAAGTGGAAAATCAGTGAACAAAAGGAAGACTTCAATGAGATGAACTGATACAGTGGCTGCAACAATGGTCTTACACATAACAATTGTGAGGATGGCGCTGGATGGAGCACTGTTTCATTTTGCTGTTCATAGGGGAGTTGACGAGTTGGAACTAACTCCATGGCACCTAACAATTTTTATGGAAATAGATTGTTGTATCTTTCTCTCATGAAGCAACTGGTGGGCTCAAACCACCAAATTTTAGGTTAGCAGCCAAGCATTCAACCACTACACTTTCAGGATTCCTTTCTTTCTTTTCATTGCAGGGAAGCCATTTCTTGTATTCTATGGTAGGAAGAAGGCAGAGAAATGGTTGTCACATGGTTGGGAGCCATGACAATGTGAGGTGAGGCCTCCAGCATGGCTTTGATGCCTGAATTCAGGCAGGCTCAGCTCCAAACATACAGAACTTACAGAGTCACCAGTACAGCATTTAACCAGTTACTCTACTCCTAGTTACCCTGTGGTCCTAACAGATACTGAAAGTAGCTCCATCAAGGGCCTCCATGAACTACTTGTGGGACGCGTGCCCTGAGTATAGATAACACCTCGATTGATAGCAACTCACTCTAGGGCCAGGAACTCTGCAGTCACATCCCTCCCAACTTCACTTTGTCAGCTCCTTGGCTTGCTGGAGCCACTCAGAATTGTCTCCTCCCTGAGTTCAACTGAGATACTGTTCCCTTGTATGCTTGTTTTTGGGTTTGGATTTTTTTGTTTATTCTTTCTTCTCCTTCTCTTTCGGTTCCCTTGGACTTTGTCCGTTCTCTGCCTGCTTTTGTTTTTCTTTCTTTTCTTCTGTTTCTCATTTTCCCTGCTCTTTTACCCCCCTTTTGATCTTTCTTTACTACTCTTTTTCCATCTTTCTATTCCTGATTTTTCTATGTATTTTAAAAATTATTTCTTCCTCTTATTGCCTCTTATTTTTGCCTTCTATAGCTCCCTTTTCCTGGCTCTCTTTTCTCTTTTTAGCTATTCTCAATTTTTTTTTTTTAAATTTCTGCCTTTTTTTTCTCTTCTTTTTTCTTTGATAGCTCTGCTTTCCTCTCCTTCTTTTATCTTTATATGTATCATTTATTTTATGGTTGCTGCATGCTTTTTTTTTTCTCTTCATTATTTTCTCTTTTCATTGTTGGTTCTTAGTTTGTTTATTATTTTGTTTTGTTTTCTTGTGTATGTGTCAGGGAGGGTTTTCTCTATCCTACCCGACAAGAGACAGCAACCATGTCTATACAATCCAAACACAATCTTTTGATTTGTAGCTCTACCAACTGGGCAAGAGCCAACACCAGCTCCTCTAACACCCAATCAACAATAGACAGCTGCCAACACCAGTCAAACCCATCCTAAACTAAAGTGCACAAGCAGTGAATGAAAACAGTGTATATGCTTCCATTTTCTAACTACACCCACAGGAGACAGAACAAATTAGTGTAAACCATGATTTAAATACTCACAGTAGCCTAAGAACAAATTAGTGTAAACCAGCAATTAAATACAAATATGACAATCTCAAAATGTCCTGGAGACTAGACAATTTTAGCTCACATGAAGAAAGGAGACAATGGATCAAACAAATGACCAAGATGCAGAGCCAGAAAATGTTTCTGAGAAAGAAAGGCAATGGAACTAACTGAAAAAAGAAAAAAAGTCAAAAGAATTATGTCTAGGTACCTTCAAAGGATAGACAGAAAGATCAAGGGAACCAAGGAGAACACAGAAAAAACTTTAGAAGAATTCAGGAAAACACTATAAGAACAAACAAAAAAAATGCAAAATTTGAAACAATACAAAACCTATCATTGGAAATCCAGATTAATTCTAACTCTACAGAAATGGGCAATATATTAAAAGGGCAAAGGAGTAGATTCAAAGCAATGGAAGCCAGAATTAATAAGCTTAAATGAAAATCTCTCAATGCTAGTGTGTTATAACAACAATTGGGAAAAATAATGAAAAAATCCAAAGCCAAGAGTTGTGTAGGACACCATGAAAAGGAACAACTTATGGATGATCAGAATTTCAGAACAGGAAGAGACAATAAAAAGCATGGAGAAAATTATTGAAGAGTTGTTGGAAGAAAACTTCCCTTACATCATAAAAGATAAGAAGATAAGCATACAAGTAGTAGAATGAACCTCAAATAAGATAGATACCAAATGAAAATCACCAAGACTTATAATAATCAAACTGTATAAAACCAAAAGCAGTGAAAGAATCCTGAGAGCAGCTTGGGAAAAACTAAAATTTACCAACAAAGGACAACCAATAAGACTAAGTTCTGATTTCTCAGCAGAAATCATTCAGGCAAGCAGGCAATGGAATGCCATATATAAAACTCTGAAAAACAAACAAACAACCAAGAGTAGTATATCCAGAAAAGCTGTCCCTCAAATATGAAAGCAAAATTAAAATATTTCTTGGTAAACAGAAATTAAAGGAATTTAGAATGACTAGGTTGACTTCACAAAACCGTCTAAAGACAACAACCTAAGGTTACCATATATTACAATACCACCCAGAACTAAATCCAGTTATAGACTTAATTTAAGTAAAGAAAATCTTCAAGACTGAAAACAGGGAACCAGACATATCAGTTTATAATTAAGTCAGCTACAAAAAAAAAGGAAGAAATAGTGTTGATACTGAACTTGTAAATTGCAAGGAAGTCAAGTAGATTTCAAGGTAAAACAAATTGTTTAAATAGGGAAAAACTTAATAAATTTCAGGATAAATTGTAATTTATCCTGAAAATTAATATACATGTACAGCAAAATAAAAAAGAAAAATCAGAAAGATTTAGTAAACATTAAAACAACAGAAATGAAAATGAAAAAGAAAAAAATCCATGAATACAATGAACTCAGCATAGAAAATTATGTGGAACAAAGAAAAAAGCAGCACCACACATACATACACACACACAGACACACACACACACACAAACCATACAGAAAAATGACAGGAATCAATTCATACCTATTGATAAATTCTCTGAATATAAATGGATTAAATGTACCAGTCAAGAGACTAAGAGAGCAGAATGGATAAGAAAATAGGATCCTTCATTATGCTATCTACAAGAGACACGTCAAAAAGATGGAGACAGCCTAAATGTTCATCAATAGTTGTTATTGTTGTTAGGTACCATTGAGTCAGTAACGACCCATAGCCACCTTATGCACAGAGAACGAAACACTGCCCGATCCTGGGAAGAGATCCAAGAAGAGAAGATAGGTCTGATCTCCAGGCGAGGAACTATATAAAGCCTAGGACTCAAGAGGATCAATCAAACATTGTGTCAGGTCACAACACAGGAAGAGACCTCTCTAATGGAATCCAGACGCTATGAGACTTCAGTTCTAGACTCTTTTCCTTGTGTCATGTTGTCACTGAAAGAGTTATCTTATTCACCACTTGTGTGCTGCTAAACTTGGATGGGAGAAATGGCTGCTAAGCTCATGTCAAGGAGAGATCTCATGTTTAGGTGGATGAAAAGTTGAAGACGCTAGGTGGCTTCATGGATCCAGAATTGAAGAGTGGTGCTCATCATCCTGGTTGGTCAGCTTGTTAACTCAGACCCAGTGCTCCTAGAAATCAGAATTCAGATTTTCCTTGTTTGGACTCTTCCCCTAAAGTCAGCATGGTGAGGGAGTGCTCAGATCATAAAGTTAGCGAGGCTACGTTTTCAGGTTGCTGTTGGGTCTAGGGTCAAAAGACAGGATCTTTGGGTGACTCTGACTGCCAAGCCCCAGGCTATGTCCTACTTCACTAACTACCCTCCAAGGCAAAGTTTCAATCCAGTTTGAGCTGGTTCCATCATGTCTGACAAGGTAAAAGTCAATAGATGCAGGGCCTCCAAGCTAACTACTTTCCTACTCCTTGGAGCCTAAGATCCTCTTCCAAGGTGTCCCGGGGCAGCCTTCAAAAAAATTGTAGTGATGGAGTATATTAGGCACAATGGTATGAAATTCACAAGGGAGCAATTGAAAAGTCTCATCAGCGTCTTCAACTATGACCCCTACCCAAACTACACTACTAGACAGAAGCTTGCTTTAGAAATCAATATGGAAGAGTCTAGAATCCAGATTTGGTTTCAGAATCGGAGAGCTAGACACCTATTCGAGAAAAGATCAAAACCTAATGAGGCATTAAAATCAGCCAAGAACATAGGCAAGATAACCCTGAAGAAAGCAGTCAAGTCAGATGTTGTTGTACCTACTATAACGCATCTCAATTGTGCACCTTGAAGAAGGCATTTAAGAACAACTTTTATCCTGGGATTGAATGTAGAGGACAACTTGCTAAAGAAATTGGGTTCCAGAATCAAGAATCCAAGTTTGGTTTCAAAATCTCAGGATCTTCTTTAATCTGGGATTACTTTCCTGATGAGAGCACAGACAGTGAGACTGAGAAACAAGAGAACCGGGATGACAAGACTCAGAGTTTTGAAGTCACACGAAATGAGATGACCCAAACCAGTGACTTTAGTGGCCTGGATTCAGAATGAGCTGTGTAGAAACATATCTAGCATCCCTGATGTCATCACTTGAGGCCCCAAACCCATCTCCCATTCTTCCTAGAAATGTCTTGTTTCCCTGGGCTGACAAGCTGAGCCTCTGACAATTGTACCAGAACTTGGAGATCTAGGCGTGTGTAAGAGACATCCCGCTGCCTTCCTAATCTCACCTGACTAGAGTTCAAGAAAGTTGCAGAGCAATGGGAAAAATGTAATAAACATTGTTTAAAAAATCAAAAAGAAAAAAAAAAGTCAACAGATGCAGATTTTTTTTTTTTTTTTTAAATTTGGGTAAAACAGAATGATAATCAGAATGGGGAAAATTATGTGTCAAAGTCCTGGACTAGGTACCTCAGAAGAGGAGTACTGATTCCTTCCAGGAGCCTGATGTGGAAGATTCAATTATAGTCAGCACTCTGGAGAGTGACAAGCCCAAAGCAGCATGGTTAGCCATCATCTTAGAGCTAGGCCCCGTTGTTTCTAACTTTACCATTCAAGAGATTTGTTTGCTATGCAACACACATGCTGCCTTTGCTTTTCTAAGAGGGTAATTACGTTTCTAGCAGGGCATAAACCTATACTTTCCCCCGTTTTGGTTATCATTTTGGTTCTCCCACATTTTAAAATCTGAGTCCGTTTTGGTTTCACTTTGCTGGCTATGACTGAACTGGGAAGAACCAGCTTGAAGCTCTGCTCCACAGCACATAGACTCTTTTCCCAGCTGCCATTCTGGGCCTGCACCTCCTTAACACATCCCTGAGCATTTCTCCAGAACTTCCTGTTTGCCAGTGGCTGCAGGAAGCCACCCATCCCACCCAGAATTATATGGCTAAGGCCCAGAGTTAGAGGTGGTAATGCTCTCCTATGCTCCTCAAGGTTCTTTCCACTCATAGTGGGTCCTCTGGGCTTCACCACTCCCATTGAACCCGAGGCAGTGGAAGAAAGGCTCTGTATCCAAGTCAATTCACAAGAAGGTTAAGGTGACCTAGAAGGGCTCCTGGCCAAAATCCTTAAAATTTTTTGTTTTGTTTTTCACTTTCCAAAAAGTTCCTAACAAGCAATGACTTCAGGGCATGTTGTTCCAGAGAAAACGGGAGACAGGAACAAAGTCCTCCTTGGTTGGGGAGATGCAGATGCTGTAAACAGAGGAATGAATGTTACTCGAGGGCAGGGACTAAGTCAACACCATGTGGGAAACTTTCCAGCCTGTGTGCCTGGAAAATGTTCCTCCTGCAAAACAGAGTTTTCCATGCATCTGCCGTTCCTTCCACAACTGGGCCAGAATCTGGTTGTCCTGGCTACCCTTGGGATGTTCATGACATGCTTCTTTCAATGCTTAGAGAATTGTGGGAATAGAACATGTTGTACAGGGCTAATATTGTCATGCAAATTTTGAAACAAAAGCAACTAAACCCATAAACTCATGCTTTCCAAGTTGAGGCCTCAGGAGCCCTAATTTGGAGCCCCTCTTCTACTATCCCCTCCTAAAGGGACTTTGATCTTTGATGATGTATGAAAGAAAGCAATCAGGCTACGTTAATGTAGGAAACCACTAAAAATTTTGTCTACAAAATTGTGTTGGCTGCTTTTGAGAGCTACCCTCCAACATTCACTATTCCTTAATGCCTTTGAGAGGCTGACCTTTGCGTTCTGTATCGTCCAGGATCCCTTGCTTGTTAACTTTTAGTGGAGTTTGGCCAATGGAAGTACCAGCAGGAGATTGGAGGACAAGAAGAGAGAAGTATACTAAGGTGTTTCTTACTTGCTTTTGAGACAGGTAGTACTTGTGATTCTCCCAAATCTAGCTCCTATCAGGAAGGTCATCTGCCTGCTCCAACTCCCCCATAGTTTTGATACTTTCTATAATGCCTATTTTGTGTCTTTGTCCTTTCAGGTTGAAAGTTGGTAATGGTTCCCCACTATTGCTGAGCTCTGAGAGTCTCCATTCTGGGAATAAACTCAAACCAAAGTCACTGCTGTCTAGTCAATCAATTCCAATTCATAAAGAACCTATCGGGTAAAGTAGAACTGCACCTTGGGATTATCAGGGCTGGAAGCTTTACATGAACAGACTGCCACATGTTTTTGGAGAGAAGCTGGTGTGTTCAAACAGACAACCTTTCAGTTAATTGACAAATGCTTAACCGCTGTGCAACCTGGTCATCTTCCTCTGTGAGGTGTTAAGTGCTGTCGAATCAGTTCCAATTCATAGCGACCCTGGATAGGATTTCTGAGGAACAGCTGGTGGGTTTGAGCCACTGACATCTTTGTTAACAGTCTAGTGCTTATCCTACAGTAACACACCAGAATTCTTCCTCTGTGAATGCCATTGTTGTGTGTCATGGAGTCAGTTCAGACTCATAGCGACTCTGTATAGGATTTCCAAGGAATGCCTGGTGGTTTGAACTTCTGACTTTGTCATCTCAGTCCAGTGCTTATCCTACAGTACCACACCAGAACTCTACTCTGTGAATAGTTCCTCAATATTACTGTTGTTATTAAGTGCCGTCGAGTTGGTTTTGACACATAGTGACCCTGTATAGGGTTTCTAAAGAGCAGCAGGTAGGTTTGAACTGCCAACCTTGTAGTTTGCAGTCCAGTGCTGATACTACAGTGCCACACCAGAAATCCAGTTCTTTCAGTAAAGTTTCTTTATCTGAACTATTTTCAGGGCTTTGGTTTCTTATGGTATCCAGATAGGTACAGGCCCAACCAATGCTGAGTCCCTTGTTCTAAAGGAAGTAAATGTCATACTCTTAGCAATATTGAGGGAAAGGAATTTCACACTCTCAGCAAAAGCACTGTTCTGGTTTGTTCTTGACAGTTTTTTCCTATGGCGAAGGTTGTCTGTGCATATGAGTCATCTGAAAACGGACAGTGAGCATGGTGGAAAAGGGGTGAGCTTTCAGAAAAGCATTGGAAGGCTCTTGGCAGCCAGTCACAGCAGGGAGTAGCAGGGGAGTGAGATGGGCAGTAGGTAGGATAGGGAAAGGGGTCTTGGAAAATGGGCAAAGAGAACTGGGAGGGAATTCAATATGTCAGATAGCAAGCATAACGGACACATAGACGCTGTGCCTAGATCTACCTTCAACAAAGGGCTTGCCCAATTGATGGCAGTGTCTTCAAGTAAACAGCCTCCAGCTGATAGTCCTTCGGTGGCAGAGACTTTGCTGAGGAGGCCCTGCCTCTTTATTGGGACAACCTAAAGCCGTTTCGGTCTAGTACTCGAGGAACATGTCTCATGGGTTGGCCTTTGTTCAACTTCTTCCTCTGCCTAATCCTGCTTCTACCATTTCTTCCACAATCCTGCTTCCTCACTCTTTTCTCCTACAACCATGTTGTTTTTAAGAGCCGTCGAGTCGGTTCCGACCCCTAACAATCTTATACCCCATGGAAACCCTGTATAGGGTTTCCAAGGAGCACCTGGTAAGCTTGAACTGCTGACTTTTCAGTTCAAATCAACCTTGTGGTCCAGCACATTAACCCACAAGACCAGACCAGGACTCCCACAACAAACATTTTGGATCCCAAATTCATTTTTGTCTCCACCTTTGAGAACCTTAGTTACATAGTGTTGCCTTAACAGAAAATACCATAAGTGGATGACTTTTAATTACAGAAGTTTATTTTCTCATAGTGTCGATTCTTTCTGTGGACCCCCAGCTTTCTGATGTCTGTGGTAATCTTTGGTGTAGACCGATGTCTCTATGACAGAAGTAATTAGACGTAGGACATTTATTTTCATACGGTTTAATTCAAATTCCTCATTCCAAACAGGTGTGTTGAATTCCTAACTCCTGTACTTGCGAATAAATATGACATAACTTGTTAGAGACATAATTCAATTATCCTAACACCAACCTATGACAATAAATTTGGAGGAATTTATGAAAGCATTATAACTGGACTCTATGTTTCATTACACGGAGGCAGAGGAACTTTCAGAGAACACAAGAGTAGTGCAAGGGGTGAGAGTTTAGGATTAGAACATTCACCAGGCAGGATTCCAGATCAGAACTTTTAATCAATGACCAAGTTAAAAGAGCTTTGTTTAATCACACTATGGACAAATATAGAGAGAGGGCTTTTGAGACTGAGCTTAAAATAAGACTGGCAGTGGAAGGGGCAGGTTTCGCTAGGGTCTTGAAGTATTTTATCTTCAGTTTATAAAAGAAGTTGAAAATGTTAAAAGGGAAATATAAAATTGGTTCAAGTTAATCTGAAAGGAAAATAATTTTGTATATGTTAGGACTAAGCAACCTTCACTTCAGTGAGAGAAACTGGTACATTAACCTTAACTACCGTGGGAGTAGAATCTGGCCTACAGAGGCACCCCTTGTGAAATGTAACATCCTGGTACCTACATACTTCTCTGGGGTTCCCATTCAGTATGTCTTCTTGATAACACACTGTAAGAGAAGGCATTTCCACTGCCTTTGCCCTGTTCTCATTCTGTCACCTCGTCCCATGTCTTACATCTCCACTCTTGGAAACTTCATGACTAACTTAATGCTCTCATTTCTGCTTAAATTATTTCCTGGTGTCTCCCCAGAAACCAAGTGGGTGACAGTCTTGGGTTGTAATGAGTCAATTCTACCTGTGCTATGCTGGTACTACTTCTGAAGTGATAGGACATACTCAAGAAAATACTCAAGTGGGTGAATGTTGAGACGAGTTGTCTGTTAATGAAGCCTAGATTGACTCATTTTACCTTGTGATACTCTGTGATATGGTTGAGAGAGCAGAGCCAGCTTAACAAATAAGGACAGTTTGACTACTCTTGCCAGCCTTACTTCCAGCCACATCTGGCCAGGGCTCATTTATGACATCAGTATCCATCATCTGGATTATATGATTAGCAGAAAAGTATCTGCCAACATTTATAAAACTAACAAAACCAATATTTCATATTTAAAAAGTATCTGTCAGTATCTCCAAAACTAGCATAGCTACCAAAATTACCTAAAACTTGTCACTTTCCTTGATTCTTGTTCCCTTACAAATATCATGTTGGCTAAGCCACCCCCTCTCTGCCTGCCAATCTGTCTGTACAGTCAGATGACATTAGTGACTCTGATAGGCAGATACAACTTTGCTTGCCAAAAGTGAAGACTTCAGATACTGAAGATTAAAGACCACAGCCTTCAGAATGGGTTGTACCTCACCACTAGATAAATGGAGAAAAGATTGAAGTTGTCAAACACTTCTGCTCATCAACACTCGTGGAAGCAGCGGTTAAATCAAATGACATATTGCCTTAAGCCAATCTGATGCACAAGACCTTTTTAAAGTGTTCAAGAACAAATATTTGCAGACTAAACTGAACTGCAAGGTCAGTCAGTGGTTCAAGCTCACTAGCTGCTCCTTGGGAACCCTATACACGGTTGCTGTGGGTTGGAATCGACTAGACAGCACTTAAGGTGTACCTGATGCACACCAAGGTATTTTCAGTAGCCTCACATGCATGTGAAAGTTAACATGCATAAGACCATAGAATTGATTTGTTATGGTGTTGGTCAAATACGGACTGCCAGAACATGCATTGGAGAAACTATAGCCAGAATGCTCCTTACAAGCATTATCCTGGCTGCTAAGGAGCAGTGACTAGAAAGTACATGTCTCATACTTCTGACATATCAGGAAGGATTATCCCCCTCTAGGGGACACCATGCTTGGTAAAGTGGAAGTTCAGCAAAAAAGAGGAAGACTCCCAACGAGATGGATTGACAGTGGCAGCAACAGTGGGCTCAGGCATCATGATTGTGGGGATGGCACAGGACTGGGTAGGGCTGCATTCTGTTGTGCTGAGGGTTGCTGAGAATCGGAACCAACTTCATGGCATATGACCTCGTTATGTGCCATGGAGTCAGTTCCAACTCATAGCGACCCTGTACAGGGTTTCTGAGGCTATAAATCTGGGAGCAGAAAGCCTCATCTTTCTCCCACGCAACAGCTAGTAGTTTCGAACTGCTGACCTTGCGGTTCACAGCCCAATTCATAACCACTACGGCACCAGAGCTCCTGACGCATGACATTAGAGACTGAGTATTCTCTAACCTCTTACCTCTTTGAGCACATGCTATCTCATCCTATGTTATGTCCTTCGACAAGAATTTACCCTTTGGTTCATAATTTGTGCCTAACCTCTTTTCCTTGTTGGGTAAGGGATGGAGATAAAAGACCCAAATATGGAGTTGGGGCACAATAGTAGGGAGCAGTAAGGACAAAAAAGCAGCAAGTGTTCATATTTATTCTTCACCAAGTCTGCCTCACTCAGGAACCCCAACTTTCCAACCAAAAGATCAAAGTAAACTTTCAATTTTCAAAATTTTATTGAGATGTTGGAGAGAAACAGCCAACATATACATTCATTTCATCATGCCTGGCATTTTACCCACACATGATAGGCTCTTCTCTGGCTTTGGTCTAACTGCAGGTCTTGGCAGTCCCCCTCTGCTGTCTTCTCACTGCTGCCTGGCGGTGTCTGATGTCCACCAGGGCAGAGCCCGCTGGCGGGAATCACAAGTGGGAGCGGTATGTGCGATTGGCTGTGGGGAAGGCCAGACAGAAACACAGATGTACAGGGAACACTGGTTAGAACATCTCATGCATACCCTTTATGCTCAAATGTATTTAAAAATTGGAAATAATCTTAGTGTAAGGTTTCAGTATAACAGGAGAACTAATCCCAGGAGCAACAAACATGTTTGCTTGCTTCTCTATCCCTTACTTACAATCATCACCCCGTTTTCTACTCTTCAGGTTACCCTTCCGGTATTTTCTTTTGCTGCCACCTCTCTTGACTCCCTTGTGGGGAGATCGGTTCTTGCTCCTCCTCATGCCATGACTCTTTAATTTGCGGCTGGTCGACATTGTAATTTCTGCCAAAATGAGGGGCTTTGCAAGGCCAGAGGCCAGGAGGCTGGGTATATAAGCCCTTAGCCATTGTGACACTAAGGAGGCGTGGTGTAGCAGGTGGGTGGGGCTCTATTGTGAGGCCACTAGCTTTGACTACACTTTGGTCATAGATGTGAAATAAGGTGGTGCCTTAAATGCACGTTTATGGCCTGCGCTCAGTTTTGAGACCCTTGGTATACTAGATGAGACTTCCTTCAGATAAGCGTTATTGAGCAATGAAAGCCCAGCCTTGTGCCAGGCATCTGGAGAGTGCAGAAGATTACATGTCTCCTATGTGTGGAGATTTAATAGTGATTAAATGTGGTATGTATGTGTTTAAGTCATTTGAACAGCATTTCAAGGTGACAGAAATGTAAAGACATCTCCAAAAGACCCATTTCAGTACAATCAAAATGAAAGATCCAGTTCTATCCCATTTTATCCACTTCTCCAAGGAAGACTTCAAATTTTTTGTTGTCCCTTGAAATTGAAATTTGTTGAAAAACTGTTTGTCCCAATATGATTATTGACTTCAAAGTCCAGATACCATACGCCAGTTGCCAGCTGGTCAAATCTAATTTATAGTGGCCCTATGTGTATCAGATTAGAATTCCATAGAGTTTCATTGGTTGGGATCTTTTGGAAAGAGATCATCAGATCTTCTGAGGAGCCTCTGGATGGGTCTGAACCTCCAATCTTTTAATTACTAGCTTGAGAATTTAGCTGTGCCACCTAGGGACACTACATTTTGAATAATGAACCCCAGTTGTGCTAAACTGTCTGGAATCTTCCATTGAGGTTGTGAATGTGTCTCATCTCCCCACTAAGGAGGCTGAATGTCTTGGTTCTGGTTCTGAATACACCATCGGCATTACTTGGACCAGACTCTAGGTCCTTTATTTCTTAACTAAGCAGGTTGGACTTGAAGTGAGCTCTGAGATTATCTGACTTTTTCAGGAGTCTCCAAGAAGTTAGGGACAGTGTCTCATTCCTACTTCATTCTCCACACGCACTAGCATAGTCCATAGTAGGTAATAAGTAAGCTTTCGTTCATTCTAGCTGCTTTGGTATTCTGTCAGCCCAATGCAGTCAAAGCAACTTTGCACATGTTTTTAAGCAGAATAAAGAGCAAAGGACATTGCTTCCAGAACAGGCTCTCTGGTGCTCTGTGTCGACCTTTCATGGACAACCCCATTGGCCAAAATGCTGAAGAATTGGCCTCTTTGGTTTTTAAGACACATTTTCTGGATGGTTCTGGAGACTGGATAATATTTCTCTTCCATAATCCTTCCCATCCCCAAAAGATCTGCTCTGCCAAGGAGAAGCTGAGATCACAGTCAAGAGTGAGCCAGACTTGAGAACCGATGAAGGAACAAACAAACAAAAAATCCTTCTTACATAGGGTTAAGGAATAGTGGTAGTCGCAGACACACAGACTGAGAAACTTGAACTGTTGAGAGCTCAGTGGGGAAGGGGGGTGGGAGGAAGCTGGGAGAGGTGATTCAAAGGCCAGATGGGGTGGGGTTATGGGGGGTATTTGGGTTGGCTTCTGTAATCAGACCTCCTGGAGTGAGGACAAAATGAGTTGAGAGTTGTGTTGGGCATCGCTGCCTGTTTCGGTTTCTTTTTTCATTTCGGCCGCAGTGTGGCTTGAGCCAATTACAATTTAGATAGGACATAATGAACTCATTCTTGATCTTTAGCTAGGCCTTCTGTCTCACCTTTTCTTATCTTTCTCTCTCGCACTCTTTTGACTAGGAAACTGAGGCAAAGAGAGGCTACATTAACCAGTAACCAATTGCTCTCAAAATCGATTGATTCATGGAGACCCCATATGTGCAGAGTAGAACTGCATTCTATAGGGTTTTCAAGGCTGTGACCTGTAGGAAGTAGATCAGAGAGTCTTTGTTCCCAATTGCCTCTGGCTGAATTCGAATTGCCAATATTCTAGTTAGTAGCTGAGTGGTTAATGGTGCCACCCAAGGAGCGCTGGTACCGTAGTCGTAGTAGTTAAGAATCAGGCTGCGAACCGCAAGGTCAGCAGTTCGAAACTACCAGCTGTTCCGCGGGAGAAAGATGAGGCTTTCTGCTCCCATAAAGATTTACAGCTTCGGAAACCCTGTACAGGGTCACTATGAGTCGGAACCGACTCCACGGCACATAACAACAACAAGGACTTTAGCTGCTTCAAATCTAACAGTACACAAGGCGTAATAAACCTGTGTCCTCCACACATTGGTTTCCTTGGTGAGTGCTGACTTTTGGTTCTCTTGTTGGAAGGAAATGGATATTTTCTGATAGCTGTTGAGACATGGAGAGAGATAACCTGTCTTCTACATTTAATTTTGGAAGTGTAGCAATCATCCTTTTTCTCTTGAGGCTAGTGCCATCTTGCCTGGAGGCAGGTGGATAGACAGATGGTGTTTTTCTATCTTAGAAGGACGGACAAAATGGCACTGCAGGGAACGCTGTGGTGCCGGTACTCCCAGTGGTCCCTTTCTTAAGTTAGAGAATGTCAGACTTGGGACATTAATCTATTTGGGCCCCATCTCACCTCCTCATTCCAAACTCACTCCATTATTTTTCCTGGGGAGTCCAGTGGATTTTACAGGGTTGGATCTTCTCAGCAGGGCAGGAATTGAATCTTATTAAGAGGGAACATGGAAAAGTTGCTGACTAGCCTTACATATGTCAATGACTCAGTCTCAGTCCCTCTCTGAAACCTAAGTCTTTCCAGATGTTGACCTTGACTGGGAAGTAGGGACCTTCTTCTACTCTGTTCACATGCACGCCCAGTCTTCTATAGCATTGCCGCTGCTGCCACCACTGCTTGGGCAGGCCAAAGAGCCTCCCGGGCTTTCTGGAGAAGCAGAAAGCTTCAGAGTAAGGGCCCTCACCAAGGACAGCTTTTTGAAGTTCAAGACCCATCCTCGTCTCTAGGAGGAAGTAAAGAGAGACCAGAGATGAAGGCCAAGGAATGGCTTTAAGAGAAAAAGGAAGAAGGGACTTGTTTATTCAGTGGAAACACAGAGACCATTTTGGCTGTGAGGGTGGTATGGGTTCAGCCTGAAGATTTGTTGAGGCTCTTTCCCATTTTTCATCCTGGCTCCTCTCCCACCTTTCTGATTATGTCCCCAAGCTATCTTTCCATGAACAATTCCTATTTTTCAGGAGCAGAGATATTTGGGCAGCTACCAGGTGGGTAATTGTTGTTGTTGTTAGGTGATATCGACTCAGTCCCTATTCATAACGACCCTATGCACAACAGAATGAAACCCTGCCAACCATGGGAGTTTCCTCAGAGGCCAACTTGTCCTGCTTCTATAGAGGTGGGTGGTGAAAAGTCTTGTGTAAGAAGCTGTGTCCAGGCAGTGGACGTGCCAGGGCTGGAAGGCAGGACTTTGGCCTCCAGATCCAACTTCTGCCCGTTGTTCCACACTGACTTGACTTCAAAGTAAACTTGGCCTTGTTTTCAGCTCTGTTTGCCTTTGTTTTAAATCACCCTTATGCTGCTAGGATCAGATACAGAATCTAATACAGAAAAGGCAGGGAGGTCTGGAAGACTTAGTAAGTTCTGCTCTGAGGAAGGGTATAATTTTTGAAGTCTCCTGTCCAATTTAAAGATCTTGGGATGAAAACATGTACATAGTTACATTCTCTGCAATCACATTATAACAATCAACACTTTTGATGCTAAATACATCGGGTTGCTAACCTGAAGGTCAGCAGTTTGAAACTACCAGCTGTTCTGCGGGAGAAAGATGAGACTTTCTGCTCCCATAAAGATTTACATCCGTGGAAACCTTATACAGGGTCGCTATGAGTCGGAACTGACTCCGTGGCATACCACCACCACTGCCACCAAATACATCACCATTAACCTTACCTATCTTTAGATTTTAACAGAAGAGCTTGCTTATTCAATTTGGATATCTGAAAAACTACTAATTCCTTTTCTTTGCCTGTCCAAGCTACCATTTGCAATAAGGTCATGGTGTAACAGCTGTTGTTAAGTGCCATAACATCAGTTCTGACTCACAGCGACCTTGTATAGCGTTTCCGAGGCTGTAAATCTTTGTGGGAGTAAAAGGCCTCATGTTTTTTTCTGTGGAGCAGCTAGTGGGCTTGAACTGTTCTTTGCAGTCTGCAGTCCAGTGCTTATCCTTCAGAGCCACAAAACATGCGTCAGAAGGTTTCAAATACAATTTTCATGGTAACTACTTCCATCTTCCCATTCTCTAATGTGAAGATGCGGCTTTCCCTCTCCAGAACATACTAGAAATACAATTCCAGTCAGTTATAAAACACAAATAGGGCTGTAGCCTAGTATGTTAGAAAGGAGATTTTATAGTAAGAAAATATGTCATGTATTAAATCATTTGGCTTCATGTAGTCTTTAGGAGCAAATGTATTTTAATCAATTTACCAAGAACTTTGAATTGAGACCGTTGCTAGAGAAAAACTGCAACTCTTTCATAACAGGATTTAGAATGATGTATAACTTGGCCAAAAGCACAAATTATAGGCAGAGTTGTATTTCTAGCCCTGATCTCTTAATTTCCACTGAAGGCTTCTTGCTACTGTGAAGCCATGAGGCAACGGAATTGAGATTTCTGGCCTCTTTTGTTCTGTACTTTCTCTTTTCCATGTTCCAAGTGCCATGTGCCAGGACACCTTGCCTTCTTGAAATCATCCCACCTGTTAAAAGCCATCATATTACTGAGTTTGAGGGCACCTAGACCTGTGAAACTGGGGAGGGGTATCACAAGGGAGCAAGAGCACCAGAGAGACACAGTGAAGTTGCCAGACATGAAGGTCAATGACTTCACTGATGATTTCAAAGCACTGTGACCATCACTCTGTGACAATGCATTGGACAGAGGAGACTCAATATTTCTCTGGCTGTTATAACTCCTCTAACCAGGCTGAGAGAAAATATCCCAGTGTAGTCATATTAGCTTGACTTGCTGAATCGCCAAGACTTACAGCCACTATCTTTGAGGACAATTAGTATCAGGGACATTTTGGTCAATAAGATCTGATCACTGTATCACTCAAAGCACCTAGGTCTTTCTTTAGCCTTTTGTAAAAATCAAGCTTTTAACTATTTCCAAGGTTTCACTTGGCAAATCTTCTTTGTTCTCCTAGCAAGAATGTATAAAGGATGAAGTATCACTAAAATTTTGTAGAATTCCAGGACTAGAAAAAGCAATGAGAAGTTATTCTCTCTAGTATAAACAATGACAACCCAACCTACTTTTTGAGATTTATAAATACAAAGAGTTCTGCCTAAAAGAATGTTGGGAAAACCAGATAGATAGTGTTACTGTCAGGGAAGCCTTCTTCCTCAACCCTTCCTGAATGAATTTGGCCTAGTTCTAATGGATATGCAATGTTGTTGTGTCCCAGTGTGCCTGTCTGTTCTCCTTACACACTTAGTTAGGATAGATGGCTAGGAGCCTGACATGGCCTTTTCTGACATTTACTTGAAAATGGTATTCTGAGCCCGTGACTGGTGCCCACTTCTAAAGAAACTAAGCCATTGTGACTCTGACTTACCCACTATGAGATGATGTCACAATGGCCATGGAAGGTCAGTGGCCTCATCTACGAAACAAATACTGAGCATGGGCACCAGGGACAAGTTTCCTCAACAGTTAGCCAGACAGATTTTCTGGGTCCAAGTTGACTAAACTTGGACAATTCATTTCATTTATTCTACTTAAAAATATTCTATTAAAGCTAGAACGTATGTTGACCTAGAGGCAATCCATAATTTTCCTAATGAAGAAACAAATTACCCTTTGGAAACCACTTCCTTACAGGCCCAGAGCTTTGGAAATTTGCTCAAGGATACACTAACACTAAACAGCAGAGCTGGAATTGAAATCCATGTCTACCTAATTTGGGAGCACTGTGGCTCTGCAGAATAAGCACTGGACTGTGAACCACAGGTCAGCAGTTTGAGCCTACCAGTGGCTCCATAGGAGAAAGATAAGGCTTTGTACCTCTGTAAAGATTTACAGCCCCAGAAACCCTATACAGGGTCACTATCAGTTAGAACTGACTTGATGGCACTTAATAACAACTACAACCTAAGTTTAGTGTTTGTGCTCTTATTATACTGTATCCTCTGATGTATTTGCTGCTAAGGTGGGGAAAGGGAGATAGTTTATTAGGTAGAGGATGACATATTTTACTTAATGTTTAGCATAAAAAGAGATATGAACAAAATGTGTGAATGGTTGGTGTTGTTGTTGTTAAGTGCCGTCGAGTCGGTTCCGACCCATAGTGACCCTGTACAGGGTTCCCGAGGGTGTAAATCTTTACGGGAGTAGAAAGCCTCATTTTTCTCCTGCAGAGCAGCTGGTAGTTTCGAACCGCTGCCCTTAGCCCACAAAAGACTAACCCAAGTTAGGGATGGTGTGAAGAGTAAGGTTACAAAATACTAAAGTGACCGGATGAGACGTGAAGGACTGTTAAAGGAAAGGAATCTGGTTTGAGTTGCCGACTTCTGCCCTAAATGAGTGACTGCTATGTAAATATAGAAGCAGGAAAGTAATTCTGAGAGAAAGTACTGGGTTTAGTTTTGAAGTTTGAGATGTATATTGGAGAGATCCAGTGTCCATTTGGATGTTCCATATACAAATTGAATCTAGGGATCTAACTCAAAAGATCAGTTCGGATTGGTGTTGTAGAGTTGGGCATCAACATGATAAAGACTTGCATAGCTGCATAAGATGCATGAGATGCTCAAGGAAGCCATCACAGTATGGCAGATTGACAAACGTGGGAGGCCAGGAAGCGCAGGTGTATTTGAGGGAGCAACTACAGGACTCATCAACCTTTGGGTTTTTCCTGGAAGGAGACTGAAAATTCAGTAGAAAATTCAAGATAGAATAAAGTTAAACAATAACAGTGAGGAGTTTCAAAGATGAAACTCTAAAGACTAAACCCGGGGCACTGTGTGGAGCATGGCTGCAGTTCACCTCACTTGTCTGTTCTTACATGGTATCTCGAGAGCATTTGATAGCTTTCTGAGGACTTTCAACAGTGAAAGCCTTGCAGAAACAGGTGTTTTTGAGCAAGGAAAAGTGAATCTTTAACAATAATCCTCTTCTTGCCTTTACAGTGAAGTTTCTCAAAAGACCATTTTCCAAACACCATTGCTTGGCCATAAAACATGACATCCCTTTTTTATTTTGTTTTCTAGCCTCACCTTATCCATGTGTCCTTTTAACCTTACCTGACCGAGTCAATGTCTCTCTTAATCTAAAGTTTGGAAAGACATGCAATTTTGATTGGTTCTTGTTATTTCATCTTTCTGCCTGCCCTCAGGCAGCATACAGTCTGGGGATATAAAGTCAAAATAAAAACAACCTGTGGGTTTTTCTTGGAAGGACA
Source organism: Chrysochloris asiatica (assembly GCF_000296735.1). Lineage (NCBI taxonomy): Eukaryota > Metazoa > Chordata > Mammalia > Afrosoricida > Chrysochloridae > Chrysochloris > Chrysochloris asiatica. The sequence goes on from NW_006408628.1 coordinate 6,040,451, forward strand.
CTTGAACATGGTAAGTACTCTAAATTTATTAACTCATTTAATCTTCATGGCAACCCTCTGAGGTAGAGAGCATTACCTTGTTTCAGTATCCGCATGGTAATCTGCTGATGATTCTACAGCCTTCTTATGTAAGCAATTGGAATCATTGCTCATATAAGATAGTTTCTGACACACTTTACATTTCTTCTAGGTGCTTAGCACAGAGACATGCAGATATCAGATTCTCAAATCCTTGACAATGGAAAGGTGGGTCCCTCTTGTTTATCAAAATGATTGAAACTCTTCAGTAAGGATATCATGTTCTCAAAAACAAGGATTTGGCCATGCTGATTTGTGTGGGATTTATAAATACCTAAGTTGGTTGGTTCTCAAATATTGATTCAGTCATACTTTGGGATGCCAGGAGCCTTCCATTTAGCTCATCCCTTACCCATGTCCCCTACATACATAGGAGAGAGCTCAGAAGCATAAAATGCCAGAGATGAGAGTGAGGAGGTAGCTGCAGGTCCAAGCATATTTGGGTGAATAAATGAATTGGTGGTTCTATCAAGTCATCTCCAGGACATAAAATCATGATTACAGACTCTAGTCTTTTCAATTTGAAGGTCTGAATACTTTTTGTGCTGACTAGCGTGAGCAGCTATTAACAAGCAAAAGAGGCGATAGGATAAATGGATGCCAAAGGGGTCAGACACCTTTTTATTTGTGTATCCTGTTCCCCATATTTTCAAATAATTCATCTCATATTTTAAGAACTGCCCTTCAGGAAATACTTGTTGAACTCATATTCACAGAGATGCACAGAGGTGGCTAAAATACAACACTTGCTCACTTTCTTTCTCTACCCTTCTTCCTGTCTTTCCCCCCAAACTTTGTTGTCTTTCCCTAAGAATTAAAAACTTAGATCCGTCGTAAAAGAATCAAGGGATGACCATAGAATTCCTAGCTTCTTAGAATCTTCATGAAGCAGATCATTCGAGGAACTGTGAGATGTGTTTGGATGATCTGTTGCTTCGTTAATGGCACCACCCAATAGCCTCACTGCTTAGACTTGAAACCCAGATGTATTCTTTCTACTTGTATCTTTCTTTGTGATGGCTCTTGTTTCCATGATCCAGAGCAGCATCCCTTGATCAATCCTCGTTATTGATGCTGGTCTATGTTATTGACTCTTTTTATCCCTTGTGAAAACTGCTGCCCTGTAAAAATACCCAAAGCAAGATTTCATTTGATCACTTTTCAGTTCAGAAATTTGGGCAATGTCCTTCTATGAGACAAAGATCATTTTTATCATAGCATTTTGAGATTTTCTCCTTCCTCTATTCCTGCTACTCTAATCTCTTTCTAGTCACATCTTTTATTTTATCCTTCGAGCAACCTCTGTTCTAGTCAAATTGGGTTACTTAAAATTAGAAAAAGTGCATGTGTTCCGGGAAATGCAGGGCCTTATTTGTACCATTATATTTTAGCATCTATGTTAGCTGGACTTCTGATATGGCTGTAAGAGACTATAGGATCAGCAGTGGACTGCGAACCACAAGATGAGAAGTTCAAACCCACCATCTGCTGCTTGGAAACCCTATACATGGTTGCTATGAGTGGGAATTGACTGGATGGCACTTAACAACAACAGCAACAACAACAAATGTTAGTTATCTGGAGTCTTGGTGTGGTACCACAGGTTAAGCACTTGACCTCAAGGTCAGTCTGAACTTCAAGGTCGAAGCTTCAAACTCACCAACTGCTCCTCGGAAATACTATGCAGTGTCGCTGTGAGTCGGAAAGACTGGACGACACTTAATAGCAGCATGTTAGTTACCTAGTGATTCTGAAACAAACAAAAATGACACAAAGTGGGTGGCTTTAAAGAACAAAAATTTTTTAAATTTATGTTCTCAAAGTTCTGGAGTCTAGAAGTTTGAATACAGGATGTTGGCTTTAGGTAATAATGGTCCTTCTTTGAGGCTTTCACTCCTAGTAGCTGCTTACAATCCTTGGTATCTCTACTCTCATTATGTTTTCCCTTTTAATAAGACATGATTCCAGCCATTCTGCAGGAAAAAGATGAGTTTTTTTGCTCCCGTAAAGATTTACATCCTCGGAAATCCTATGCAGGATGGCTATGAGTTGGAACCGACTCCACAGCACACCATCGCCGCCAACTACTCTAATATGGCTTCATTCACATAACCAAAACCTCTGTTTTCAAACATGCTCATATTTATAGGTACAGGGATTAGGACTCCAAAATAATTTTGGTGAAATTTAATCTGTAACAGCATCTTCACCTATTAAATTCCTATGTGTCCTTCAAAACTCAAAAGATAAGACCCTGAATTCTATAATCACTTCCTCATGGTCTCTCATTTTATATATTTGAGCAAGTTTTATATCATTTTTTATATCCTCCCCATAATTCTTATGTGTATGCATGTTTTCTCTTCCCAGAAATCAAGCTTCTAAAAGCTGAGGCTGTACCTGTATGAAATGGAACAGGGTTGTTTGGATACAAAGAAGAGCTGGGCAAAAGCTTTATCTTTCATGCTGTTGGCATTGGAGTAGGGGTTAAGTAGGGGCAGGAGACACTACAGAGGGGTATGGGAAAATTATTGGGACTGGTGGATATGCTTAATATTTTGACTGTGATGATGGTCTTATAGGTATATATTTGTTAAAACATTGCATTTGTACACTTAAAGCATGTGCAATTTTAGATCAATTATCGCTCAGTAAATATTTTTAAAGAAACTCTGGTGGTGTTATGGGTTAAGTACTGGGCTGCTAACTGCAAGGTTGGCAGTTAGAAACCACCAGCTACTTTGTGAGGGAAGGATGAGGTTATCTGTTCCCATAAAGATCTATGATCTTAGAAAGTCAGAATTGACTTAATGGAAGTGGGATTTAAATCTATTTTTAAAAATTGTATGTGGTTCAGGACTCTGCTAAAGAGCTCTGCCTAGGAATAAGTAAGACAATGGAACCAGGAATGAACACTTAAATGAGCCAGAAGGTAAAGGCCGTGAAGGTTCTGGAGTTGTGTCTGTAAGGCAAAAAGGATTTTACTTGGTATGGATTCTTAGTGGCTTTTATTGGCTAGACTGATGGTTAACCAACTAAATCAAGCAGTTGTAACAGGTGCTTTATTGATTTTATCCAAATGTCTTATTATACCCTCAACCACTCAACCAAACTTGCATGTTGTCTTTCAGCCATTGTGACAACCAGGAGGGCCCATGTCATATAATGAAGGGAGTGATGGGGGAGGGGGATAGCAGAGGAGTCAGCAAGAAGAGGCTGCTATTTCAACAAGAACCCCATTGCTGGCTAAGGTTGAGGGATGTAAGAAGATGGTGAGAATCTGGAGATCCAGGTGTTTAGGAGGCCATCTGAAGAATTTCCCACACGGGCAAAAACCAAAGAAGATATTCGAGAAAAGGAATAAGAGGATACGGTACTGATGGTGTTTTCTGATTACAAAACATGCTCTTAGGTCTGAAGAATTTGTCAGCCTTGCTTGGCGAGTTTTCTAAAATGCCATGCCTAAGGCAAGACATAACTTTCCAATCTTATCCCAAAGACTGTTCCCAACTTTTCCCTAGCACTCATCCCCTCAAAAAACCACTCATTTTCCTCTTGCCCATCAGTTCGTCAGACTTTCTGTGTTCATAGCTTCTTCATACTATAGAGTCTACTTCTGATCTTGCAGCTTCAGTAGAGAAATTGGCATACGCATTGGAAAATATTCTCAAACTCTGGAATACTGTGTCTAATAGAATCTCTGGGAAAATGAGTTGGCACAGTACCTATATAAAGAACATACAGGTTTCCTGACTGTAAATCTGATATTTTCTTATTCTTGTCTTCTTAGTCAGCAAACGTCAATTCTCAGGCTTCAGAGGTTGCTGGAAGCTGTGTTTTCCCAGATCCAGTCTTTACATGTGACCAGCAAAAAGAAAAGCCTCTCCTGTCATAGGCCCAAGATGATCATGGTCATCTGTGAATTTACCTCTCTGCCCAGGGTCTCGAAATAAAATTCCTCTTCTTTCCCTGACAAATGGTCTTGTTGCGTGCTATTGTTTGGCTGTAGACAACCTGGGGTGTACCAGTGTTTTCGATTTTGGTTTGATCATGTTTTACACATGGGGAGTCCTGGTGTGGTACTGTGGGATTAAACACCGTATCACAAGGTCGGCGGTTCAAACTCACCAGCGGCTCCTTGGAAACCCTGTGAGTCAGAAGAACAACAACGAGGCATGTGGAGTATGATAGGTAGAGGGATTATCAGATGAGTCAGGAGGAAACATGCAATTTTGGCCTTTCCCCCCTATATTATGAATGAAATTTAGGGCCAAGTTTTGGTTCTAGATAATTTGAGATAATTTCTGGATATGGAAAGAGCTTACTTGGTTTGTTAAACGCTCTAGGCTAGGCCAGATGCAGGCTGGGCTAGAGGTACAACAGTCAAGAAATGTGTAACTACATTACCATCAACCCACTCTTGTAGCTTCATTTGTTGGCATTGAGGAAAAAGAACTTTTTTTTTTCTTAGAAAAAAAGCCTAGGTCACATCAACATGAAGTCCAGGAAATGAGAAAAATGAGGAACAGCCACCCATGTACCTGGAGTAGTATATGTGTATTGGAAAGCCACCCATGTACCTGGAGTAGTATATGTGTATTGGAAAGCCACCCAT
>NW_006408628.1:6045243-6048095 GCF_000296735.1 Chrysochloris asiatica
AGCCACCCATGTACCTGGAGTAGTATATGTGTATTGGAAAGCCACCCATGTACCTGGAGTAGTATATGTGTATTGGAAAGCCACCCATATACCTGGAGTAGTATATGTGTATTGGAAACTTTTAAAGGGCAGCGCCCTTGTTCTTCTCCCAATAGTATACTTTAGGGTCAAATACTTCTTACAGCTGTGTGGATGAATGCCCTGTGTGATTGAATTTGAACTTTGTGTAATTCATGTAAAGGCACTGGGTCATCACCTATCCCTAACACATTACCATTGAACTGTAAGAGTTCTGCTAACCTGGGGGCAAGTGGGGGTGGGTGGGGGCATAATCATAAATGTAGTCTTTAAAAACGATATGCTAGGCCTAGGGTGGGGTCGACTGGATCCTGAAGGTGGCGGTCTCTCCTCTGGCTGCACGGAGGCGCTGAAGGAGAGCTGTACAGTGCTGTATACCTGTGGAAGCAGCAGTCAAGATATCACAGAACACATTGCATTGGGCCAATCTTCTGCGAAAGACCTCTTTAAAGTGTTGGCAAGGAAAGATGTCACCTGACCCAAGCCATGGTATTTTTAATCACCTCATATGCATTTTCAATTGTCTCAGATTCTGGGCAGTAAATAAGGAAGACTGTAGGAGAAGAATTGATGCATTTAAATTATGATATTGACAAAGAATATTAAATATAGCATGGATTGCCAGGATAAACACATTTGTCCGGATGCTCCTTAGAAGTGAAGCTGGTGAGACTGTTTCTTGTACTTTGGACACGCTATCAGGAGGAAGCAATCGCTGGAGAAGGACGTCATGCTTGATAAAGTAGTCCATGAAATAAAGAAGACCCTCAAAGAGTTGCTACAGCAGTGAACTCAAACACAGTAACATTGAGAGGATTGAACAGGACAAGGCACAGCTTTCTGTTTTATTGTATATAGGGTCTCTAGGACTCAGAGCCGACTCACCAGTACCTAACAACAATGATATTGATCATAACAATGCTGTCTGTATTATCAAGGGACTGCAATATGCATGCCATCGAGAGGACACTGTGTGCCTTACCAGTTGAACATTATGTAACTATTAAAAAGAAATGGGGTACATGTGTACATTTTAGCATAACATAATCTTCATGATTATATTTAATTTTAAAAAGGTCCACAACAGTGTGTATATCACTACTAGCACTTTTAAAAAGTTTTTAAAGCCAAAAGAAATGTATATTGCATGCATATATTTCTGCATTTAATAGTTCGTTGCCAGAAACATTCATGTGACCCTGTTATAAAACTAGTTGCTATTGAGGTGTAAGCAATGAGCCCCCTCTCCTTTTTTTTTAAAGTTTTTATTGTGAATTGAGTGATAGTTTACAGGGCAGATAGCAGTTTTGCATTTAATACATTATATTTTATTTCATTATTAAAAAAAAAAAAATGCCAGTAAGGTTAAAGTACACTCACTACCAAGCTAATCTATACGGTGGAGGCTTCAAAGCTTAACTGTCCTTTCTCAGACCATGAATGGTATAGAAATTGAAATAGAGACAGGAACCATCATTTTAAAGTTTATTGCTTGATGGACTTTGGTAGCTCCCAAGGTTTTTGCCCTATGCCAGGTCCTGTGCATTCTCTCTAAGAGCTTAGAGTCTAGGAGGAAAACTGGAAGATCTGTCTACCAAGTGAAATTTAGAACCTACCATGTGAAATTTAGAACCAAACTTTCATTGATGTGAATAGTTAGGGAGAACTTTAGATTGATGTGAATAGGTATGGAGAACTTTAGAATATGACAGCTTGCATCTATTGTGGAGGACAATTAATGTTTACTGAGGAAAGTTCTGTATTAGGTAAGCAATCATGACCCTGCCATGCCTCACAACAGCTTAATGTTCTAGGCAAAGGTATCAAGACTAAGACTGTGGGGTTGCATTCAGGACAGGTTTCTCTCCCTTGGATTTCTGTTCATATTCCTGAGGCCATGAACTATCAGTGTCTATTCATCCCTAGCCTCAGAACTCTCCTTCTCACGGAAGCTTAGTTTGAAATCTATGAGGCAATTCAAGGAATAAAGACCAGGCAGAAGAACGTAAATTGTGTGTCAACATGTGACTTGGGTTTAAGCTGCCAATGGGAGACTTGTAACAAATCATAGTCCTTCTATCCTTGCCACTTAGCATCTTATTTTGATGGGAATAACAACACGGTCTCTAAAATATTATCCCCGTCTTAGTTATCATGTTGTTGTTGTTAAGTGCCATCGAGTTGGTTCCAACCCATAGCGACCCCAAACTGGGTTTCCGAGGCTATAAATCTTTACGGGATCAGAAAGCCTCATCTTTCTCCTATGGAGCAGCCAGTAGTTTCGAACTTCTGACCTTGAGGTTCGCAGCCTGACTCATAACCACTACCCTACCAAAGTTATCATAGTGCTACTGTACCAGTTATCATAGTGCTGCTGTAACACACACCTGCTGTAACACACACCTGCTGTAACACAGAGCTGCTGTACCACAGACCTGCTGTACCACAGACCTGCTGTACCACACACCTGCTGTACCACACACCTGCTGTACCACACACCTGCTGTAACACACACCTGCTGTAATGCAGAGCTGCTGCAACACACACCTGCTGTAACACACACCTGCTGTAACGCAGAGCTGCTGCAACACACACCTGCTGTAACACACACCTGCTGTAACACAAACCTGCTGTAACATAGTGCCACTGTTGTCTCCACCGTGGATATCAACGTGTCTAAAAGACAGCCACCACTCGTCTGTCAGTTTTTCATACTGTGGTGGCTTGTGAGTTGCTGTGATTCTGGAAGCTAAGCCACCGGTATTTTAAATACC
>NW_006408628.1:6050145-6051426 GCF_000296735.1 Chrysochloris asiatica
TTGTTCAAACAGAACATGGGAACACTGAATGGTTTAAAATTAAGAAAGGTGTGCGACAAGGTTGTATTCTTTCACCATACTTATTCAACCTGTATGATGAGCAAATAATCTGAGAAGCTGGGTTAAATGAAGAAAATTGTGGCATCAGGATTAGAAGAAGACTTATTAACAACTTGTGATATGCAGATGATACAACCTTACTTGCTGAAAGTGAAGAGGACTTAAAACATTTACTGATGAAGATCAAAGAGCACAGCCTTCGGTATGGATTACATCTCAACGTAAGGAAACAAAAATCCTCACCACTAGACCAAGAAACAACATTCTTATGAACAGAGAAAAGATTGAAGTTGTCAAGGACTTCATTCTTCTTAGATCAACTATCAGCACTCATGGAAGCAGCAGTCAAAATATCAAATGACTTACTGCATTAGGCAAATCTGCTACACAAGACCTTTTTAAAGTGTTGAAGAGCAAAGATGTCAGCTTGAGGCCTAAGGTGCACCTATCCAAGCCATGGTATTTTCAATATCCTCATACGCATGTGAAAGCTGGACAGTGAATAAGGAAGACTGTAGAAGAATTGATGCTTTTGAGTTGCGGTGTTGGAGGAGAATATTGAAAGTGCCATGGGTTGCCAAAAGAGCCAATAGATCCGTTTTGGAAGAAGTGAAGCCAGAGTGCTCCTTGGATGCCAAGATGGCCAAACTTCGTCTCTCATACTTCGGACATATTGTCAGGAGGGACCAGTCTCTGGAGAAGGATATTATGTTTGGTAAGGTGGAGGGTCAGATTAAAAGAGGAAGACCCCCAACGAGATGGATTGGCCAAGTGGCAGCATCGATGGACTCCAGCGTGGCAACAGTAGTGAGGTTGGCCCAGGATTGGGTAGTGTTTTGTTCTGCTGTGCATAAAGTCACTATGAGTTGGTACTGATGCAATGGCACCTAACAACAACAACAACAACTATAACAGAATACCACAAATGGGTGGCTTTAAAAAAGTGACATTAATTATTGTAAAGTTTAGAAGACTAGAAGTCAAAATTCAGGGTGCCGGCTCTAGGGGAAGACTCTCTCTCTCTGTTCCCACTGGGGAAGTTCTCTGATTCCTTGCTGATCTTTATGTGACATGTTATCTATGATCTCCCCATATCTTTGCTGGCTTCTCTATGCCTAATCTCTTTTGATATCTCAAAGGTGATTGGCTTATTCTTTATTACGTGACTAACCAAGGGACTAGAGTTTTAGTCTGTGTTACAGGTCAAAAGCTCTCCAGTAT
>NW_006408628.1:6052878-6107479 GCF_000296735.1 Chrysochloris asiatica
GGATAGAGAGAAACACTGTTAACTGATGATATATGGAGGGGATAATAATCAATGTAATGAAACAAGCTATATGAATGGTTGTATGTGAAGCTGATGATGTGCCCTGTAAACTTTCACTCAATCCAAAATAAAAACATTTAATAATAAAAAAAAGGTGATTGGCTTAAAATATACTGTATAAATCTTAACAATGAAAAATTCCCAAATGGGTTTATCACCACAGCTATAGCTAAAGAGGTTAGAACTTACAACATATTTTGTAGGTGTGGGGAGCGCAGTTCAATACATAACAGTGCCTTTCCAAATAGCTGGTACAGCAAGCAAGTCAGGCTATCCAGAGGCACTGCCTGGGACAGGTCCACGTCCTGTAAATCTCTTCCTCATGTTGTAAGTCCCTGAAAGTCAGGGTTCCTGGATGATCCAATCTGTGCTCTTGGTGTTTAGCAATGACAATGGTAGCAATGATGATGATATTTTAATAGAATAATTTACCAAATAATTATAATTGTATGTATTCTCAGTGCAGTTCCTCTCTCTTATTTGAAGAAGGACTTGACTCCATGGCAACAGATTTTTTTTTTTTTTTTTTGGTTCAAAGCCGCAAGTGACATTTTGCATTTTGTGTTTCCTTGCTTCAGGTGGAGGAGAAGACGAAAGCTCTCTAAAGATAACTAGGTGAGTTTTGGTATCCAAAAACCTGAGCTTAAGGGAGTATTATTATGTTTTGAGGTTGACTTAGTTTTATCTCATCCTCCAAAAGACCCTGGGATAAATATTCAAGTGCAGGTTTTACATATGGATTGAGATTTGAGGAAGCAGGAGTCAGGGGACAAGCAATGGGACAGAGAGAAAGAGACTAAAGGGTGTTGCTGAGTTGATTGCTATTGATGGCCACTGGGCTCCAATTTTACTGAAGACATGTGAGGAACTGTGTGGTATGGACCTCAGAATTGCCCCTTCGGAGACTGGGAGTCTGGAACATTGTCCCTCAATTTCTATCCCCTAGTAGTTGAAAGTTGTCTGGAGGTATTCATTGTCTTCCCTCTTGCCCCTTTCTGGGCTGCACGTGCATGTGGCTGACTGACAGATGAATCATGTGCCTGATGTGGGTTTGTTAGCATGTGTGGAAACTATCCACCTGAGCTCTACCTGAAATTACATATGAGATGAAGATGTTGCACGTATCATTAAAACGGTCAGCTACAGAAAGAAATAATGCAGGTAGGAGGCAGTGGGGTTGAATATGAGGAAGGACACCAAGGCCAGGGCGCCTTTAAGTGCAGGAATTCTAGCCTCACTCCTGGGCAGCAGTCTGGATAAATGGCAGGCATCTGTGGGGAATGGCTGTATATAGGATCCAGGGTAGCTGAGTTTGTGGCTCCTTGCCCCGGGGGACTCCTGGGTCCCAAATGACATAGTAGCATAGTAGCAGTAGACTTTAAGAATCACATGGGCTTGGATCGTGAGGGTATTAGCTGTAATAGCTGGCTCTCCTAGGGCTGAAGCGGGTAGGAGAAGGAGGAACAAAGAGACACCTATAAGGTGTTACTTGACAGGCACATAGGTAATATGGCATTGTTTTCCTTTGCTGGGGAGAAAGGTAAAGTTGACTTTTTCTCTCTTGGATTCTTTGGAGACTCCCATTGCTTTCTCACCTCAGTTTCCTTGGCGAACTGATGTCTCCCTTAAGCTCCTAGGCATCTGGCATGCTTCTACCTTTTTCTATGGAGATTTCCTTATCCCTCCAGGTGACTTTGTGGGCAGGAACCAAGACAAATCCAGATTAATTCTCTCTTTCACACGCTCCACATTTGTCCACAGGAAACAAGATTTCAGTAGGAGTACAGTTTCATCATAGACTTTTAACCAGTCTCTCATGTGCAGAGTTTTCTAGGCCCAAGTCAGCTACCATGTGTCATATCCGTCAAATCTTAGGGGATACATATTAAGGCCTCTGAATGATTTCTTTGGGCTCTCTCTCTCTCTTGAGTCGGGCAACAGCCCTTCTCCCTCTCTCATTTGTAGGCCTAAGGAACAGTTGAAAATCCACTGGAAACATCCTTGAGCTGAAGAGGATTATTTTCACACCTTTTAATCGAATGGAATTTTCCCTGATGTATTTCAAACTTGTTTGGCACTGGTAAGCCCTTTATTTCTTTCAGTTTCTCCTTTTGGGAATGGAAATGTCTAGTGTATCTCTGTCCAACCTTAGTACTTTGGAAGCAGATGACTTGTTTCCTAGTTTCACAGGCTCACAGACGGAGAGAAATTTTGCATTGGGATGGATGAATTATACCCAAAGTCTCACCCACATCAAATTTAGATAAATTTGAGATTTTCGAGCGGATAATATTTTCATGAGATTTTGGACTTAGAGTTGATGCTGTAACAGGTTGAAACTTTGGGGACTGTTGGATGGGGTAAATGTATTTTGCATGTGGGATGGATGCCAATATTGGGAGGCTAGAGAATGAGTGGTAGTAGGTTGGTTAATTGGTGATCCTCAAAAGATATGTCCGTATCAAACTTCTGAAATCTGTGAATATTACCTTATTTTGAGAAGTGTTTTTTGCAGATGCAGTTTAGTGAAAGACCATAAGATGAAGAAATCATTCTGGACTATCCAAGTGGGCTCTAAATTCAATGATGAGTGTCCTTATAAGAAACATGCAGAAGAAGATGCACAGACAGAAGAAAGAGGAGGAGGCAATGTGAAGGTAGGGGTAGAAAGAAGGGTAATAATGTAGCACACGTTAGACACATGCAAGAGAAGGCAATGAGAACTCAGGGACAGACATTGGAATGATGTGAGTCAAACAAACAAACAAACAAACAAACAAACAAACCCAAACCTGTTAACAGTGAAGTAAATTCCAATTCATTACAACACTGTAGAAAGAGTAGAACTATGACCCATAAGGTTTCCAAGACTATAATCTTTCTTGAAGCAAACTGCCACGTCTTTCTCCCAGCTGGTGGGTTCCAACTGCTGAGCACTTTCCTACCATACTATCAGGGTTGGTGTGACACTGTAGGATAAGCATTTGACAACAAGGTCAGATTGAACCACAAGGTGGAAGTGGCATTTAACAACAAAAACAGCAATGACATGAGGGCTACTCCTGATGTGGTCTATAAACCAAGGAAATGCTAAGCATTCCCCACAGCCTCCAGAAGGTGGGAGAAAGGCATGGAATACATTCTTCTCCAGAGACTTTGGGGAAGCATAGTCCTACCTACACCTCGATTTTGAACTTCTGGCCTTACATGGTAGCTGCTGTAAGTCACTAAATTTATGGTAATTTGTTATGGCAGCTTTATAAATGAATCCAGTGTAACTTGTTGTTGTTAGGCGCTGTTGAGTTGTTATTGACTCAGAGCGACCTCATACACAAGCAGAAGGAAGAAGTGACCAGTCCAGAGCCAACCTCACAATCCTTGCTATGCTCAAGCCCACTGTGTCAATCCATCTCATCAGGAGTCTTCCCCTTCTTCTCTGACCCTCCACTCTACCAAGTATGATGTCCTTCTCCAGGAACCGGTCCCTCCTGACAATATGTCCCAAGTATGAGAGACAAAGTCTGACCACCCTGGATTCTAAGGAACATTCTAGCTGTGCTTCCAACGGCGATTTGCTTGTTCTTTTGACTGTCTATGTTACTTTGAAAGTTTTTCTCCAATGCTATAATCCAAATGCATCAATTTTTCTGCTATCTTCTTTATTCATTGTCCAATTTTCACATGCGTATCAGACCACTGAAAATACCATGGCTTGAGTCAGGCACACATTAGTCTTCAAACTGACATCTTTGTTCTTCAACACTTTAAAGAGGTCTTGTTTAGCAGACTTCTTTAATGCAATAACGTCATTTTATTTCTTGACATCTGCTTCTTGTGTTGATGGTTGATCCTAGCAAAATGAAGTCTTTGGCAACATCAATCTTTTCTCCGCTTATCTTGATGTTATTTATTGGCCCAGTGGTTAAGATTTTTGTTTTCTTTACATTGAGGTGCAACCCATATCGCAAAGGCTGTGGTCTTTGATCTTCATAAGTAAGTCTTTTAAGTACTCTTCACTTTCAGCAAGAAAGGTTGTATCATCTGCATATCGCAGATTGTTAATGCATCTTCCTCTAACCCTAATGCCTCATTTGTCTTCATATAAAACAGCTTCTCAAATTATTTTCTCTGCAGACAGATTAGATAAATTTGGTGAGTGAATACAACCCAGGTACATACTTTTTCTCATTTTAAACCATTCAGCATTCCCTTGTTCTGTCGGAACAACTGCCTCTTGGTCTATGTACAGGTTCCTCATAAGTAACTTGCTACCTGTTATTTTGGTCTCTATTCTTTAGGGCCTCGGTCAAAACAGACATAAATGTAGCATTTAATGTGTATGCATCTATGTTGTTGTTATGTGCCATGGAGTCGGTTCCGACTCATAGTGACTCTGCACAGGGTTTCTGAGGCTTGCAAATCTTTATGGCAGCAAAAAGCCTCATCTTTCTCCTAAGGAACAGCTGGGAGTTTCGAACTGCTGACCTTGAGGTTCACAGCCCGATTTGTAACCACTACGCTACATGACTGCATAATATTCTATTATTTAGATTTACATAATCTACTTTAACCAACAACTTATATCTGCCTCATTCCTAATTCTTTGCTTTTTGTCCAAGAACACATGCAAAATTTGTCCTTATTCAGCATTACTAATATTTGTGATCTATTTTTAAGATGTGACAATTTGTAGAAGTGGGTCAAGTTGCAGGTCAAAGAATATGGTCCGTCAGTTGTTCAGTGCTGTCGCTGTGCATACTCTTTTTTTTTTTTTAATTTTATTAAATGTTTTTATTTTGGATTGAGTGAAAGTTTACAGGGCACATCATCAGCGTCACATACAACCATTCATATAGCTTGTTTCATTACATTGATTATTATCCCCTCCATATATCATCAGTTAATAGTGTTTCTCTCTATCCTCTTTAGCTTTTTTTTTTTTGGATGGGGGGGGTGCACTTGCCTTTTTGGAATTTACAGTCTCGGCTTTTAGGAAAGGTTTTTACATTTGTCTGTGGATATCCACGGCTCATGTATGCGATTACTAACAAGCATTACTGAATAATCAGATGAGGGACAGTTTGCTATGTCTACTAGGTGGCTAAAGTCTGATCCTCAGAGCCTATGGTTTGGACGGTCAACAACGCTTGGGCCCTGTGCATACTCTTTAGATGATTTTCAGAGCAATTTTATTGATTTATATTCCCACTGTGACATTGTCAGATCAGCACTGGCCTGATAATGGCAAGGTCAGTGGTTCAAACCCACCAGCTGCTCCTCAGAAACCCTATCAAAGGTTGTTATGAGTCGGAACCAACTTAACAACACTTCACCTCCACCACAATAGCATAGTCCTACTAGCAGTGTGAGAGCGAATTAAGAGTGAACTTAGGCTAGGAAGTGGGCGGAGTCCTCGTGTGGCACTGTGGGATAAAGCACTGGGTCGAAAGATTGGTTTGAAACACAATGTTGGTGGTTCAAACTCACTAGCTGCTTGCTCCTTGGAAACCCTATACAGGGCTGCTATGAGTCAGAACGTACTTGAAGGCACTTAACAACAACAGGGAGTGGGGACTTGTTGTAGCCCAGTGCATTAACTCACAGCACCACACTAGGACTACAGTGGGTGACTGTTGTTGTTGTTATGTTCTGTGGAGTCGGTTCCGACTCATAGCGACCCTGTGCAGGGTTTCCAAGACTGTAAATCTTTACGGGAGCAGAAAGCCTCATCTTTCTTCCATGGAACAGCTGGGAGTTTCAAACTGCTGACCATGAGATTAACAGCCTGATTCATAATCTCAGAGATATTTTTTAGTCTATTGAAAACTTTTGTTTATTTAGGATAGGTTATCAGACCAATTCTTCTTCTTCTTTTTTTAATTGATGATATTTACTTTTAATCTCTGGCAAAGCTGTCATCAACTTCACATTGAAGAGTAACCACCCTTACAATAAGGAGCTCTGGTAGCGTAGGGGTTATGAATCAGGCTGCTAATCTCATGGTCAGCAGTTCGAAACTATCAAGAAGAGGCTTTCGGCTTCTGTAAAGATTTATATCTTTGGAAACTCTATGGCAAGGTTGCTATGAGTCAGAACTGACTCCACAGCATATAACCACCATCACACCTACAATAGAACATGATTCATAAAATAAAGCCTGAATTTCTAGCCTGGGATTCACAGACCTGGTGGTCTTGAGATAGTGTGCTGTGGCAAAAGACAACCATCAGAGTAGACATCTCAGCTCTTTCATTCAGCAAATGGGTCACCTGCTATAAGTTTCTGAATGTCTCGGAACCTCAGATTCTTTAGCTGTCAAATTGCAAACAACACACTTGCAAAGTCATGAAATATAGGGCAATTCTTCCTAAATATAAATGAGACTGATGTCATTCATTTTGGATTCCCTACCTTCTCTGAAAATTCTACTGATAATACCTGATAAGAACTCAATTGAGTTTGAATTCATCACCATTTGTCACTATTATTCTGTGTATTTGTTGTTGTTAAGTGTCGTCAAGTTGATTCCAACCTATAGTGACCCTGTATAGGGTTTCCAAGGAACAGTTGGTGAGCTTGAACCACCGACCTTTGCAGTTCAAATGACTTTGCAGTCTGACGCATTAGCCTACAGCGTCACACCAGGACTCCATTCTGTGCATATGGAGTCCTGGTGTGGCGCTGCGGGTTAATGCATCAGACTGCAAAGCCATTTGAACTGCAAGGTCGGCATTTCAAGCTCACCAGCTGCTCCTTGGAAACCCTATACAGGGTCGCTATGGGTCAGAACTGACTCTATGGCACTTAACAACAACAACATATGCTCCATGTTCAAATTTCCATGACTATGTGGAAAACTATAACCCAACTAAATGTTAATATTCTTGGCAATGAAAATGCAATACCAAATTCTTTGAAGATAGTTTAATGAAGGAAAAGCTTAAGGTACTAATCCACAAAACTAGAAGGGACTTGAGTTCCTTTGTCCTTTCTGTTTTCTAAGAATTGAATGAGTAGTCAGGGAAAGAGATAAAAAGTGAAGATCAAGAGAAAGAAGATAAAACAAAGACCAAGATAATCCAAATTTTAGTTCGGTTCCTGGACTAGTAAAGAGTGATGATATTTATCGATTAGAGCACAGTGAAAAATGAAATGCTGCCATATCAATATTTTTCAATGCCTCTCTTCCCTCACCAGGTTCAGAACATCCATATTGTTGTTGTAAAAGCCACCACAGTACGATAAACTTATACTGTTGGAGCCATTGAGTCAGTGCCGACTCATAGCGACCCGATGCACAACCGAAGGGAATGCTGTACCGTCCTGAGCAGTCCTCACAATTGTTTCTGTCACTGTATCAGTCCATTACCTTGGGGAGTTTCCTCTTTTTTACTGATCCTCCACTTTAGTAAGCATGATGTCCTACTACAGGGTCGCTTCCCCTGACAATATGTCCAAGGTACATGAAACGAAGTCTCGCCATCTTCGCCTCTAAGGCAGACTTGCTTATTCTTCTGGCAGTCTGTGGTACTTTCAACATTCTTTGCCAACACCATAATTCAATTGCATCAATTCATCTCTTATCTTCCTTATTCAATGTCCAACTTTCAAATGCAAAGGACAACTCTATTTTGAGGAGGCAACTCTTCCCTAGTCATATTTTGAGTGCCTTCCAAACTGAGGGCCTCATCTTCTGGCACTAAATAAGACAATGCTCCGTTGCTATTTGTAAGGTTTTCAGTGGGTAACTAGTAAAACATGGTCTACCTCTTCTCTTTCTTCCTTGTCTGTCTTAATCTGGAAACTCCTCTGAGACTTGTCCACCATGGGTGACCCTGCTGGTGTTTTAAATACCAGTGGCATAGCTTCGCATCACAGCAACACCCAAGCTGCCATAGTGACGACAAACTTGTGACTTTGTCATTTTGTCAACAGCAAAACTGGGCCTGATATATTGGAAACATGGAGAACAAAACCTAAGAATTCTCAGCCCCCTAATAAACTGTGGTCTCTTCATTTTCTCTAAGGCCTCCTACTAATCTCGAGTTCTCAGCAGAATATAATTTCTTATTTACATGGGAGAATTTAGGTTAACTGTTGTTATTGTTGTTGTTAAGAGCTATCGAGTCAGTTCCAACACACAGCAACCCTGTATTGGGTTTCCAAGGGCAGCTGGGGGGTAAAACTGCCAACCTTGTGGTTCACAGTCCAGTGTTGATTCTACAGTGCCACACCAGGGTAACTACTGATAAGGAATAGTTGATGCATTTAGAATATGATGTTGGCAAAAATATTGAATGTACCATGGACTTTCAGGAGAATAAACAAATGTCTCTTAGAATACAGTTAGCACGATCCTTAGAAGTGAAGATGGTGAGACTTCATCTCAGGTAGTTGTTACAAATCGGGCTGCAAGCCGCAAGGTCAGCAGTTCGAAACTACCAGCTGTTCCGCGGGAGAAAGATGAGGCGTTCTGCTCCCATAAAGATTTACAGCCTCAGAAACCCTGTACAGGGTCGCTATGAGTCGGAACCAACTCCACGGCACATAACAACAACAACAACAACATCAGGAGGGAGGGACTAGTTCCTAAAAAAGAACATCATGCTTGGTAAAGTAGAAGGTCAGCAAAAAAGAGGAAGCCCTCCAATGAGATGGGTTGAAACAGTGATGCAACAATGAGGTCAGACATAACAATTGTGAGGATGACACGGGGTGTTTTGTTCGGTTGTGCACAGGATGCTTAGGAGTTGGAGCCATCTCGACAGCACGTGACAACAGCACACTGATTCTCAACCATTCTTTGCCCCCAGCAGTGTTTAAGACAGGTCATGGCTCCAGAACCCGGGGTGAAATGGTTGTGCCACCCAGTCTAGGCATCAATTTGTTTCATACGTTCAAATCATCATGACACATGGCACTTAGAGCATACTAGTCATGGAGAACAGAGTGCTAGAAATTGAGATGGTCCTAGACTTTCTAGATTTATGGTGGCTAGTGAAACATAGGGAAGATGTAGTTTCTACTCTACTGTGTTCTGTTGCTCCTCAACTCCCCCACCCCCTTTTTTATAACATGTTGTGGTTCCTAGATAAAATAAGTGAGCAATAAAGGCCCTGTGAAGTATCTAGGAAAGAGCACTTTGGAGGAAAGAGGCATAGGCAAAAGTATATCGGCCACAGGTTAACTTACCCTGCAAGCTTTAGTAGCTGCTTCCTAAGTGTCTAGAAATGTGTTTGGCACATAGTAGATGCTCAAATATTTACTGAATGGAGGGGAAAAAAAAGACTCCAGGTCTAGGGCAAGTCCTACGGTTCGTTTTCTGATCACTTGGCCCTTTTATGATTCTGTTTACTTATTTTCAAATTGATATTAAGCCGGTGGGAGGAGAAGGTGAGGCTGTACTAGCTAATCACTGAGGTAATCTCTACTGGGGATGTTCTATACACCTGCTTTATTTACTATCTTGTTATCAGACATTTCGTGTTTATGACCATCGTGAAAAATCCAGTATCTATTTTGCATATTAATAAATTACATCTGATACTAACAGACGCCTAGGTACAAGGCAAGAATAACATTGGCTGTGAGTTGTCAAGGTTATGTGTTAACTTGGCTGGGTCATGGTTCTGTGGTTTGGCAGTTACGTAATGATGTGACTTGGCAGTTGTGCAATGCTATAGTTACCCTTCATTTTATGATATTATTAGTCATCCTCCATTTTCACATAACACCAATTTTTTGCATAAGGACCTTTTGAATCTAACAATATTGATAACAGAGACTTGGGAGTAGTTTCCATATTCAAAGACTTGTTTAGTGAAATGCCTGAAACAAGTATCTTCTTAACTGTCTGTTTCCCAGATCACATTGGCCCATATATGTAAGAGAAGCAATTCCATTCTTGAGTACACGTAGAAGAATGGACATGTTGACTCAAAATCTCCCTTTCAGTTTGAACTCTGTTGTTCGTTTTTAGTTGTCCCTGGACTTAACCATGCAGTACAAGTTGTTAAGTGCTGTTAACGAGTACTGTGACTTTAATGCTGCTGTAGATGAGTACGTTTAATCTCTCTTTGCAAGGCAGCACCAGTTTGGCTTGATCAATTTGTCGCTATTGTTAAGTGCCATTGAATCAGTTCTAACTCATAGAGACCCTGTATAGAGTTTCCAAGGAGAGGCTGGTGGGTTTGAACTACAGATCTTGCAGTTAGCATTCCAGGGCTCCTTCCAATTTGTTTTCTGTTTCCATTTGTGCCTCCTGGTCCTATCAGCTGGAGAACTGGTGGTGCTGTATTATACGAACTTAACAGTTTAGTATGTGGTTTGAGCCTAGCAGCTGGTCCTCAGGAAAAAGATGAGGCTTTCTGCTCCTGTGGAGATTTACAGCCTCAGATCCTGTGTACAGGGTCCCTATGAGTCAGAACCAACCGGATGTCACACAGCAGCATTCCAATCAGCATCTCCCTGGTAACACTTTTTCACCCTGACAAAGGCAATTCCTTTTAGTAGCAACTAGTGAGTGCTGTTTGCTGTTTTCCCAATGCTTGAGAAACCAACCTCATCATTCCTGCTCTGACACCAAACCTCTGAGAAGTTGGCATCCACTTTTCAAGGGTCTGAGTCCCAGCTCCATGAGACCCTTCTTACAGCACAGCAGAAAAGCACCCCCTTTCAGAGGGCTGAGCCTTTCAAGTTTTAATAAATTCAATATTTCCAGCCTAAGGGTAGAAGGAGTGCTGCCTGCCAGCCTGGGCTGCCCTGAGAGCAGGGCGGTTTTCTCCTTCCCACCGCAAGTACCCACGTGCCACTTGGTGGCCTTTTTTCCCATCCCTTCTTTGCACACCCCCTCCCCCCTTTCGAATTCTCAGAACTCACTCCCATCCCATTCCAGGAAATGGCTGGTGCAACTTTGTAACCAAATCCCCTGAATCCCTTTGTATATAGTTTATCTCCTCTGCCTCTCCTCAGTGTCCTTCCCTGGCTGTGTTTGGTTTCAGACTAATCAGGCCTGGCTGACTGGAGAGTTTTGGAGGATTCTTGAGTGTCAGCAGCAAGCTCTCCTGTCCCCTCTGCTGATGACCAGCCCTTTCTAAGGTAGCAGCAGCGAGAGGACCAGTCCTGGGCTCAGGCGGCTGACCTCAGCCCTCACATACACCCATACACCCTTAGACTTTGGCTTCACTGGTCTGGAGACTCATTCCCTGTGTCCTGCACTCTCACCTCTGACCTGGGCACTTTTCTAGGGATCAGTGGATTTGGAACAGACACGGTCAAAGGATGCATTTTCATCCTCCTCAGAGAAATCTCTGCTGTCTGACCCAGCCTGTGAACGGCTGTTTCCTTTTTCTGTGTCTTCCCGGACCAGATCTTTCCTCTTCTCTGTGGGCAATCCTTATGAGCACGTCTCATTATATTACAGACAAGGATGGATTAGAACAGGATTGGCATGTTTTCTCTGTAAAGGAAAGGATAGTAAATGTTTTAGGCTTTGTGGGGTCACATGTGGTTTCTGTTAACATATTTGTTCCCTTCCCTTTTCTTCTTCTGTAAATGTTTTTAAATAAAATAAAAAAAAATATATAAACAGAAACAACAACAAAAATTCTACCTCAAAGGCTGCATAAAAATAGGCTGGTCGCCAAATTTGTCAACTCCTGAAATAGGTTGTGTTTTAAAGTCTTGTTTAGTGCCGCTTACCAGCTGCTTCTTGGAAACACTATACAAGGTCACTATGGGTCGGAGTGGACTTGACGGCACGTCACGTCAACAACAAGGAGTACAGTAGAAGAGACCAGGTCCTGCGCCAGCTTCTTAATCTTTGCTATAGTTGAATCCACTGTTGCAACAACTCACAGTGTCAACCTATTTTGTTGAAGTTCTCCCTCTTTATCACGGACCCTCTGCTTTCAGAATGAATTCTGGGCCAAGCTCCAAGTCCATAAAACATCATCCTGGGCGTTGGTAGCAAAGGGTGCCAGAATCACATAAGTTTGGGAAACAGTTATCTTCCTACAGGATTTAGTCTGTAATTGAGAACTGGGTCCTTCCCAGCCCAGGCTGTAGGGTGTGCTTCCAAAGGATGTGTTCATGCAATGCCTCTTTCTTTAGGAAAAGAGGACTGCTGTTCTGTGAAATACCTTTGGAGAAAAACGTTTGTAAATGAATTTCCTCTTACTTTTTGCTTCTAGCCTCAAAGAACCTAACTCTTTATTGTAAATTGAATGAAGGTTTACAGAGCAGATCATCAATTTTATGTTCAACAAACCATACACAGTTCCCTTACTATATGGTTGCAATCCTCTCCATGTACCAACAGTTAACAGTATTTACCTCTATTCACTGTAACTATTGCATTCCTCTCTGTCTTCCAGCACTCTTATCCTTTCTCTGACAACCTCCCTCTTGTTGTATATTGCCTGATCTGTCATCCATGTTAACATGTATCTACCCTCTGGTTGTTGTAGTTGATGGGAATTTAGGTTGTCTCTATGGAGTCCTGGTGTGGCACTGTGGTTAATGCACTGGACTGCAAAGTTGGTTTGAACCACTAGGTTGGCTGTTTAAGCTCACCAGCTACTCCTCGGAAACCCGATACAGGGTCACTATGAGTTGGAGTCGACTCAATGGCACATAACAACAACATCTTTTTGATATGTCTCTTGTAGATAGCATATTGAAGGATCCTGCTTTCTTATCCCTTCTACTCTTAGGTCTCTTGACTGGTACATTTCATTCATTTACATTCAGTGTAATTATCAACAGGTACAAATGAATTGCTATTATTTTTCTGTGTGTTTTTTCGTGGTGCTATTGGATTCTTTGTTCCACGTAATTTTTTATGTTGAGTTCATTTTGTTTGTGAGTTTTCCTTTCATTTTCATTTCTGTTTTTTAAATGTGTACTAAATCTTTCTGATTTTTCTCTTTTTAAATTTTGATGTGCAGGCATTTTGGGTTTTATTTTTCCTTTGAGGTTACCCTATAATTTATTATTTTTTTTCCCTGCTTAAAACAGTCTGTTTCAATCTTGAAAAGGGTTTGGCTTTCTTGCCATTTGGAAGTTCTGTATCTACATTATTTATTCTTTTTGCTTTGTAGTTGACTTCATTATATATTGGTATCTCTGGTTCCTTATATTCAGTCTTGTAGGCTTGCTTTACTTTAAATATTTCTATATCTGAATTAATTTCTGGGTGATGTTGCCATGCATGGTAATTTTAGGTTGTTGCCTGATGTTGTTAGTTCTCAGTCCAAAGAACCCCCTTTAACATTTTTTATAAAATTAGTCTGGCCATTGCCAATTCCTTTAATGTCCTAATTTCACTGCTGTTTTTAAGGGACAGCTTTGCTGGGTATATGATTCTTGGTTAGCAATATTTTCCTTGTATATGTCATACCATTGCTTTCTTGCCTACATGGTTTCTGATGAGAAATCAGAGCTTAGTCTTATTGGATCTCTTTTCTAGATAACTTTTTTATTTTCCTAATCTTCTCTTTCCTTGTCTTTGATTTTGTTAAGCTTTATTATGGTGTATCTTGACAATTTTCTTTTAGATCTATCCTGGGGTTTTTTCAGCTTCTTGTATGCTTATCTTCTCATCTTTCATGATGTTAGGGAAGTTTTCTTCCAACAGGTCTTTGGCATTTTCTCTGTGCTTGTCTCTATTCTGGAATCCCAATCACAAGTGGCACAAATGCCAGGAGGATACACCTATTTGACAAGGAACAGCTCTGATCACCATGAAAGTGCAACAGGCTACCTGGCAGGAAGATATTGGGGAGTTTGTGATAATACAGGTGGGGGATGTGAGCCTGGGGTGAAGGCAGCACAGGGGATATTGCCCACAGCTCTCTAGAGAGTTGAAGAAAATAAAGAGTTTCCTAACCCCCATCCTGGACCAAGAAGCAGTTGTTTGAACAAAGCATGGGAACACTGAATATTTTAAAATTAAGAAAGGTGTGCGACAAGTTTGTATTCTTTCACCATACTTATTCAACCTGTATGCTGAGCAAATATTACAAGAAGCTGGGTTCTATGAAGAAAAACATCGCATCAGGATTGGAGGAAGACTCATCAACAACCTGCGATATGCAGATGATACAACCTTGCTTGCTGAAAGTGAAGAGGACTTAAAACATTTACTGATGAAGATCAAAGAGCACAGCCTTTGGTGTGGATTACATCTCAATGTTAAGAAAACAAAAATCCTCACCACTGGACCAATAAACAACATTCTGATCAATGGAGAAAAGATTGAAGTTGTCAAGGACTTCATTCTTCTTGGATCAACTATCAACACTCATGGAAGCAGCAGTCAAGAGATCAGACAACGTATTGCATTAGGCAAATCTGCTGCACGGGAACTTTTTTAAGTGTTGAAGAGCAGAGATGTCAGCTTGAGGACTAAGGTGCACCTGACCCAAGCCATGGTATTTTCAATAACCTCATATGGATGCAAAAGCTGGACAGTGAATAAGGAAGATCATAGAAGAATTGATGCCTTTGAATTATGGTGTTGGAGGAGAATACTAAAAGTGCCATGGACTGCCAAAAGAACCAATAGATCTGTTTTGGAAGAAGTGCAGTCAGAGTGTTCCTTGGAGGCCAAGATGGCCAAACTTCGTCTCTCATACTTTGGACATATTGTCAGGAGGGAACAGTTGCTGGAGAAGGATATCATACTTGGTAAGATGGAGGGTCAGAGAAAAAGAAGAAGACCCCCAATGAGATGGATTGGCCAGCTGGCAGCATTGATGGACTCAAGTGTGATAATGGTAGTGAGGTTGGCCCAGGATCGGACTTTGTTTTTTTCTGCTGTGCATAGGGTCACTATGAGTCAGTTCCGACTCGATGACACCTAACAACAACAACCCCCATCCAGGTCTCTTGATGACTCCTTTATTGTCCCCCATGGAATACTTAGAGGTCTTTCCTAGCGGTAGCACAGCCCATGAAGTAGCCGTCTGGGCCCATGCAATCAGGCCAGAGGTAATGATACCAAAAGACAACTTGCTGAATTGGAAAGGGCATTGTATTTGAGTCCAGGAGATCTGGGCTCTGTTTCTAGCTCCTCCAAGAGTTGGCTGTGCAGCTTTGAGCAAGTTCCTGCTCCCCTCCGATTCTCAGTTTTTCTCATCTGAGGTATAAGGAGACTGTTTGGCCAGCTTTATGCTTTGTGGTGAGGGTCAAAAGAAAGAAAGGACATGTGAGTACAAGACCCCAGGAGAACAGAAGAGCCTATCACCGAATAACATTTGTGTGTGGATCTATAGGCCACTAGAATGACAGTCAAGGTCGCCCTGTTCATCCCTCACTTATTCAGAATTATAACCCACATTTTCCGAGTCCCCTTCCAGATTTCATGGAGGAGCTAAACTGGTAGCAGCAGAGTGAGAAGGAGGAACAGGAGCAGGAAAGGAATAGAAGAAGGAGAGAAAGAAGGAGGAGATGGTTGGATGAAGAAGACTAGGCAGTCAGTCCATCGTCTGCAGCGTGGCTGTCATCTGAACAGGGAAGCGGCACAGTAAGAACAGAGATGGGCCACAGGTTCTCTCCTCGGGAAATCTGGTTTTGCAAGGCTTTGGTGTGGGTATCAGGGATCTTGTAGCTCAGGTTGAGGTTGGAACCAAGGAAGCAGATGACTTCTGGTCCATCTTGGGTGACTGGGATTGGTTGGGGCCAGGCCAGTACTGTGAGATCTAGTAGGAAGATAACTGTGCATGGTGTTCTATTCTGAGAGGTTCCCAAAGGGGCAAAGAGGAACTCCAGTAAAAGGTGGTCACTGAGCTTCTAAAAAGTACATCAGATATTTTCATTATTAAAACTAATATTCTGTTAAAGTTTAAAGTCAGGGAAGATGGCAAAGACACAGAACAGAGAAGTGGGGAAAACGTTGATAACTGGTGAACTGTCTTCAGACTTGTACTTAGGGGTTGGTGTTTAAGTGAATTAATGGTTTGAGAACTGGGGGTTCAAAATGAAATTCTCACCTTTTTAATACCAGGCCCAGGTGACGTCATGTAGGCAATAGGACTGGCCCCTGACACATGCGGTGATGTAACTTGCATTCTTTTCCCTTTCTTGGGAACCGAGAAGGAACCCTATTACTGGAAGGGGTTTCCCCTAACAATTAGCCCACCCTCACCAGTTGATCCTCGGAAACCCTATACAGGGTCACTATGGGTTGGAATTGACTTGACGGCACTTAACAACAACAAAAACCACTTCTTCTGTTAGGGTTATTTTTCTGTTAGGGGTGTTCTTGGGTATTATCTCTATCTCCTGAGTAGTGCATAAAATGAACCTAACTCCTGAAGGTCAGGCCTAGGGCTGGGCAAGGTAGGTATCAAAGGTCTAGGTCAGCGTCTTCCTAAGTGTGGCCTTCAGACTAGCAGTCTCAACATCGCTGGGAAACTTGTGTTAGTTGCCATCAAACCTTTCACCTCTACCCACTCATGGTAACTCCATGCCCAGTGAAACGAAACACTAACAGGAATCAGGAATGGAATCAGGAACTTCTGGGGGCTGTTGGGGATAAGGCAGGTACCTGTGTCTTAATGAGGTCCACAGGTGATTCTGATACAAAATTTGAGAACACTGGCCTAGACTTTTGGGGTGAGGACTCAGCAAGTGCTTAGCGTCCTGGCTTTGACCAGAAACCTCCTAAACTCACAACAAAGCCACAAGTAGGCTCTCAAAAGACTGCTTTCTGTTTTTCCTTGCTGTTCCCATCAGTCACAGTGTTCTTTCAACCTGCTTCCCACTGAACACACCCCCTAGTCACTCCTCTTGTCCCACCGCCTTATCTGCTGGTCCCAGATAAAGAGTGAACTGGCTTAATCAGTCCAACTCGACTGGCTGGCTCCAGGGAGGTGTGCTTGTGGTACCACCTCCAGAAATGGAGCAGCTCACATGGCTGACTCATCCCCAAACCCCGGGGGCCCCCATCATCACAGCCATCTCTTCCAGGAAACAACGGCCCTCAGTGGAGCTCTGCCTCCTCTCCACTCAGCTCCCAGCAATTTTATTCCCAAGAAAGATAAGGGTGACTATCTTGGGCTACTCTGAAAATCACAGTGGCAAAAGTCTCCATGTCAAGGTCAGGCTGTCTTAGGCTTGATTGCTAGGGGAGGGAAAGGGGAATTGGACTGAAACGATCTCAGCCTGCCGTAAAACAAAACAATAGCTCTTTGTATCTCTTAACAGCTTTGCAAGATAACTGACACTTTGAATTACTGCTGATTCCCTGCCTTTATTGAGGGCTCTGAGCATCCTTTAAGCTGCTGCCTTGTTTAGGTTATAATGCAGGGCTAGGTGATTAATAGGACAGGGGCTCCCACACTATGGAGGGATGGAAACAGGCTCAGAGGCATCCGTTGACTTTCCCCAGGCACTGAGCCCTTGGTTTGGAGCTGGCACTTAAACCTTCTTTCCTGGTAGAGTGGTGGGAACCAGGGCTAATGCCCATGCAAGCCCCATCTGCCAGGGAGGTCGGCTGATGGACCAGATGTGCCTCCCAGATGTTCCTTCCAGGCTCAGCCTGTGTGGCATGGAAGCTTAGCTGAAGGGATTTTTAATCCTGAGGAAAATGGTTGTCATTCAGGGTTGACTCAAAAAATTGGCTTTGAGTGGAACCAAGAAGCTGGACCAAAAAGCAAAGAGGGGTTTCTGTGAGACCTTGGGCATCAGGCCTGGGTGAGCTGGGAGAGAGGGGGCAGGGGCCCACAGAGGGCCTGGCACGTCCAGAGCTCTGCAGGGGCCAGGTGCTTGTCCAGGCTGTTCCTGGCTCAGTTACTGACTGTGCTCCTTCCCCTCTGCCTCTGCCTGTCTGCTGTAGAGCTGGGAGGTACACCTGAGTGGGTGTATGGAAGACTATCTGATCAATTGCTGAACTCATGGCAAAGACAGGAATGTTAGGTAGGAAGATGGATATATATAAGAGATGACTGTACGTCTGAAGGGACCAGAGGTAACCCTTAGGGATCAGGCGTCTCCTTGTGCAGACCCTCAACTAACGGTCATCCTTAGAAACTTCTGGGGAAACCTAATTAATCCTGAATTTAGGCAGCTCCAACTGCCCCACTCATGATCCTGGTTAAGGATAAGGGATTGAAGGGCCTGTGTGTTTGCAGAGTCAGAACTGCCACTCCACAGTCCAGGGGTTCACGCTGCTACTAAAAAGACAGGTGCCACCAGTGATCGGGATATCGATTTCCCTTGGGGGCAGGATGAACAGTGCAAAGAAGCAAGAGTGCAGTCAGCAGAAGGCAGAGATTTTCTTCACTCCTCTGGTGCGTCCCATTTGGGAGTCAATAGCCCTGACTCTGAAGTAGTGTTTCCGACAGTTGGACCCTTAGGACCTCAGGCCCTCTGATCTGAACTTACATCCAGAAGTAAGTTCTACCAGTGTTAACTCCCTGCTGGTGACCCATCACATCCAATAGCAAACCAATATCTTGAAAAGTCCTGCTTATAAGAAACCTGTTTTACTTTGCTTAATCAAGCCTAACTTTTCTTTGAGAAAAACCTTTTCTAATTTCCATAGGGATTAGGTTCCACATCAAGTTCTTCCTTACATTGAACTAAAGTGTGTTTACTTTTAGTATCCTCTGCACAGAGGTTCTTTCTCAATAGAATTTAATCTCTGTGAGAGCAGAGACTTTGTTCAGTTTAGAACACTGTTTAGGACACAAGATACAATGAAAATTTGTTGAATAAAAGTGCCAGTTGTCCTTTTGTTTGTTTTTTTCCCACCAGAACGGTCTGGGTGCTAGGGAAGGCAACTGTCCCTACTGGGCCACCTCTCCTACCAGGAATGCCCTCCCTGACCTCTGCTTTCTTCATTTCATGCTTCTCTTCATCTCGGCCTTGCCCCATCTATGGAGTCTCCTTGGCTTCCCACCACCTGTCACCATCAATCCTTGGCCACACTCCCTTTGGACACCCGTTTCTGCTTTAGCAGATCCTGCTTGCCTGGTTTTCTTCTCTGGGTGAATTAAGGAGAGCAAACTTAGTCCAGGGAAGATCTTGAATGCTGAACTGTGGTGACTGACGTCTCAGCCTGTGATGGGTGCTGAGGAGTGAGACTAGCACAGTCCCTGTCCATGGCTCGTTGAGGGGACAGTTCCAATGGAGAGTGGAAGCTGGCTCCTACATCCTCAAAATCAATTGTTCAATTTTTGGTGATTTTGCAAGCCGGTTGTCAAACACAGCCATTTGTCAAATCATGGTAGAACACCCGCTGGCTTACTATAGATCTAAGACTTTGCAAAAGATCAACAAAAGCATTCTATGAAAACCATTTGGCTATGTGATTGGCAAAGTGGCAGCATCAATGGACTCAAGCGGGGCAACAATAGTGAGGTTGGCCCAGGATCGGGCAGTGTTTCGTTCTGCTGTGCATGAGGTTGCTATGAATCGGTACTGACTCAATGGCACCTAACAACAACAACAACTTACATAAAAGAGTATTGTAGATGTAATTATTATTTGTATAAGTGTGCTAAGCAAAATTTATGTATACTTTTTTTTTTTCCTCTTGAAAGCTGATTGTAAATCATTTACCACTACCTGCGGGTCAACACCCTATCTGGGGGTTATTCTGGGTTCAGTACTTTATTAGGGAAGACACAAATGCTCTGTGGTGAAGGGGAATGGACACTTGCTTGGCCCAGTGTGCTTGTAAGACTTTCTTAAATCTAGAAATGAATATACAGGATGGAGACTACGAGGCTCACAAACTTTCTGTCATGTACAGACAAGTTGAGCTGGTGTCAGAGAGTTCTAGAATCCAGACCCCTGTCCCATTCCACACTAGCATGCTAGCCTCCTCCATGTCTTCCTGGCCCCCAGGATTCCCTGGTCTCTTTCCTGGTTCTCATGAGCTGTGCAGATGTTCTCAGCCTCATTCCAAATCTTTCCCAGGAGGGGGAGGAGAGAGAACAGAGGTGGGTTGGTGAAGTGGAGGGAAAAGATGAGCTTCAGAAGGCATTCTAAGGCAACATCTGCCACATCTGGGCTCACAGCCAGCCAGACACCCTTCAGTCATGCTCTGACAAATGCATACAAATTAATCAGTTCATGGCAAGGAAGGGCTCAGAGAATTCTAAGTCTCATGAAACCAGATCTGGTCTGGAAGGACAAGAGTGAAACCATTTCAGAAAGAGCCAGGAGGGGCAGGCAGGTCACTGGCCAGACCTGGGTGCTGGTGCTCCGAAGGGGGTCTCAGTGGGGAATTTTCTGTACCTCCTAAAGGGGCCCCTCTCAGCCTCTCCTTCCTCAATTAGACAGTTGTGCAGTTGATTTTGATGGACTTTATTGGTGGTACTGGTTTAAGAGCATGCATCTCTCTGACTCTCACCGAGGTTCCTAGACCTATACTACCCAGAGTTGCTATCATAGACATGTTGGGTTGAAGGTCATGGGTAAAGGCTGCTGGATCTGAACATATTTCTCCTGCTGACTTCTGGGGGAATTTGAAGTCCACTGCTATTCCACCAGGAAGGTTCGATTCTAAGAAGACTAATTATGTTCTAAGATGTTCCTGTGGATAATGTGTATTCTAAGCAGATGTTCAGATATTCACTGGCTTACTTTCAAGGCTTAAGGACTCACACATGTTCCTTTCTCAAGAGCCTTCATTCTGGACCCATCCTATTCCCTTGTCTTCTGAGTCATGAAGTAGAACAGAAGGACTCTCCATACCACTTTTAATAACACATCCAGTATCTCCAGTCTACTTCCTCACATAGTGATGGTAATGTGGCACCTTCTATCTGTTGTTTAGTTCAAACGTCAAGGAACTCTGGTAGTGTAATGGTTACGAGTCGGGCTGCTAACCTCAAGGTCAGCAGTTCAAAACTACCAGCTGTTCCATCGGAGAAAGATGAGGATCTCTGCTTCCATAAAGATTTACAGCCTTGGAAACCCTATACAGGGTCACTATGAGTCGGATTTGACTCCACAGCAAGAGATCAGACGACGTATTGCACTGGGCAAATCTGCTGCAC
Source organism: Chrysochloris asiatica (assembly GCF_000296735.1). NCBI lineage: Eukaryota > Metazoa > Chordata > Mammalia > Afrosoricida > Chrysochloridae > Chrysochloris > Chrysochloris asiatica. The sequence continues at coordinate 6,073,950 of NW_006408628.1, forward strand.
AGGAACTTTTTAAAGTATTGAAGAGCAGAGATGTCAACTTGAGGACTAGGGTGCGCCTGACCCAGGCCATTGTGTTTTCAATAGCCTCATATGGATGCGAAAGCTGGACAGTGAATAAAGAAGATCGTAGAAGAATTGATGCCTTTGAGTTGTGGTGTTGGAGGAGAATACTGAGGGTGCCATGGACTGCCAAAAGAACCAATAGATCTGTTTTGGAAGAAGTGCAGCCAGAGTGCTCCTTGGAGGCCAGGATGGCTAAGCTTCGTCTTTCCTACTTTGGACATGTAGTCTGGAGGAAACAATCGTTGGAGAAGGATGTCATGCTGGGTAGGGTGGAGGGTCAGAGAAAAAGAGGAAGACCTCCAACGAGATGGATCGGCCAGGTGGCATCATTGATGGACTCGGGGGTGGCAGCATTGGTGAGGTTGGCCCAGGATTGAGCATTGTTTCGTTCTGCTGTGCATGGGGTCGCTATGAGTCGGTTCCGACTCGATGGCACCTGACAACAACAACAACAACACACTACCACCACCACCAGTTCAAATGTCTTAATCTATGACTACAGAATTCCCTCTTATTTTGGACTAAAGAGCTACTCTAAGGCTAAGGTAACTTGCTGCTCATAAAAGCTTCGTTTTTCACCTTTCAGAGGGAATATCTGAGACTGCTGTGTATATGTTGGTGAGGAAGTGTCAAGTGAGAAATGAGTTGGGCTTTGTAAACCAGTCTTTCAGGCTCACAGCGACCTTGTATAGGGTTTCTAAGGAGAGGCTGGTGGGCTTGAACCACCAATCTTGCAGTCCAGTGCTGATCCTACAGTGCCACACCAAGGGTGCTGTTGTTTTTAAGTGCCCTCCAGTTGGTTCTGACTCACAGTGACTCTGTATAGGGTTTCCAAGGAGTGGCTGGTGTGTTTGAACTACTGACTTTGTGGTTAGCATCCCAGTGGTTATCCTACAGCACCAAGGCAAAGGTCATCTGAGGTCTTTGGTTTCCCTTTTGATATCCCCTAATTTTCTAGCATCTCCCACACGACAGCTCCTCCATCTTTTTCCATAAGTAACAATAATGCAACCACCTATGTATGGGTGGTTCAAACCCACCAGCCGCTCCTTAGAAACTGTATACATGGTCACTATGAGTCTTAACAACAGCACAACATGGGCTATATGGAGTCCTGGAGTATTGCTGTAGATAAAGATTGAACTGCTAACTGCAAGGTCAGTGGTTAAAACCCACCAGTTGCTCCTTGAAAACCCTATAAAGGGTTGTTATGTGTTGGAATTAACTAGAAGGCACTTAACAACAACAAGATGGATACATATATATATATTAGTAGGAGGTGAGTGAAACAGAGGAAGAACCTCAATCAGCTGGATTGGCACAGTGGTTACAACCAAAGGCTCAAACTTAGCTCCGGTTGTGAGGCTGGTACAGGGTCAGACAGTGTTTGGTTCTGTTGTACGTATTGTCACCGTAAGTCGGAACTGACTCCACAGCATCTAGCAACAACAAATGGACCTGTGTGGAGTCCCTGGTTGGCACCAGTAGTTAAGTACTCAGCTACTAACTAAAAGGTCAGCAGTTCAGCAGTTCGAATCTCCCCAGAGGTGCTTTGAAAGAAATGCCTGTTAATCTTCTGAAAAGTCACAGCCACTGAAAACCCTATGGATTAAAATTCTACTCAAACACATGGGATCAGCATGAGCTGGAATAAACTTGATGGGAATTGATTTGTTTCTTTATGGGCATATATTCTTACAAAACATTTAAGTTATTTTTCCATAGAGATTTGTGTTGAGGATCAGATAAGAAAGTGGGAGGAGACATTATATCAGGAAGCTGTGGCACAGGCTCAACACCAGATCCAGCTGGTAAGAGTTAGAGCTGGTTCCAAAATAACGTGTTCAGACTTCAAATCCAGACCTTCCTCCTCTGTAGGTTTCCTCCTCCCACATTCCCTGTCTTGTGCCTCATGATTCCTTAAATAGCTTCCATTTAAGTCATTGCTTGGAGACCAGATAAACTAATCCATAGTGAGATTTTATAAGGAATAGACAACATGAAGGGGTACTTCGGAATGGGTTGAGTGGTGACGTTTAATGTAGGGTTATCGGATTGAGCTTGTTAAAAGACAGGTTGCCCAGTTGAATTTGAATTTCAGATAAATAACTATTTGTGGTACTGTAGGATACGCACTGGACAACAAAGTCAGTTTGAATGACGAGGACAGTGGTTCAAACTCACCAGCTACTCCTTGTAAACCCTATACAGGATCACTGTGAGTCGGAATTGACTCTATGGTACTTAACAACAACAAAACATTCCATAGAACATAGTTGTACCAAAAAATTATTCTTTGATCATATGAAATTCGTATTTAACTGGGTATTTAACTGGGTATTCTGTATTTTATTTGGTTGTTGTTCTTGTTAAGTGCCTTAGAGTTGGTTCAACTCCTAGTGACCCTGTATAGGGTTTCCGAGGAGCAGCTAGTGAGTTTGAACCACCTTACCTTTCGGTTCAAACTGATCTTATGGTCCAGTGATTATTCTATAGCAACTCATCAGGATTTCTTTTCTTGGTAATCCATTGTGAGTTAATGTGCAGGACTGCAAAGTTGGTTTGCACTGCAAGGTCAGAGGTTCAAGCTCACCAGCTGCTTCTCGGAAACCTTATGTTGTTGTTGTTAAGTGCCGTTGAGTCGGTTCCAACCCATAGCGATCCTGAACAGGATTTCTGAGGCTATAAATCTTTACAGGAGCAGATAGCCCTCATCTTTCTCCCGCAGAACCTCTGGTAGTTTCGAACTGCTGACCTTGCAGTTCGCAGTCCGATTCGTAACCACTACGCTACCAGAGCTCCTTTGGAAACCCTATACAGCATTGTTATGGGTTGGTACTGACTTGACAGCATTTAACAACAACAACAACAACACAAAATGCTCTGATATGTAGTGGCTACAAGTTGGGTTGCTAATCTCATGGTCAGCAGTTTGAAACTACCAGCAGTTCCTCTGGAGAAAGATGAGGCTTTCTGCTCCCGTAAAGATTTACAGCCTCGGAAACCCTGTACAGGGTCATCAGGAGTTGGAACTGACTCCATAAGACATAACCACTACCACCACCATTTTAATAATCCCTCAAATGGTACCATGAGAACCCCATTTCTATCACTCCTGCCTACAACCAACTCTATATTAGAATACCAGCATTTGCTAGTCATGGGGGATGACTTCAAAAAAGACTGGGTGCTGACTTTCTAGGTGGGTTTAAGGTTAGTTGTTCTTGAACACAGGGATAGGTTGATGAAACAACTGTAAGGTCCTTCCAGTTTGCATAGCCACTGCATTTAGTTCAAAACTACCAGCTGTTTCACGGGAGAAAGATGAGGCTTTCTGCTCCCGTAAAGATTTACATCCTCAGAGACCTTGACTCCATGACACATAACACCAAAGACATATATATATATATATATATATATATATATATATGTGTTGTAGTTGTCTTGAATCTCTTGGGATGCATTGTTGTGTTTTGTTTTGTTTTCCACTCTTTAGTGCTTTTGTGTTTCACTTTGGGTAATTCCCACTCAACTACCATCAAGTCCCCTGATCCTTTCCTTAGCTGTATTGAGTCTCCAGATGATTCAGTCTTTGGCTGATTACAAGTAGTACGAGCCAGTTCTTCAGAAATGGTGTGAGGTGGTGGTTGTGAGGAATGGGCCACAAGAAAGAACTTCTGTGGTAAAGTATGTGAAGTCCCAGAAGACAAGACTGAGTAAATCTGCTCTCCAAATGGAGTCTTGGTGGGAAGGCAGCATGGCTTTAGGTGGACTTGTTGTTGTTAAGTGCCGTTGAGTCGATTCCAACCCATCGCGTCCCTTTATAGAGTTTTCAAGGAGCAGCTGGTGAGCTTGAATCACCGACGTTGCAGCTCAAACGACTTTGTAGTCTGACGCATTAGCTTACAGCGCCACACCAGGACTTCATTCTAACTCAAGCATTTCAGTCTCTGTGGTTCAGAAGTGGTTTCCTGCTCCCAAGTAGGGTAGTCTATTTCAACCCCCACCAAAAAAACCAAGGCAAATCCCAGGTGGAAATTGGGCAAATAAAAGATAAATGGTAAATAATATAAAACATTAATAAGAAAGTCAAGAGTAGAAAACGTCAACCGTTTGGGCTCAGATACAGGAAAGGGCTGGAAACAGAAAAGGGCTGGATCTGGTGGCTTGAAGCCTCAAGTACATGGTTGTCTGGTAACTATAATACTGGTCCAGGGAACCCTGCAAAGCAATATTAGGCAAGGCCCATAGATAACTGTATTGCCCTAGGTGGTGCAAATGATTAATACATTCACATGCCAACTAAAAGACTGGAGGTTTGAATGTAACCAGAGGCACCTTGTAATAAAGGTCTAGTGATTTACTTCTGAAAAACCATGCATTGTAAGCCCTCTGGAGCACAGCTGTCCTCTGACACATACGGGGTTACCATAAATTACAATGGACTTGATGGTAAGTGATTGGTGGACAATTGTCCATATACTAAAGCACACAGCCTTTGATTTATTTGTTTTTCTGTTCAAACCTGGTTTGGAATCATAACTGATGTGCTTTACCCCATTCATTGAATGTATTATTTATATAATGGTAAACAGAACCTTGAGTCCCTGCCGTACAGAGCTCTTCATACAGAGATACTGGGAATGTTTCCTAAGCTATTTGTATTCGTTACTTTTAAAAATAAATTCTTGTCATTTATGTTACAACTTAAATTGTCATCTACTGTGATAGGTCTTTCCTAAAAATCCAATCAAAAGTAACCCCTTCCATCGTTAGATACAGTCCTATTATTAGAATAAGGAAACAAGACTTAGTATTCTGTTGCTAATTTGCTGATTTGTTTGTGCACTGTCTTCTCCTAGAATGTATGCCCCTGCAAGGATTTTGTTTATCTTGTTCCCTGATAAATGAATAACTCTTGCCTGGTGAATAATAAATATTCACTATGTTTGTTTAGTGAATGAATGAAGAAAAGGAAAATTCTCTGGTGATAGCTTTTGTTGTTATAAAATGAACATTTGACCTAAAGAGAAGAGAATTCCAGCTCTCCTATTACTATTCTTCTGTCTTTTTTGTTCAGTTTCCTGTGCTTTATCAATCTAACAAGTGTTATGCAGAAACAGAAGATGCTCAGGCTGCAAGCTTTTCGAGGACCATGTCTGTGTAATTCCCTTTTTACAGTGACTAATGCAGCTGGGTTGAACGGATGCTTTTCTGACTGATTGATTAATTAAGGTTTAAGCTCAGGGGAGGCTTTGACCCAGTGGGACATTCCTTTGTGAACAGCCATTCCTCAGTGCTAGAACAACTGAGAGTCTAATTCCTGGAAACCCTAAAGAACAAAGAACATGAATTCATCACATAAATAGACACAGGAATACACTCATCATATTGAAAGAGCTACAACTGTCCATCTAAACAAATCAATTTACAGTAATGCTTTTACGAAGTAAATCTCTTACAGGAAGCAAGTATGATTTAGACACTGACACAAATAATAAAATTCAGCACCGTCTTCAGTTTTGTCGAGTCTCTCTGAGTCTCTGGTTGAGCTGCTGAGGGAAGTGAGTCCTTTGCAGCTTTAAGGTCAAAGGTCCTGTGTTCACAGGTGCTGGGGTCACAACAGAATTTGACCCCAGATCTTTCTAAGCTAAACAGACCTGACTTTTTGCTTGAAAGAAGCAGGGCAAGGGAGTGTGTGTGGTGTGGGTCAGAGGGATCCAGAAAGAAAGGCAGAGAGATAATTGATGAGCTCAGTGATTTGTTTAGTTATTTATGATATCACATGTATTAGATTCTTATAAAGGGCAAGAATTGCTAGGCCTTGGCTGGCCTGGCAAGATGAATCAGATAAGGAGTCTGACCCTGCATGGTGGTAGATTACTGGAGGAAAGGTGGTATACTTGCTTTGGGTCAAAAAATCATAGATTTGGGCTAACATGTATCAATACTGAAATGCCAACAGGGCACCGAGTTGTAGGGCTATAACAGTCAGTTTAGCAACTATAAATCAATACCTCTCCTTGAGTCTCTAGGCTCATAAATCCAACGACTTACTGCATTTCTTTTATGCTTTTTTCTATCTCAAATAGGAGCTCTGGTAGCGTAGTGATTACGCTTTGGGCTGCTAATCTCACAATCAGCAGTTCGAAACTACCAGCGATTCCAAGGGAGAAAGATGAGGCTTTCAGTTCCCATTAAGATTTACAGCCTCGGAAAGCTATGCAGGGTCGTTATGAGTTGGAACTGACTCCACAGCCCATCACCACAACCTATCTCAAATACCACTGTCCTCATTAAATCTGTCATCAAGTCCATCAGTCCCCTCCCCTAACTGGTCTCCCTACCTCCCACTCTAGCCTCTTATTATTGTCCTCCCTGTAGCACCACAACCAGAGAGAACTTTCAAAATTCAATCTGGCCTCTGTCCTGGTTACTTCCCTGTAATGTAACTTTCAAGGCAAAACATGTCTGGCTTTTTCCAGCCTTTTCCCCTATCTGTTTCTCTTCATTTTTACCATTCCAACCACACAGCACCTCTTCAGCCCACATGTTTGCCTTTCTCCTTTCTCCTCGGGACTTTTTACAGTTATCTGTGATAGGCATGATACTGATTACCCAACCACACCTACACTATCGTTCTTGGCACCTGTGAATATGTTACAGTTCAAGGCAAGCAGGAAGTAAGGTTGTACATAGAATTAAGGTGATTAGTTATTGTTATTGTTGTCTAGTGCCTATAACAGATACGACGAATGGATGGTAATAACAAATCAAAGTCCAGCCTCTCACAGTTCAGGAAGCTGGAAGTCTGAATTCAGGGTGGCAACTCTGGGCGAAGGCTTTCTCTCTTTGTCTGCTCTGGTTCAAGGTCCTTGTCATCAGTCCTTCTTTAGGTCAAAGAGTCTCTTAATGCAGCCATCCCAGGTCCACTCTTGACTGTTCTTTCTTAGTGGTAGTAGGTTTCTCTCTGCTTGCTCAGTGTGGTGCTGTGGGTTAATGCTCTGGACTGAAAATTTGGTTTAAACCACAAGGATGGTGGTTAAAGTTCACCAGGCACTCCTCAGAAAACCTACTCAGGGTCGCTATGGGTCAGAACCAATTCGATGGCACTTAACAACCACAGATAAAAGGTAATATAGGCCATACCCCAGGTAAAACTATCCTTACATCTGATCAGGACTGTGACATACCACCCTAACCCCCTCATAAATGATCGGTTTATAGCATCAGATCATGTTACGAGGAATTATTACACAACTGCCAAAGTACTGGTGTGGTACTATAGGATCAGCACTGGACAGTGAACCACAGGTCAGCACTTCAAACCCATCAGCTATATTCCTTGGGAACCCTATGCAGAGTCTCTATGAGTCAGAATCACCTAGCAACACCTAGCAAGAACACAACAGCCAAACTACTGAGAATCATGATGCAGCAAAATTGACACCTATTTTGAGGAAATACAATTCAATCTATGACAGGGAAATTATCGTAGATTACTTGCATGGGTGTAATGTAATCCTGCTGTTGTTGTTAAGAGCCTTTGATTTGGTTCCAACTCAACAACCCTGTATAGGATTTCTGAGGAGCAGCTGGCGATTTTGAACTACTGATTGCAATTCAAATCAACCTTGCAGTCCAGTGCCTTATCCCACAGTGCCACACCAGGACTCCAATGTAATCCTAAGAGTTGTTAAAAGCAGAAGGTCAAGGCAGAGATGTGAGAACTCAACCTACCATTGGTAGCTTTGAAGATGGAAGGGATCATGAGTCAATAAAAAATGGAAAAGGCAAGGGAGCAGGTTTTCCCTTAGAGCATCTGAAAAGTAATGCATCCCTGACAAATCCTTGATTTTAGTTCAGTGAGGTCCACATCCTACTTTTAACCTACAGAACTATAAGATAATATGTGAGCTGTTTTAAGCTACTAAGTTTGTGGTAATTTGTTATAGCAGCGATAAGAAACTAATACACATGCTATCTCTTCTGTCTAAAATACTGTCCTCTTCCTTTGCTATTTAATCAAGTCCTTAGATCTTAGTCCAGGTGCCACCTTTCCTAAAAGGTCTCTTTGGATCCTCCTTTGTAGATGACACTCTTATAGCTTTATTTACCATCACTTTTTAATTGCTAGTTATAATTCCAATTGTGTATTTGTTTCAATGATATGCAGCACAGTATATTTGTTCAAAGCATGGATGGACCCCAGGAATCCAATGACCTGGTGCAAATCCTGTCTCTACTGTTATTTGTGTGACATTGAAAAAGCCACTTTACCTCTCTGTGCTTCAGCTATGTTGCTGATGAAACAGAAATCATAATAGCTGTTCTAAGAATGAAGTAAGTTAAAAAGTCCTTTGTTGTTGTTGTTAAATGCCATTGAGTCAGTTCTGACCCATAGCGACCCTGGATAGGGTTTCCGAGGAGCAGCTTGTTAGCTTGAACTGCCAACCTTGCAGTTCAAATGGCTTTGCAGTCTGGTGCATTAACCTACAGCGCCAAAAAAGTGCTTTGTTGTTACTGTTGTTAAGTACCATCGAGTTGGTTCCGACCCATAACGACCCTGCATAGGGTTTCTGAGGAGTGACTGGTGAGCTTGAACCACTCACTTTGCAGTTCAAATGACTTTGCAGTCTGGCACATTAACCCACAGTGCCACACCAGGGGAGTATTAATCTTACAGTCCAGAAACAGGACCCTAGGGCCGTCAAAGGAGAAGAGCATGAGAAGATTGTGGGACCCTATCCAGAGAAACAGTGACACCAGAAAAAGAGGCAGAGATGAGGATATGGAGAAATAGAGCAGCTGAGGACTCTAGACTCATGAAAAGAGAAAGGCTGTGTGCTGGTGGCCAGGAGGAGGCTTGCCGAATGTGCCCTTTGGTTGTTTAAATGATTATATATTCCTCAGTGTTTTTGAGTATATCCTCCCAAAAAACCAACAACAGAGGGAATACTGTTGAATGATGCACGGAGTGAACTGTAATCATTGCAATGAAATGATGATTGTAAAACTGATGTTCTGTCATGTAAACTATCACTCAATTCATAACAAAAACATTTTTTAAAAAGTGCTTAGAACAGTGTCTGCCATCTAGAAAGACACTGCAAATTTTATACTTTTAATGTTGGATAATTCCCGGCAAGAATGTAAGGCATGACCTCTTAGAGGACAGGGATGACATCTGTGTTTTCTTCAGCCCCTTACAGGGTTTGACTTGCAGTAGTGGGTGCTCACTATAGTCACATGTAAGGAATGAATTGGTGAGTGAACAAATAATTTGGAATTGGAACTTGGGAGAGGGTGATTCTGACAATATATATCACAAGTGACTCTTTTTCCAAATTAGTTACTCTAAAGGTAGGCGTTCGCAACCTTAGCACACGTGGCTTTTTGGAATGAATAATTCCTGATTGTAGTGGCTGTCCTAAGCATTGCAGGGTATTTCATAGCAACTCTAACTTCTACCTACTATATGCCACCAGCACCTTTCCATCTAGTTGTGACAACCAAAAATGTCTTCAGACATCATCACATGTCTTCTAGGGACCAAAAGTGACACCATTTGAGAATCATTGCTCTCAGGACAGACCACCGTGCTGAGCAGCAGCTGTGAGTGTGGGTGACCTGTGAATGCAACATTGTCCTTCCTCATCTTGGTCTGCAGGACTCCAGGGGGGACCTGCTGCACAGAACTCCCAGCATCGTATCTGCAACAGCTCAACTGTTCAAGGTCTCTTAATGCAAGAGTGATTCAGTGGGAGAAGGAGGGTGAATCCACAACAGAATCATTTTCTGAAAGCAGAAGGGTTTAATAGTTCTTGAACTTTTCAGGAGATAATTGAAATACCTGAATTGTTGTTGTTGTTGTTAGGTGCCATCGAGTCAGTATCGACTCATAGCGACCTTATGCACAGCAGAACGAAACACTGTCCGATCCTGGGTCAACCTCACCACTGTTGCCACGCTTGAGTCCATCGATGCTTCCACATGGCCAATCCATCTCGCTGGGGATTTCCCTCTTTTTCTCTGACCCTCCACCTTTCCAAATATGCTATTCTTCTCCAGCGACGGGTCCCTTCTGACAAAATGTCTAAAGTATGAGAGATCAAGTTTGGCCATCTTGGCCTCCAAGGAGCACTCTGGCTGCACTTCCTCCAAAACAGATCTGTTGCTTCTGTGGGTAGTCCATGGTACTTTCAATATTCTCCTCCAACACCATAACTCAAAAACATCAATTCTTCTATGGTCTTCCTTATTCACTGTCCAGCTTTCACATTCATATGAGATGAGGTTATTGAAAATACCATGGTTTGGGTCAGGCTCACCTTATTCCTCAAGCTGACATCTTTGCTCTTCAACATTTTCAAAAGGTCTTGTGCAGCATATTTGAATAGATGGGATTAAAAGACTGGTTCTTGTCAGAAGAGAGATACTTGGCAGGTATGGCAGATTGTTGTGGTGTGCCACTGAGTCATTTCCAACTCATAGTGACACTAGGGTTTCCAAGGATGTAAATCCTTATGGGAGCAGAAAGCCTCATCTTTCTTCTGTGGAGTGGCTGGTGGAATTGAACTGCCAATTCTGTGTTACTAGATCATCATGTAAACCATCATGCCACCAGGGCTCCACAGATAGATATGGTAACACCCTGTATTCAGTGCAAGAAGGGGTACTGAAGCCTCATGGCCAGAGAGCTTTAACCCAGACTGGAATGCCATCTCAACTGACTGCACTCTGTAAAGGTAGACACAGAGAAGTGAATAGAGTCTAAGTGTCATTCAGTCTGGGCAGTCTCTGCTTGCAGATGACTGTGTGACTCAGCAGTGGGTCAGCCCTCAGGGACTGAGAACCTGCATTCCTCCTAGCACCGTTCCATATGCAATAACTAAAAACCCTTAACTCAATAAAAAAGTAACATGAAACAGAATTTCAGTGAGAAGTGAGATAATCCTGACCTCTCCAATACAGAGAGATGCTAAGGAGGGAATGAACTCAGAGCCAAGTTAAAGGTGCCCCAACCATCCTCAGGAAAAACCAGTTTCTCTACTTTAGAAGGAGGGGGGAGATAAGGCAGCTGGAAAGAAAGGGAATCCTAAGTGCTAATAAATCTATTTTTGAAGTGAAGGCAAAGCCAAGGTAACACTGCCAGCTCTTGTGTCCCCAAAGAAGGCTTGGTGACAGATTGCTTTCCTCAGGGACTGTTCTCATAGACATTACTCATTACCACCCAATGACTCTGATGGACGGAACTAATCCACTACAGGGACTAATCTTATCCCCAATTACATATCTGTGTTTTACATGTACTTTCAAGTGACAAAGCTCAGCTAGTTGTTGCTAAATGCTGTCGAGTCAGTTCTGACTCAGAGCTACACTGTACAGGGTTTCCAAGGAGTTTGAACCACCAACTTTGCAGTTCAAACCAACCTTGTGGTTGAGTGCTTATCCTACAGTGATTACATTTCTGTTTTCTACATGTATTTGCATGTGGAAAATCTCAGCTAGGGTTTGTTAACTCAGTTTCTTTGTCTTAAAAGCTGGTACATTATTGGAGTGGGGGCTTATGTGCAAGCTATAGGATTTGTGCCCAGAAGACTAAATGGAAGAGCTGGATCCAGAGAGTGAACATGAGCTCAGAAAGTAGGCTAAAGAGACAAGGATGATCATCAAGACCATGGGGCATATTCAGGAGACCAGACTTTTGGATCATAGAGATCACACAATCCAACAGGCCCAGAAACGCATGGAGGAAGGCGTACACATAGGGAAATGATTTGCTCTAGGCCACGGAGCATAGTCAGTATCTGAGTTGGTTGTCACAGGAGAGAATTGCTTTCTATAATCCTTCACATAGTTCATTTCTCTAGCTTCCTTCATGTTGAATCTACTTACTACTGATCCCTGGGTAAATTATACCAGATAGGTAGTGAGTAAATTATAATTATTTTAGTTTTTACTTTCATGAGACAGTAATTTATTAATAGAGTCCTGGTGTGGTGCTTTAGATTAATGTGCTGGACTGCGGCAGTTCAAGCTTATCAACTGCTCTTCAGAAACACTATACAGGGACATGATGGGTTGGAACTGACTTGACAGCATTTAACAACAACAATTTAGTAATAGATGTTCCCAAGAAATTATAAAATTCTTTGTAATCTGTAACTCACACAGTACATTGTTTTCACTTGCAGTTAGGTTTTATTCCCTCCTAGAGAAGGGAACCATTTATTGAAAAAGTACAGTCTATGAATTATTTGTATTTGCCTCTGTAACATTTTATATTATTAAGATCCTGCACTTAGACGATAGGAGCTCTGGTAGTACAGTGGAGTGAATTATGTGCTGGACTGCTAACTGCAAGGTCAGCAGTTTGAGTTTGCCAGCTCCTCTGAAAGATGAGGTTTTCTGCTCCCATAATGTTGTACAGCCTGGGAGATCCTGTGCAAGGTTGCTTTGAGTCGGAACCAATTCAATGGTCCACAGAAGCAGCAGTACTCAGACAGTTGGTCTCCCGAGTGGACAAGGAGATGGCTACTCTTTGGTTTTTCTTCTTGTACTCAACATGAGTCGTAGCAATAGTTCCATTTGACTTTCACCCTGCCACACCCCATGGAATGTAAGACTGGCTCCTGGACACTGTATTTGAATAGACTTATTCAGACAGCTCTGGTAGCGTAGCGGTTATGGATCGGGCTGCGAACTGCAAGGTCAGCAGTTCGAAACTACCAACCGCTCCAAGGGAGAAAGAGGAGGCTTTCTGCTCCTGTAAAGATTTACAGCTTCGGAAACCCTATGCAGGGTCGCTATGAGTCGGAACCGATTCCACAGCACACAACAACAACAACAACAACAAGTCAGACATTTAAAAAGTTGGTTAAAAGAGGAGTCAGAGGAAAAGAAAATGATTCAAGAAGGTAGGAGCTAGGGTACTAAGTCTTTTAAACAGTGAACAAATGAACCATTGTTGTTGTTAGCTGCCATCAAGTCAGGTCCCTACTCATGGTAATGCACAGTGGAGTCTGTCCAGTCCTGCACCATCATTTGATCAATTACAGATTGAACCTTGTAATGTATATAGTGTTTTCATTGCCTGATATTTGGACATAGATCACCAGGCTTTTCTTCCTAGCTTGTCTTAGTCTGGAGGCTCTTCTGACACTTCCACTGACAGACAGGGAGTGACTACACATGAAGTGGCTTGGCCAGAAGTCAAGCCCAGGGCTCCTACATGTTGTCGCTCTAACACATAGCGGTTCTGACTCACAGCGACCCTGTATAAGGTTTCTGAGGAGTGACTGGTGAGCTTGAACTGACAATCTTGTAGTTCAAACCGACTGCAGTCCAGTGCATTAACTCTCAGCACAACACTAGGACTCCGGGTTTCCTATACAGAAGGTGGGATTCCTAGCACTGTAAGTACTGTTAGCAGGGTTATCACTCAGACCACATCTTACTTTACATTATGGGCACCAATGTGAAGCCATTACTGTTCCTTAGTTGATCAGATTGTTATTAATGAATCATATGCCTGTCTTTTCTTTACTTATGCGTGTTTGTGCACTTGTTTCTTTTAGAGTCGTCATCGAATGTAAAGGAAGCCACATTTCCTGAAAACAAAACCTAAAACCAACCAAACAAATAAAAGCTGAAAAAGAGCATTTACTATTAAGAAACTTAAGAATTGGAAATAAACTTTCAAAAAAGCATAAGGGTCTGTGGTCACAAGGAAACCCACAAAGAGCTAAGTACTAAATATATACTGTTGTTGTTGTTAAGTGCCGTGGAGTCGGTTCCCACTCATAGCCACCCTGTACAGGGTTTCCGAGGCTGTAAAGCTTTACAGGAGCAGAAAGCCTCATCTTTCTCCCGTGGAACAGCTGGTAGTTTCGAACTGCTGACCTTGCAGTTCGCAGCCCGGTCAGTAACCACTACACTACCAGAGCTCCCTTCACTGAAATAAAATATGGTGCTTTTGTTCCTAGTGCTCTGTCTTTGTTAAAGCTATTTTACACATCTTCATCCTACACTATCTTTTACTACCCATTCAATTTCCATTTCTCGCCCTGTGTACTAGAACTTTTCAGGGTTTTGTTCCCCTGCTGTTTTAATGACAGGTTTGACAATCATTTTGCTCTGCTGAATGTTAAAAGGCAGTTTTCTGCATCTGCTCTCACACAATTGTTCTGATTTTACATCTGGGGATGCTAACACAATTTCTGGAAGCACACTGGGCTGAGGAAGGCCCTAGTAAGTTGGAATTTTTGATTGCTTCCATGAAATTTTACTGAACTTGCTTGGAAGAGCTGAATGGGCCTTTTCCAAACTCTTTTCTCAATACATGGGCATACCTGTTAAAGATTTATCCTCTGTCCCTACACACATCAGCTCCCACCCTCCACAGCAGAAGATCTTAAGAAGAGATTGAAAGTGGTTTCCACGGCCTTTCTAACAATTTCATATTCTCCCAAGGGGAGAATAAGCACTGGACTGCTAACCACAAAGTTTGGCTGTTATAGCCTACCAGTCACTTGATGGTAGAAAGATGAAAATTTCTGCTCCCACAAAAAACTTAAAGCCTCAGAAACCCTATACAGGGTTGCTATGAGTCGAAAGTGACTCATTGGCACATAACAACAACAACAAATTTCTGCACAACTATAACCACTTTTTCCAGTTATCCCCTACAGAAGAATTTATAGTTTAGGACCACTGGAACTCAAGACCTCAGGTAGGGGAAAATGTAGAGCAAAAAAAGATCCAGATACCACAAAAAGATCAGAAGTTCTGTGTGGTGCTGTAGGATAAGCACTGGGTTGATAACCACAAGATTGGTGGTTCAAACTCACCGACCGTTCCTTGGAAACCCTATACAGAGTCTCTATGAGTTGGATCTGACTGGATGGTGCTTAACAACAACAGCCATATATTCCAATGCTCCTCTAATGTGAACTGGTATTCATAAACAATTGGTATATTTTAGCCATTTATAAAGGAAATTCATTATTTTGAAAAATATTATAATTTCTTTGCAATATTTTTAAATTAATTTTAATAGATATCTAAACAAGTTGAGATTACCATACTTGACAATACCACCCCATGACTCATGCAGATATAAAAGTATTTAAAGTAAAACAAATCTACAATACTGAAAATAGGGAACCAGAGACATCAATTTATAATGACGTCAACTACAAAGCAAAAAAAGAGAGAGTAATACCACTACAGAACTTCCAAATGACAAATAACTCAAGTAGATTACAAGATAAAACAGACTTTTTTTAAGCAGGAAAAAATTACAGGGTACCTCAAAGAAAATTAATATAGCTGCATATCAAAATATAAAACAGGAAATCAGAAATATTTACTAAACATTAACACAACAGAAATGAAATTGGAAAAACAACAAAAACCTGCAAACAAAATGAACTCAGCACAGAAAATTACAGAACAAAGAAATCAACAGTTCCACACACACACATATACACACACACAGAGCACAGAAAAATGACAGCAATCAATTCTTACCTATTGAGAATTCCACTAAAGGTAAGTGGATTAAATGTACCAGCTAAGAGACAGAGATTCACAGAATGGAAAAAAATCCAGGATCTTTCAATATGCTGTCTATAAGACACATATCAAAAAGACAGAGACAGCCTAAATGACCATCAAGAGAAGAAAGGTTAAGCAAATTCTGATGCATGTACACCACAGAATATTACACAATGTTGAAAACTAATGATGAATCTGTGAAACACCTCATAACATGGATGAACCTGGAGGACACTATGTTAAGGAAATGAGTCAATCAAAAAAGGATCAATACTGTATGAGATCAATGTTGTAAAATGTTAAGAAAAGGTTTTCTTGATTAAAAAAAAAAATCTATGATGGTAATGGGGTGAGGGCAGGGAAACTATTCACAGGCTAGAGGGTAGATGCATGTTAACATGGGTGATGAGGTAGGCAATATATAACAAGAGGGAGGTTAGCAGAGGAAAGATGAAGGTAGACAGAGATACAAGAATGAAAGGAAATGGAGGTAAATACTGTTAACTGTTGATACCCAGAGGGGTGTGCACTCATTGTGGAGAAGCAAAGTGTGGAACTGATGATCTCCTCTGTAAACCTTCACTCAAGTCACAATAAGAAGTTAAAAAACAAAACATGATATTTTGAGTATTAAAAAAGATTCTAAATAAAAAATAGAGATGAAATGAATAATAAAATTGAATCTTCAAATAGAGATTGTTGTTAAGTGAAGTCGAGTCAGTTCCAACCTACAGCACTGCTATAGAGGATTTCCGAGGAGTGACTGGTGAACTTGAACCACCATCCTTGCTGTTCAAACTGACTTTGTATTCTGACACATTTTACCACAGTGCCATACCAGGACTATCTTGAATGAGTAAAATTCACAAACACCAAAAACAAGCTCAGGTGGTATAGTGGGTTATGTGTTGCGTTGCTAATTGCAAGGTTAGCAATTTGAACCTTCCAGAAGTGCCATGGGAGAAAGATGAGGCTTTCTGCTCTCACAAAGATTTACAGCCTTGGAAACCCTATATAGGGTGGCTATGAGTTGGAACTGACATGACAACACACCACCACCACCACCACCCAAAACCAAACTCACTGTCATTGAATTGATTCTGACTTATGTTGTTGTTATTAGGTGCCATCGAGTCAGTACCGACTTATAGTGACCCTATGTACAACAGAACGAAATACCCTGGTCCTGGGCTAACCTCACTACTGTTGCCACACTTGAGATCATCGATGCTGCCACTGTGCCAATCCATCTCTCTGGGGGTCTTCCTCTTTTTCTCTGACCCTCCACCTTATCAAACATGACGTCCTTCTCCAGCGACTGGTCCGTCCCTCCTGACAATATGTCTGAAGCATGAGAGATGAAGTTTGGCCATCCTGGCCTCCAAGGAGCACTCTGGCTGCACTTCTTCCAACACAGATCTATTGGTTCTTTTGGCAGCCCATGGCACTTTCAATATTCTCCTCCAACACCATAACTCAAAGGCATCAGTTCTTCTATGGTCTTCCTTATTCACTATCCAGCTTTCTCATGCGTATGAGGTTATTGAAAATACCATGGCTTGGATCAGGCACACCTTAGTCCTTAAGCTGACATCTTTGCTATTCAACACTTAAAAAAAAAGATCTTGTGCAGCAGATTTGCCTAATGCAATACGTCGTTTGATTTCTTGACAAGCCACCACTTGTCTGTCAGTTTGTCGTACTGTGGTGGCTTCCGAGTTTCTGGGCTCTGGAAGCTATGCCACTGGTATTTTAAATACCAGCAGGGTCACCCATAGTGGACAGGTTTCAGATGAGCTTCCAGACAAAGACAGACTAAGAAGAAGGAGTGACGAACTACTTCTGAATATTTAGTCACTGAAAATCTTATGAAAAGCAGAGAAACACTGACTCTTAGTGACCCAATAAGAAAGAGTAGAAGCTCCCCATAAGATTTCTGAGGTTAGACATCTTTATAGGAGCAAGTTGCCTCATCTTTCCCCCATGAAGTCCCTAGTGGGTTTGGACTGTGAAACTTTTAGTTAGAAGCCCAATTCTTAACCCATTAGGTCTTCTAATAAAGTTAAAATATGGGGCTGGGTGCTTTGAGCTGTGCCAACCATATCCCATGAGATGGGCCTTTGAAATACGTTACACTCATGTCAAATGAGGGCCTTGGATACCATGGTCCCTCTGATCTAGAAACCTTCTAGATTTGGGAATTTTTGGAAAACTTGAACAAAGCTTAAGAATAGTGTTATGGATTGAATGGTGCTCTCCAATTGACTTACCTGTGAATGTGATCTTGTTTGGAGATAGTCTTTTGAAGAAGATATCAACAAATTAGCATGAGGCTATATGAGAGTAGGGTCTGAATCTAATCAAAGCGATGACTTTATAAAAGAGGAGAAGAAACACAGATAGATAAAGGAAAGACACTGGGTGTGGATCCCAAGAACCTGAAAAAGAATTGAAAGGATCTTCCCCTAGAGACTTTGAAGGGAGGATGGCCTGTTTGAGGCTGAGTTTGATTTCCAGCCTCCAGAGCTATGACAATGAATTTCTGTTCTTATAAGCCACCCAGTTTGTGGTATTTTGTTACGGCAATCCTAGAAGTGTAATACAAATGGGTTCCATATTTCCTGGCCTTTCTTGCCTTTCTCTCATCCATGACATCTGCAAGGCAGCATTGTTAAACACCAGAATTAGACAGGCTGATTTTGCAACTAGGGTTTCTTCATCCGCTGCTTGACTGTATTCGTGCCATAGGTCCTGAGTGTCTTCCTTTCTCTGGTATCTCAGGCCTGCTTTCCTGAACTGACCAACACATACTTCATCACATCAGCACTGTTTTGGCCATGGGCCACAAGAGCAGCTGCTGCCCAGATAGACCCTGCTCATGTCCCAAGCTGACACATGACAACTTCTATTAGGCTGAGGTCCTCCATGGGAAGCCAATGGACCCTACCAGCCATCTCCCTTCTGTTTCCCCATCTGCTGGCTCCCAGGGATGGGAGAAGAATTGGTGGCAGAACTCAGGTTAAAGAGCATTTCGGCGGCAAGGTCATGACAAGCGTGAAGGCTGACACTGTCACTCTGTCAGAGGCTGCCTGACAAGAGTAGAACTTGTCCCTTAGGAGAGGATTGGGTGACCCACACTTGTCTGACCCCTGTCTAGGATGTCCAGTCCACCTCTCACCTTCCTCTGGGGAGTCTACATGTGGAAATCATTATTGCAGTTTGGGTTAAACACGAACAGGTGTTTCATGGAAGGCAGTGCCAGGGAATTCTTGGCATGGCCTTTACACTTGTTTGAATGTTGTGGCTTTTAATATTTGTTTTGATTATGATGTGTGTATGTGTGTGTGTTTCCTTCCCAAGAAACATAACATCAAATAGGAAGAGAAACAACATGTGGTGGGGTGGAGTTGGGGCTGACTGGGTGAGGGCGGAGACTGAGGGAACTGAGCTGAGAGACCATGTGTTCTGCTGGCTGGTGCACTGGACTGGCAAAATGTGAGGCTGCTGTGCTGGGACCCCTCTCTCAGCCAGAGGTCCCACCAACTCCCAGACGTCACAGCTTGAAGGGAGGGGTCTTTAGAGGTGATATGGTTCAATCCCTCATTTTCTGGAGATGAAAATGATGCCCAGAGAGGGCAGTGACTTGTGAAAGGCACATCTAGTTGATAGCAGGCCCTGAATTGCCAAATGTAGTCTGTGTGCATGCAGACCCTTGCCTGTTTGCCCACTGCAATGTGTTGGGTACAGGATGTCCCTGCTGATTGATTAAACATGCCAGTCAGCCCAGTCCACCTGCATCCCAGTGAATGCTAATATGTTGCCTCCTTCTCCAGCAAGACGAGCTCTGAGATCTCTTCTGGCTTGAGTAACCATATGTCCCTGCTTTTCCTTGTTTGCCCAATATAATGATTAATAATATACCTTTTCCCTCTTGAAAGCATTCCATTTTATATATTACGTGATCTCTACAATATAAAGAGTCCTGGTGTTGCATTATAGAATAAGTACTGGACTGCTAACCACAAGGTTGGTGGTTCAAAGCCACCAGATGCTCTCAGAAACCTTATACAGAGTTTCTATAAGTTGGAACTGACTTTATTTATTCCTCATCTTTGAAGCTGTAGGCCCCATTCAGTGCATCAAAGAACTTGAAGAACCAAATATCCAATGAGTTCACCATGATTACAAAGCAACTACTATTGCAGGCACTGTATTTGCTGTGGTAAGGATTATCTCATCTACACTGTGAAAGAGCCCGACGAGAGTTTCTATAAGAAAGTTTACAGAGTTTCTATAAGTTGGGACTGGCTTGAAGGCAATCAACAATAGCAATGGCAACATATATATAAGGAGTTCCTGATGGAGTTCTGGTTAGGTTTTGTGCTGTTAACCAAACAGCTGGTGGTTTAAACCCTCTAGGAGAAAGATGTGGCTGTTTGCTTCCATAAAGATTTAGTCTCAGAAACCCTGTATCGATCGCTATGAGTTGGAATCAACTCGATGGCAATGTTTTTTTGGTGTTCTAGACAATATAATAAAATAAATGATAAAAAAAAAAAATGTATGGTATCCTTACCTAGAATCTTCTCATATTTCCAGAATGCATCTTCTTCCAAAGCAAATAATCCTGGTCTAAAGAGTAGCTGCTAGGACTGCCAATTCAAAACTTTCATTAAAATCCGAGGAGTCCTTGGAAGTATGTGGGCCAACGCATAACACAATGGACACAGGTGTGAACTAGGGTGACCAAAACTTGATGCGGCCCAACAAAGGACTTCAAAAGTCCATGTGGTATCATTTATTTTCCTCATCTGTAAAATGAAGGGGTAGACTGGAGGACCCCAAGGAAATATGCACCTACAAATTAACTTGTGCATCCCCTGTTTCTTTCCATGTTTGTCTCCCTCTTCACTAGCTATCACAGAGGGTGATTAGGAGCACATCTGGATAGTCCCTTAGAAGGTGTTCAGTTCAATTTCCCCATTGGACCGAGACAGTAACTTTTAACTACCGCCTACCTGATCTGTCCAGGAGCTCTGGTAGTGTCGTGGTTACGAATCGGGCTGTGAACCACAAGGTCAGCAGTTAGAAACTACCAGTTTTTCTGTGGGAGAAAGATGAGGCTTTCTGCTCCCGTAAAGATTTGCAGCCTTGGAAACCCTGTACAGGGTCCCTATGAGTCGGAACCGACTCCACGGCACATAACAACAACAACAACATCTGATCTGTCAGTTCTTTATACTGTGATGACTGGAGTGTTTCTATGATGCTGTAGTTTATGGCCAGTATTTCAAATACCAGCAGAATTACTCATGATGGACAGGCTTCAGTGAAGATCTTGGACTATAGACAAACCAGGAAGAGAGGTCTAGTGATCTACTTCAAAAAATGCGCCAATGATATCTCAGCAGAACCTTGTTCAATATAGCACTGGAAGGTGAGTCCCTAGGTTGGAAGGCACTGCAAATACACAGTGGCCTTATTAACTATGAACTTGGGCATAGAACCGATCATGGAGATGGGTCAGGATCAGGTACCATTTTGTTCTGTTGTACATGAGTCACCATGAGTCAGAGCTGACTCAACGACAAGTAACAACAGCAACAAGCCTTACAGCCAGGACTGCCGCCTGCCTGCCCTTGCCCTACCTTTGTAGTCTCAAATCTCAGTCTGTAAGCACTAGACTTGAGGAAAGCCAGAGAACACATGGAAAGGCTGGACTCCCATTTCCAAATGAAGGGCTCCACACCCTTTGTCCTTTTGCCACCCCGGCTAATGAGCAAAAGTTGGGGCTCCCTGGAAGGTGGCAGTGGGCTATGGTGAAAGGCTGCTTACTAACTACCCATCAGAGAGCTGTTTCTCTAATGGTTCTACCCAGTAAGAGGCATTGTAAAGGAGACCCCATCTTTTAGATCCTCAGACTCATATTATACTTAATGTTGAGAGAGCATGGAGAGACCTTGTTCTTAAGGATATCTAAAGTGTAGGTCATGCCTTAGACCACCCAGATAGGAAAAAGCTACTTCCAGCTACATTTATTAAGAGTTATTGAAGATCATGGAGCATTAGTAAATGGAAATTAATAGTAAATCCAAATTCAACCACTTTACCTATGTGGCTTTCAGCAAGTTTCGTCATCTCTCTAATCCTTGATTTTCCTTATTTGTTAAGTGGGATAAAAAGAGTAACCCTCATCAGGCTCTTTCGCACTGTAGATGAGATAATCCTTACCACAGCAAATGCAGTGCCTGCAACAGTAGATGCTTTGTAATCATGGTGAACTCATTGGATATTTGGTTCTTCAAGTTCTTTGATGCACTGTCTGGGGCCTACAGCTTCAGAGATGAGGAATGAATCTGTTATGAGTACTTTAGCAGGCAGGGCTTATGGCAAGGAGAGAAAGAAGCCTGCAGTCAGTTCTGGACTGTTGCTTTCATCAATGAGTCTTATGGGCTGTGGGAAGCCCTAGACTTGAAGCATGTGCCTGCACCTCAAGAAAGCTGGTGGGTGGGTCTCAGGCTTCCCTCTCAGTGCCAGGGGAGAGAGATCTGGGGAGTTATAAGGGACTACCAAGGTCTTATTATTCTGATGCGTTTATAGGAGTAAACAAAATTCATAGGGTATTTATGAGCTTTGCCTTCCATTCTCACACAGCTGGTCTTCTTTAGCCAGACAGTACATGGTCCAGGAAGAAGCTAACGGAAGCTGAAATGTCTTCTCCTCTCTAGCTTAGGAGGCTTTGAGAGGAAGATCAGGATAGAAACCGACAGTGAAGGCTGATGGGCCAATCTAAGTGGCCTGACTGCCTTGTTCTTCCTGGACATGGTTGTGGGAGATGAAGCCTAAGGTTAACATTGACCCACTCATCTGAATGAGGTTCCAGCCAGCAACCCCCTCAGAGTCCATGTTTCTACTAAAGTTGTCTCAAGGCAACTTAAGCTTTTTCTAACACTGTCTTCAAAATTCTTCCAGCCTCTTTGCATTTTGTAAGCCCCTCCCACAGTTGAAGGCACTTGGTTTGGAAACAGCCTGTTAGCGATTCCTGTAGCCCATCAGAAGGTATCAGGAGGAGCGCTGGTGGTGCAATGTTTACATGCTTGGTAGTCTGAGACTAGCAGTTGGTCTGCAGGAGAAAGATGTGGCCATCTGCTTCCATAAAACTTGTTGTTGGTGTTTTGCTGTTGAGTGGATTCTGACTCATAGCAACCCAATATAGGGTTTCTGAGGAGCAGCTGGTGGGTTCGGACTGCTGACCTTGCAATTCACACTGACCTTGCGGTCCATTGGACTATCCTGTAACAGCACACCGTGAAGACTAGAGCCTGGGAAACCCTACAGGACAGTTCTGCTCTGCCCTAGATGGCTGCTCTGAGCTGGAATTCATCCAATGACAATGAATTCAGGCCTAAAGGTTCTCACCACTGCCTTTTCCCTGATCTCATCCCTAATCCTAGTGAAGACTGATGACCTAAGCAGACTCTTCAGTCCAGAGACCGTAACAGGAGGATATCTATCCTCAAGTTAAGCATCTTTGGTGACCCTTATCCATTAAATTCTAATTGAATTCCAATAATGCTCTTTTATTGATTAAAGGGAGAAATTTATTTTTTTTTACCTCAAACTAATCTAATGTACTATAAGACAAGATTTGGAGTCCTGGTGTGGCACTGTAGGATAAGCACTGCACTGCTAACAGCAAGGTTGGTCATTCAAACTTACCACCTGTTCTTTGGAAACCCTATACAGTGTTGCTATGAGTTGAAACCAACTAGATGGCATTTGACAACAACAAGGGAAAAGGATCAGTGTAAAACAGCAGACTTGAGCTGATCTTGGCTTTTACACATCCTCACTGTTGACACTAGGCCTTTGTCTCCTCCTATACCCATACATAGGTCGCTATGCATTGGAATCAACTCAAAGGCACTTAACAACAACAACAACGACGTACACAGTGTGGACAATAATGTTGTCAAAAGTCTGTTAGGAAGGTTCAATAAAATAATAAGTTGGGTGCCGAGTTCGGTTTCGGGTAATTTCCTCCTCTTTTTCATCTTTTCTTTGTCTCTTTTAGTGTCCTTCTGATCTGACGATTACTGGTTAAAAAAGCACCACAAGGTAAGCTAACCAGAAAACAAGCAATGGTGGGGGGTGGGGTGAAGGGTTGGGGGAAGGGGTAACCAAGCATGTCATCCTAATGTCTGAATTAGGCACCAGTGACTGATTTAAGATGATTGATAATGGACAGTCATCTGTTGACCAGGCACCTTGGGGGCCAGATTATCTGTTCAAGTTGTCGTTGCTAGATGTCGTCAGGCTGGTTCCAATTCACAATGACCCTAATGTATAACAGAATGAAACCTGTCCTGCACCATCCTCACGACTTTTGTTATACTTGAGCCCATTACTGCTGTCATTGTGTTCAAATTACTTAGAGGTTAGTAGAGAGATAAGCCCGAAAGAACTGTTCTCAGAAACCAATGAAACCAGGCATAGACAGGTTTCCGAGAGATAAGTCAAGTTTGGACTCCAAGAAATCTTCTCTTCAGAAAGAGAAGATGAAGTGGCTATGGATATGAACTAGAATAAGTGTGTCCTTCCAGGAGGATTTCCATCAAAAAACTTGGTATGTATAGGCTGGGGAATGCTGTGTAAGGTGTTGTGTAAGATAGACACTGAGCTGCTAACTACAAGGTTCAAGGTTTGAGTCCACCAGCTGCTCCATTGGAGAAAGATGAGGCTTTCTGCTACAGGAAATATTTGCAGTCTTGGAAACCCTATCTATATCCATGAGTTAGATCCTACTCGTCTGTCAATTAATAACAACAACAACATGTATGGGATAAGGAAGGTTTCCATAGGGAGGAGTAGGATGACTGACTTCCCAATACACTTAGCCTCACCTACTATTCCAGAGCTCTGGTAGCATAGTGGTTACGAATTGGGCTGCAAACTGCAAGGTCAGCAGTTCAAAACTACCAGCTGTTCCATGGGAGAGAGGTGAGGCTTTCTGCTTCCATAAAGATTTACAGCCTCGGAAACCCTGTATAGGGTTGCTATGAGTCGGAACTGACTCCATGGCACATGACGATGATGACTCTTCCAGGGCAGTGAGTCATGGATTTTATCAACTTGGAAATCCTCTTAGCTTTGTAGCTAGACCAGAGGCTCCAGGGGCATGGGAAGACTTAGCTTAAGATACATGTCCAGAAAGAGGCAAAGGATGAACCAGTTGGAAAGCATAGACCCTGGCTTGCCATCCAGTGGAATGTGGAAGGCAACTTCTCAGACAATCCCTAATGACCCCTGACTCCCAGTACACGTACCTCGTGTAAGTCCTTCACTTTACATCAGAGGCAATGGAATGTCATTTTTGAGATTAAGTTGCAAAAACACTTTGATTTCCATCTTGGGCACATCTTTAAATACTTCTCTCTTGCAACCTGTGACTTGTTGTTCCAACTCACAGCGACCCTGTATAGGGTTTCCAAGGAATAGCTGATGGGTTTGAACTGCACTCCTTATGGTTAGTCGTCCAGTGCTTATCCTACAGTGCCACACCAGGACTTTGGCTTGGGAAGTGTCAATATTATGAACAAGTCCATTGGTCTGGACAAATTTGGTAACAGGTTTTGTCTGCAGGAAGACATAAATAGGCTGACCTTGTCTGTCCATTGTAGGTATGGAGGCCACCAGTGGGACTTTCCTTCTAGAGAGATAATCAGAAGAGAAGTCATTCTTCGAGGTTCTGATTTAGTTTCAGCAATTATGGTTCTATTCCTAGTCTGACACTTAACGATGGATACTGTCTTTTTTCCCCTCTTGTAGCTTTCCTTCTTGAATAGATGACTTGCTTCCTACACTTCTGCTGTCGTTACTGGGTGTCATAAGAATTGAGCATGTAGCAGGTCTTCAATAAAGATGTGTTGATTGATACAGGAATGAGTCCATTCATAAAATGGAACTTGGTATGGGATAAAAAAAGCAATGCAAGGCTCAATCCCATCTCTGAATGGCAATCTTTGTATCTGGGATTCTATGGACATCAGCATTCTCATGCAGATTGTTGTTGTTGTTAAGCTCTGTAGAGTTGGTTCCAACTCACAGTGACCCTGTATGGGGTTTCTGAGGAGTGGCTGATGAGCTTGAACTGCCGACCTTGCTGTTCAAACCAACATTGCAGTCCAGCGCATTAACCCACAACACCATACCAAGACTCCCTTCAATTTCTTCACCTCCACCCTCAGTACTTGTAGTTGTCCCAGCCTCTAAGCTGCTGCACTCATACCGTGGTACCTCAACAGTGTGCTGAAGGGCAAAATAATCAAAGCATCCCAGTCTCTGTCCTAGCTGAATGAAGGAAACAGGCTGGGGGCCAGGCTCACCAGCTGGGAGAGCCTAAGGTTACTCTTTTGGCTTTATTTGCACTGAGTGACAAAGCTCAACAGCTGTCGGCTGCCCCTGAGGGCACTGCAGGCATCTGACCTTTTCATCCCTGGAACTATGGTTTTAAGGGCAGAATGACATAATGGCTTTCTGTTCTTAGTGGACAATGCTGAGATAAGCGAGGCTAATGGGAAAGTGGTAAAAGCCCTGGAGTGAGCAAGGGTCCTCTGAAGGTCATTTTGTCCTTTCTTCTGCTTCAGGGAAGGGCTGTGAATTAAACTTAGAAGGTCCGAGAAGCAATGAGGAGGTGTCTGACTTTCCTTTCATTACAGATGAGCAAGAAGGAAAATTCTGCAGTTTGGGGTTCATAAGCTGGGACTCAGGTCTCCGATGGCCCCATTTTCAGTCAACAGTTCCTCGTTGTAGCCCTTTTTTCTAATTCTGTCAATTCTGGAGACTAAAACCTTAGTGTCAAAGAATTGCTTAATGTCAAATAAAAGACCAGTTGCTTTGGGTCTTTGCCACTCTTGTGTTCTTTTGGACTTCTTTTCATCTTTATGATTTTCATTAAGAACAGAATTCACCTCACTGAAGTCTGGGCAAGGCAACCCTGTATATTGTTTCTAAGTAGTGAGTGGTAGGTTTGAACCACTGACCTTACAGCTAGCAATCCAGTGCTTGCTTATCCCACAATGCCACATGAGAATTTCCAGGTCAAATACACAGGTAGGAATTATTGTAACTTCAATGTTGCCAAGGCCTTTTGGTTTTCAGCATCTTTTTCTGTCACATAAGGTAGTTGGATGGTTGAACAGGCTCTGAGAAGGTGAGGAGGTAAGTGACTGAGAGATGGCCACACAGGCCAGAGGAGCTCTGAGCCCAGTACCTGGTCGTTTCCCCCTTCCTGTCTCATAGCTTTCCAGAGATATGATTTTCATAGGCCTAAGTCCTGGTGTGGTGCTGTTAATGCATCAGACTGCAAAGCTGTTAGAACTGCAAGGTTGGCGGTTCAAGCTCACCAGCTGCTTGTAGGAAACCCTATATAGGATAGCTATGGGTCGGAACTGACTTGACGGCACACAACAAAAACAACATATATATAGGATATAACTCCTTTTTCTGGAAAGAAAAGAGGTGGGGGAGGGGAAATCTTATCCTCTTCTCAAGAAATAAGGAAGAATAAAAGAACTCTTTAGGGCCATTAAACAGGCTTGCTACAAGAGTTCTTGGATTTCAATTCACTCTACCCAAATAACATTTTGATGAGTTAAGTGTAAATGAATCAGAAACATATGGACAAAATTTCCCTGAAAATACACAAGGGTTTCAGAACCAAGGAGAGTCTCCTCCATCCCCTCAGCTCCCCCCACCCTTTAGGGTGTTAGGGCCTGGGTGTTAGGAACTTACCTCCCAACTGTGAGCTCACTGACGTGATTGCTCATCCTCTGGCCACCCAACATGCTTCCAGTTTCTCCCCTGGAATTTTTCCTCATCTCCTGTGGTTAAGGGGTCAAGTGGTTAGGGTGGGCTGAAAGAGGAAAGAAAGGTCAGCTGGTGAGAGTGATGGGTGAGCAGAGAGAGAGGAACTTGGGAGAAGATGGGCCATGTGCTGTGTGCATAGTGAAGGACCACACTTATGGCTGCATGCTGGCTTCAGGTTTGGGGCTTCTTGGAAAGCAGTTCACTTCAAGATGTTTTCTTTCTTTCCAAGCAACATTGAGCTTTCTTGACCCATGAAAAATGGTTTTGTGTTTTCCAAATTGCCAGGGTTTCCTGGAGCTTGCTTCAAAGTGTTTGTAGGACCTGGGACAGGCAGATACTGGACTTCCCAAGATGAGACACTTATGAACGAAACCATGTCTTGAGATTGACTCAACTTTTCAGAACACTTAGTGCCTTCCTCAAAAAAGCAAACAAATAAACAAAAAACCCTTCTGTTTGTGTAAAATTGGTCCAGAATAGAGAAAAGGACCAGTTTGTAGACTTGGGTGCTCTGCAGTTCAACTCAGTTTTCTGGAGAATTAGTCTAGATCCAGTGCTGAGCAATAATTGCTCAGTGGTCCAATTCTCTTTCCCTTCTTGCCCTCTGTACCTCTGGTGTTTCCCTGGCAGAGTCAATAGGGAAGGAAAGTAAAACTCTACTTAGGTTGTCAGTCACAGTCTCCCAAGGAAGTGTGGATAATCTCTACGTTCTCTGACTTGATGTGATTTCTCCTCAAAGCATACCTTGAGTTAAAGATTTGGTTGTGAGCAATTTCTTTATGAGGCAAGCTCAAAAAACATGGCAAGGAAGAGGGAAGGAGACAGGAAAAAGAGAAGTCAATAAAAGGTGTATGGTAATGAGCAGGTTGCCACTGACAACTGATCTTAATACTGATGTAGACACACCTCATTAGGAGGCCAACTCCCACCACTCACTGGCTATTTCTGGAGCACAGACTCCCCAACACTTTCAGTTTGTTCCATGTATGGACAAATCACTTACCTGAGGCCAGAGGAAGCCCTGGGGCAGAGAGATCATGGTGACTGAGGTATGAAAATGTTGGTATACAGGTGGATATTTTGGAGTAGGAAGAAGATATTGTCTTCTCCAAAGACCTGAACATACTGCCACACTTTTCTTTATCCCTTGATATTGGTAGATTTCTGACTGAAGTTTTGGATAAGGTAGGAAAGAGGGGAGCAGAATAAGTAAGTGTCCCATAGTGCATTTTGTTGTGAACACCAGAGAGTCAAAGGCATAAATGTATATTTGCATTGACTGCCAGTTGTGGTTCCGAGGGTTTGGAACACGAGTGGCTATAGACACAGGCCACAGGAGTTCAGTGTGAAACAGTGCAGTGGCCTCTCACCTCTTCTGCCTCTCAGCACAGTTATCCAAATCCTTGGTTTTCGTTCCTTTTTATTTTCCCTCTTTACTGGGGAATAGTGTTCAACCTCAGAACCAAGTTGCTGCTGAGAGGCCTGGGGAAATAGAAAAGCTAAAGATGTAGTAACTAGCACAATAAAATCGATTATTACTATGTCAAGGCAGATTATTAGGTAGTCTTCATATTCAGAGAAGGCAGTAAAGCAGAGATGGGACAGTCAGGGCAGATTGGCTCTGGACCATTGGGAAAATAAAAGTATCAGGCTAAGAGATAACCAGGAATGAGTTGATAGAAGAACGAAATCATGCCTCATCATCTTTCTCTCTCTTTCCCAATGATTCATGCCGTCATTGCTTCCCATCTCGGATCCCTGGGCTCACTGCCATCCCAAAGCCTTTCCTGCTCAGCTTGGTTGGAAACGGATGCAGACTGACAGATGCCTCCTTCAGGAAATGTGACCTCTTCACACCCATTCCCAAGGCGGCCACTCCCTTCTAGGCTCCTGGAAAGAACATCATTTCCCACAGCTCACCCAAAACAGCCAGGCAAGAGATCCTTCAGTCACTGCAAACTTGGCCTTCTTTAGCTCTTCCCTTCTCCTACCTCTTGCCCTTCATCATCCACTCCAACTGACTTCCCTTCACTCTCCCTGAGCAAGCCCACCTTCCTTTGTTCCTGCTGGCTCCCAGCAGCACCATGAGTACCCCAATCATCTTTGGGTGGCTGCTGACCTACCTGGCAGGAGCTCCCTTGACCTCCTCATTCTTTTATCCTCTAGCTATGATGATTGGCTAAGGGGTGATGCATCCACTTAGGTGGGTCCTTCATCCAGTCCAGCTCCCATACTGTCCCCATGACTCCTATGTTCCTTTGTTTGTCCCCAGATCTTTTCCTTGACTCTACCTGCTTTTCAGCTGATAGTGACAGTCCCTGTCTACATCATCTTTAGAGTAACTGTGAAAGTCACATGACACCATATATAGGAAAGTGCCGTGTAAACTATAAAATCTCCAGAAAGAAAAGAATTATTTAATCTACTTTTAAAGAAAAGATAAGTTAGATCCCAAGAAACTCTCAGGTGTTGTGGTAGATACAGAACTTGGCTCCATCTCTTTAGTGGCTCTCATACCTTAAACGCTCAGGTCATCCTGAGGAACTGGAAAAAGTACAAATTCCCAGGACCCTCTAATAAACTCTGACTTAGTGGGGCTGATAAATCTAGCTTTTTTTAAAACACCCATTCAGGTGTTCTTACACAGGATCCTATTCAAAACAAAACAACAATAAACAACCTAGCTTGGTCTGACTCCCAATCATTGATCTGATCTTCATCCATCCACATCTAGAGCAATTTTTTGCTGAATCCCACCAAGTGTATCTTCACTTCCTGCTTTTACATTCATAAGTCAAGTTTGTATTTTCCAAAAGGCTTGGTTTAGCAATATGCACCAACAGGGAGGCTGGCAGAAGAAAGATAAAGGTAGGGAGAAGGGCAAGAGGGAAAGGGAATAGAGGTTAAATACTGTGAACTATGCACTGGTTGTCTGATCTGCTGTATTACCTCATCTCATGGTTGCCTGCTTGAAATGTCCCCTGTAAAACAAGGTGGTTTTGTGCAGTGGAGTTGGTTCTGACTTATAGTGACCCTGTACAGGGTTTCTGAGGCTGTAAATCTTCACGGGAGCAGAAAGCCTCATCTTTCTCCCGCAGAACAGCTGGTAATTTTGAACTGCTGACCCTGAGGTTAGCAGCCCAATTCGTAACCACTTCGCTACCAGAGCACCTTGTAAAACAAGGGGAGTGACCAAATCAAGGGGTCTCAAATCGTTTTCAATGAAGAGAAGGTTCCACTGCGGAAAAGTAGGAAGGAGAACCACTCATGGCTACACCCACTTACTCCTCCTACATTCAGGAGCCCCAGGGGCTCCTCAGGGGAATTTCCAGATTTTTCCTGAGCTGAAGATGGCCTTTAATCTGGTCCTGTGGTTTCCAATGAGTAACTAAAACGTGGCCCTGTCCACCTCGCTGTGGTGGGTTAGTCAGCCAGGGGCAAGCCCAACATGTCTGAGACATCCAAACTGTTAGAAAAAAGCCAGGCTTACAAGTTGCTTCAGAAGGTGGTCATCTACTTAGTGAATTTCAAGGAGCACTAGAAGATATTCACAGCCCCCAATATCATTGTGTCTTAAGATTCTCCGAGTTTTTCACTGCTATGCACCATATAGAATCCTGGTGTGGTGATGTAGCATAAGCACTGGACAACTAACTACAAGGTCAGTGGTTCAAACCCACCAGGTGCTCCTTGGAAACCTATATAGAGTTTATATGAGTCAGAACCCACTCAACATCACTTAACAACAACAACAACAACAACAACAACAGTGGCTTCAAGAAAATAACCTCAGAGAAAAAATTGGGGGCTTTCAGTTGTCCCAGCTGACTCTGTAGCTGTGTTTAGTTTTTTGGGTCACTCTCTAATGCTGCTAGGTAGCTGGTTACAAAGGACCTGGCAGAAGAATGCAAGAGCTATAGTGGGACGTGGAGTCAGAGCAGAAGAATGGCAAGAGGAAATATCAAGTCTTAGCAAAAGCATTTCCCCTGTGTGGATGCCCCAGAGACATACTGCTGTCCAGACCCCCCCTTCAATGAATGACTGGCTGCCCAGCTGCGGTTGTGTGGTCAGCAGATGGTCTCCAGCTGTCAGTTCCTTCAGGGTTGGCTTTTGCTGCAGAGGACATCTTGCCCAAGGTCACATCCTTCACAGAGCAGCCTGCATTCTCTAACTGAGCAAGATGGAGCAGACAGGCTAGAGCATTGCTGCTTGACATGGGAAAGGCTGCTCAGCAATGCTTACCTGAGAGCTTCATGTCAGGTTGGCTGAAGGCTTGGTGGGCCTGCATTACAGTGCAGCTTCCTTCCTTTGTCCAGTACTGCTTCTTCTTCCTTCCTTTCACAGGAGCTGGTCCTTAACAAACATCTTACATCCAAATTCCATCTTAGTATCTGCTTTCAGAGAAACCAGTTGTGATACTCCACTTCCGGTGTGGTTCAGACTCATGCTTCAGACCCAAACCTGACCCGCAGGCAGTGTGATGCTGGAGAATTCAATACGGAAGATGTGCAGTCCTTCCAAGAGCATCTTGAGTGAACAATTCAATAGCTACCACTGTGTGCTGATACCAGAGATTGCCATCTAAGAGCATCCAGCTTCCCAGAGCAAACACATCAAGCCTGTTCTTGCTTCAGGGTCTTTGAACTGGCTACTCTGTCTGCCAGGAATGCTAGGATTTCTGCCCAAATGTCACCTTCTTCGTGAGGTCTTCCTTGATCTCCAATCTCAAGGACCCTTTTTCTAACACATAGTTGGCATTGCATCATGCATTATATTTGTGGTGTATTCTTGGTTGCAATGAAAAGCAGAGATCACTCTGGATACTGAGAAGGGCTGAATTTTCCAGTACCTGTCGTATATGAATCCCATGAAAGTAGGGACATTTCAACTTTCTTTTGTCTTCATGTTCCCAGGACCTTGCAGGATATATTGAATGGGAACTCAGTAGATAATGAATGTATGAATGGAAAGAACGAAATTTTATCATATGGAAAAACAACAACAATGTACTCAGTTGTTGTTGTTATTAAGTGCCGTCGAGTCTGTTCCTACCCATAGCGACCCTGTATAGCGTTTCTGAGGAGCAGCTGATGAACTTGAACTGCTGACCTTGCAGTTCAAACAACTTTGCAGTCTGACACTTTAACCCACAGTGCCACAATGTACTCAGTAGCTAATTGAAAAGTTGGAGGTTCGAGGCCAACCAGAAGCTCCTCAGCAAAATGACCTGGTGATCGACTTCCAAAAAAATCAGTCACTGAAAACTCTCTGTAGTAGGTTTCTGTTTTGACACATATGAAGTTACTTCATGGTGAAATTTATGGCAACTGGTTTAGCTGGAATCGAATAACATTTTATTTTCAATATGCTTTTTTCTTCTGGCTAAGGTAAGTAATACTGGCTTTCCCTTGCTGTTTAGTACCATTCAGTTGAGTTGTTTCCAACTCATAACGATGAGGTACAGGGTGTCTGAGGAGTGGCTGGTGGGTTTGAACTACCTACCTTGTGGTTAGCTGCCCAGTGCTTATCCTACAACAGGGGTGTATAAAATTTTTCCATGAAGGTTCAGTTAGTACTTATTTTTGGCTTTGTAGATGAACAAAGCTAAGGTTACAACTGCCGAGCTTTGCTGTAGTCATGTAGGCAATGGGCATAGCTGTGTTACAATAAAATTTAATTTGAAAAGAAAGGTGGCTGCCTGGGTTTGGCCAGTGGGATGTAGTTTGCTATAAATTTCATGTAAAATAATTTAAAAAAATGTTTTATTGTGAATTATGTGATCATTTACATGGAAGAACATTAGCTTTATATTCATCTATCGTATATAATTTCATTACCATGGTTACAATCCCCTCCATGCATCATCAAACAACCAAAGGGTATACCCTGCAAGCCTGTGCATTTGTAGTCAGCACAAAGCCCCTCTCCCTCTCTGGGTCTAGAGTCCCCGGCCGCTCCATCTCTCCACATCATTGTCTCTGCCTCCATCTCTGGAATCACTGTTTCTCTGGGTAGGGTCCCACACTCCACTTTTCTCC
>NW_006408628.1:6109219-6113116 GCF_000296735.1 Chrysochloris asiatica
GGGCACTTAGGCTGTCTCCATCTTTTTTCTATTGTAAATAGTACTGCTACGAACATTGTTGTGCATATATCTACTCATGTTATGGCTCGTATTTCTTGTGGGTAAATACCAAATAGAGGAATTGCTGGATCATAAGGTATTTCTATTTCCAACATTCTGAGGAAGTGCCATATTTCTCATGTAAAATAAATTTATTGAGGTTAAAAAGAAAGCTTATTTAAATAGAAATATAAATATGAGTACAACTAAAGACTAAAGGAGCTCTGGTAGCACGGTGGTTATTAATCGGGCTGCTAACCTCAAGGTCAACAGTTCAAAGCTACCAGCCGTTCTGTGGGAGAAAGATGAAGCTTTCTGCTCTCGTAAAGATTTACAGTCTCAGAAACCCTGTGCAGGGTCACTATGAGTCAGAACTGACTCCACGATACTTAA
The DNA here is from genome assembly GCF_000296735.1 of Chrysochloris asiatica. Lineage (NCBI taxonomy): Eukaryota > Metazoa > Chordata > Mammalia > Afrosoricida > Chrysochloridae > Chrysochloris > Chrysochloris asiatica. The sequence goes on from NW_006408628.1 coordinate 6,109,652, forward strand.
CAGCAACAACAACAAAGACTAATACTCATACAGACTCCTGGTGTGGTGCTGTAGGATCAGCACTGGACTGTGAAGTACAAGGTCTGCAGTTCAAATCCACCAGTTGCTCTTTGAAACCCTATACAGGGTCACTACGAGTTGCAACCGACTCCACTTCACAACAACAGCAAGTACTCATATTCAATTCCTGAGGTTGGAAAAAAAAAAAAAAAAGATTTCTGAAGTTGGATAAAACTGAGTTTGACTTTCCTTAGATCATCTGTAGTCAAAACTATGGGTAGAGGGGAGTAGGAATGGAAATCCTTTTAATTTAATGTTGTCAAATAGTGTGCAGTGTTCATACTAAGACTATTTTCTGCAAAGTAGGGCAAAGGAGAATGACTATAGGAAAGAGAAGCAGAAAGGGGTCATCCTGTAATGTGTGGTTTTCCACATTCCTCAAACTCCCAGGACTATTTAGAAGCAGATAGACTTCCGTCTGATGGGAAGAACATCAGCCAGACTCTTGTGGTGGCACTTGACATCCCTCAATTCTACCGAGCTGATGGTGCAGGTATCAGTCAGTCCACAAAGATGTTTTCAAAACCACAAAAGCTTAGTATTCCCCACTTTATATGGAAAAGAAAGAGACCCTGGGTAAGCAAGGCATTAGTAAGACAAAACAAAGTAAGAGGCTACTCACTTCCCAATCCCAAAACCAACTATATAGACACAGTAATCAAACAGCCTGGTACTGGTATGATGAAAGACATACAGATCAATGGAACCGAATTGAGAACCCAGAAGTAAATCCATCCACTTGATCTTTGACGAAGGACCAAAATACATTAAATGGGAAAGAAATAGTTTGCAACAAATGGTGCTGGTAAAACTGGAAATCCATTAGCAGAAGAATGAAACAAGACCCATATCTCACACTGTATATAAAAACGAACTTAATGTGGATTAAAGACCTAAATGTTAAACCTAGAACTATAAAGATCATCAAGAGAAAATTAGAAACAGATTTAGGAGCTCAGCTATATAGCATAAACATAACTGAAAAGGCACAAACAGCAGAAGACAAAAATAGACTGGGACCTCCTAAAAATTAATCACTTATGCACATACAAAGATTTCACCAAAAGAGTAAAAAAAAGTACCCACAGACTGGAAAAAACTGTATCGTGATGACATATCAGACAAGGAACTGCTGTCTAAAATTTATAGAACACTTTGACATCTCAATAAAAAGACAAATAATCCAATTAAAAAGCGGACAGAGGACATGAACAGACACTTTACCAAAGAAGACTTTCAGGTTGCTAACAAACATATGAAGACATGCTCAAGATTGTTAGCCATTGTTGTTGTTGTTAAGTGCATTGTTGTTGTTGTTAAGTGCTGTTGAGTCAGTTCTGACTCATAGGGTTTCTGAGGCTTTAAATCTTCACAGGATCAGAAAGCCTTCTAAATCAAAACATCAATGAGATATCATCTTACCCCAGGATTAATAGCAAAGTTAAAAAAAAAGAAAGAAAGAAAATAACAAATGTTAGAGGGTCTGAAGAGCATGGGACCCTCCCACACTGCTGTGGAAAATAGCATCATTGTACTTTCTCAGAAGGTTGGAAATAGAAATACCCTATGACCCAGCAATCTCTTTACTTGGTATATATCCTCAAGAAAACAGAGCCTTGGCATGAATTGTTGTTATTGTGAAGTGCCATCGAGTCGGTTCCGACCCATAGCGACCCTGTACAGGGTTTCCAAGGGTGTAAATCTTTACGGGAGTAGAAAGCCTCATCTTTCTCCCACAAAGTGGCTGGTAGTTTCGAACCGCTGACCTTAAGGTTCGCAGCCCGATTCGTAACCACTACGCTACCAGAGTAGATCTATGCATATCCATGTTCAATGCAGCAGTATTCACAATAACAAAAAGATGGAGACATCCTAGATGCCCATCAGCAGAGAAATAATTGAGCAAATGTTGCTACATGCACACAATGGAACATTATACAACATTGAAGAATAATGGTGAATCTGTAAAATATCATGGAGGAACCTGGAGGACATTATGCTGAGTGAAATTAGTTAGTCACAAAGAGACACGTATTGTATGAGACCATTACTATAAAAAGTCAAGAAAAAGTTTTCATTTTATAATAAACATTCTATGATGGCTACCAGGGGTGGGAAGGAAGGGGAAATTATTCAGTGAGTAAACTGTAGACATGTGCTAACTTGGATGACAGGGATAGCAGATAAAAAGAAAAGGAAGAGGAAAAGAGAGAAAAAGGACATTTCTTTCTTTTTTTTTTTTTTGTCTATACAAATTTGTTTTTTCATTAGAACAAACCCTTGGGAACTTTCTCACAGATGAAAATTGGAAAAGAAAGAAGAGCAAAGAAAAAAAGAAAGAGAAAAAGAAAGGAAATAGAAAAAGAGAGTTAGAAATGGACAGTGCTGATGGTTATGTAACCTGGGGAATGTAGTCAGTGTGGCTGGATTGTACATGTAAAAAGACTGAAATGGCAAATGTTTTATTGTATTTGGTGGTGTGGTGATGTGGTGTCAAATTGGTCCTGACTCATAAGGTTTCTGAGACTGTAAATCTTTATGGGAGTAGAAAAGTCCATCTTTCTCCCACAGAACCACTGGTGGATTCAAACTGCTGATCTTGTTCATTGCATCTTTTGTAGTGGCACAGTATCCCATGTTCAGAAGGCCCCAGCTTGACTTAATGCACTGCTGTTGCCATCTTGAAATTCTCATCATTTTTTAAAAAAAGTTTTTATTGTGAATTGAGTTCTAGTTTACATAGGGGAGCATCAGTTTTACCCTTATAATTTCATTGCAGTGATAACAATCTCCTCCGTTTGTCATCATTCAGTAGTATTTGCTTTTATTCCCTCTCTCTCTATATATATATTTTTTCAGGATGTACACAAAAACACTTAGGAATACATCATCGTTTAAGTAACCAAAGGGCATATTCTGCAAACCTACTTTCTGGCCACCAGCATCTGCCCTCAAGCACACAATCTTTTTCTTTCCATGAGTCTAGAGTCCTCAGCTGCTCTGTTTCTCCATGCCTTCATCTCTGTCTCCATCTCTGGTATCATGACTTCTCTGGATAAAGTCCCACATCGCTGTTTCTCTGGATAGGGTCCAACATTCTGCTCGTGCTCTTCTCCCTTGATGGTCCTAGGGTCCTCTGTTACTGGACTGTAAGATTAACTACTCCCCACTTTTTGTTACAAAATTTCTACATTTACAGTTGTGACAGCCACAATTAATCATGATAACAATTACTCACTGTTGAATCATAAGAAGCTTATCTCCATCTTTCACCAGACCCATATAGACAAGATGAATACTATTCAGTGGGGATTCTGCCTTCCCCCACACTCTCTGGAACTAAACTCCCTCTTGAAAACTTGTAGGCCAGTCACTTCGTACCTTTATAGCCCTTCATTTACTTAG
>NW_006408628.1:6114721-6131473 GCF_000296735.1 Chrysochloris asiatica
CTCACCAGATGCTCCTCTGAAATTCTATACAGGGTTGCTATGGGTCGGAACCAACTAACAGCACTTAACAACAACAACAGTCAAGTTTGAAATTCTCATAATTTTTGAACAAGAGACTGCATTTTCCTTTTGCCCTGGGTCCAGGTATTTTCCACTGGTATTCCTTCTTAGAATCCCATTCTCCTTTCTATGGCTGCAAAGCTTTCAAAGCTCAATTCAAGTCCTTCCTTTTCTAGGAAGTTGTCCCTACCCCCTTCCCTGTTTTCTGTGTACTCTCCTTTCCTCAGTTTCTAGGAGTTTTGGTGTACGCAGCATGACTCTATATTTAATCTCATTAATTACTCTCTACCCTGGTTGGTCTCTCATTTCTCTGTCTGTGGCAAGTTTTGTCTGCTTCAGGTTATGAACCCACTAGGACAATCCCTGTGTAGTATGATGGGGGGCACTGAGGATCATTTGTATGCATGTTTTGTCATATGTTGTAATCTTCTCTCTCTTGGTATCCCATAGTTTACCAAGTGGTATTTTTTTAAATGGTTACTAGCTTTTTTCTACTCTTCTTGTCTGTCTTTGATGGCTTTTCCATACCCCAGGATTCTAGAATATTAAGGCATAAAAGGATCTAATAACTCATTTGGCAAAATCAGACTTTACATGGCAGAATCTCAAAGACATCTAGTGTCTTACCCAAGGTCACAATTAGTGAGAAACCCACGAGGGACTGCCAGGTACTCCCCTCTGCAGCCACCTCCATGCCTTCATTCCTTCCTCTTTGGACAAATGTAGACCCTCATATCCCCCTCCTGTGAGTGTAGGTGGGAGGTAGCCTTTTCCCTGCCTGGTGTAGCAGATAATGTCCTCTCTGAAACCAGCAGTCCATCAACCTGATTGACTTCCGGCTTCCTCTGTGTAATGGTTCCCTGGAACCCCCTGAGAAGTTCCAGGAACCAGCAGCCTGTCAACCACCTTATGAAACTGATTTCCAGATGTGTCTCAATTTCAATTTGAGAAAGCAGAAAAATGGTGAGTATCTGGGAGTTGTCTGTTAAATGAGATCCACAGGGTTAGCAATAAATAATGCTGTGGACCAACAAAACAGGTGGTTTCAGGAGACGGAGCACATCAGAGGATATCCCTGATGACACGTATGAATATGAGAGGGCCCAGGAGACAGAGAGATAATTTGGAACAAGAGAACAGAGATAGATGGACAAATAATTAGAGAACGGATATAAATGGGGAGACTGTAATTGTGTGTGAGAGAAACAGAACAGTATGAGAAAAGGAAGCAGAAGAGAGGAGTGGGGAACAATGGCTAAGACAAAGCTATTTTGCTTAAAGCTTTCCATGTTACTTACCTGCCATATGTCTTTTTGAAAACAGTTAATCAAGTTCACAAATAACTTTTTTTTTTTTTCTTTTCTTAAGGTTTTTATTGTGGATTGAGTGAAAGTTTACAGGGCAGATCATCAATTTTACATTCAACAAATCATATACCTTGTTTTGTTACAATGATTATAATCCCCTTCATGTATCATCAGTTAACAGTATTTCTCTCTACTCACTTTAGCTCTTTTTTTAAAAACACAAAAAACACTCAGGCGTATAAATTAATTTACACCACCAAAGGGCACATTCTGCAAGTCTACCTCCTGGCTGCCATCTCTTAGTCCCTCTCTTCCCACGAATCTAGAGTCCTCAGCTGCTCCCTCTCTTCATGTCCCCATCTCTGCCTCCATCTGTAGTGTCACTGCTTCTCTGGATAAGTTCCTATATTCTGCCTGTGTTTTTCTCTTCTGATGATTCCAGGGTCCTCTGTTTCTGGACTGTAAGATTAACTACACACCCATTTTTGTTATAAAATTTCTACCATTATAACTGTGAAAGTTGCAATTAGTCATGATAACAATTACTCACTATTGAATTGTAAGAATCTTATCCCCATCTCTTTTAACCAGACCCATCTAGACAAGATGAAAACTATTCAGTGGGGACTCTTTCTTCCCCCACATACTCTTAAACTAAATTCCTCCTTGAAACCTTATAAGCCAGTCACTTTGTGCCTTGATCACCTCCTCATTTTAGGCAGCCCATGTCTAAGTTACCTGTCCCTATCTACCCTGTGTATCCAGGGTAGATATACTTGATGTGAAGACTCCTTCTTTCTCTGTTGGTATTTAGAGTTATTACTTCCATGAGTATAGGTCAAATTTATAAAATTGTAGCAATTTACCCTCGTTTCCATTATTAAAAAAAAAAAAAAATTATCTTCCTCTAGTTGAATTCTGATTATCAAGCCATTGAGGCTAGGTCAAATGGGTACTATTTGCAACTTTGGGTGTTCTTGTGCATCTCCCCTCACTTCAAATCAGCTGGATGCTTCACTTTCAGCTCTAGCCCTCTGTGGCTATGTCCTTGTCCATGGGCTCAGGTGTCCCCAGGTCTCACCACACTTTGGACCAACCAGCCTTTCCTCTTCTCTCTCTCATCTCCATGGTCAACAGGAGTATGTGGAAGATGGTTGAATTCAGCCCATTTTTCCATTGCTCCCTTTCCCACTCTTCCACTCACCAATAGACCAACATGGGCACCAGCAAGCTCACATGGCTGCTCATGTGTTCCCTTTGAGTTTCAGTCTTAGAGGGGGGTTTTTCAAAGGCAACTTTTGATGAGGATGTATGTGTCAAGCCCCATGAGCTTTACAGAAGCAGCTCCTTTACTTTTTATAACAAAATCCTCAGGTAGCTGCTATGATTATGCTCATTTCACAGACAAAAAAAAAAAAAAAAAATGAGGCTTAGATAGCTTATGGAACATAATAAAGGTCACGTAGTAGAGCAGTCTGACTTTCACATATGAACTCTTGTCCACTCCACTCTCTTTGGTGATAAGATTTGGTGGAATAATGTTTCCAATCTTGGCTAATTCTATGCTGAACACAGGGGCTACAGCTCATTGGTGCATTCTTAATTCAACACAGTTCTTACAGAGTAATTTCGAGTTTGTCTCAATGTGGGACACAGAGCAAGAAATATAATTATTCCTGGTTTCCAAGCACTTATTTTGAAAAAATGAGGCATATGACCAGTTGGATTGACTCGTCCTCCAACTCATGATTGCATTGCTCATGTTTGTTGTTAAATGCCGGTGAGTTGGTTATGAGCCATAGCGACCCTGTACAGGGTTTCTGAGGAGCGGCTGGTGAGCTGGAACTGCTGACCTTGTGGTTCAAACCAACTTTGCAGTCCAGCACATTAACCTACAGCGCCATGTTGTTGTTGTTAAGTGCCGTCAAATCAGTTCCGACCTATAGCGACCCTGTATAGGATTTCCAAGGAGTGGCTGGTGAGCTTGAACCACCTATTTTGAGGTTCAAGTTGACTTTGCAATCCAATGCATTAGCCCCCAGAGCCATACCAGGACTCCAGCATCACATTAGGTAAGTCTTTTCTGTTTTAGTTATCACGAGGGAGTGTTTACACATATAGGAGGAACACACTGGTCTATGAGTTTCTTAGGACTGCTGTAAGAAGTTGCCACCAACTTGGTAGTTTGAAACAACAGAAATTAATTTTCTTACAGTTATGGTAGCAAGGAGTCTGAAATCAAAATGTTGGCAGGGCCATGTTGAATCTTTTCTTGCTTCTTCCTAGCTGCTGGTGGTTGGTAGCGACCATTGGCATTTCTTGGTTTGGAGCTGCATTAGTCCAATCTCAGCCTCTTTTGTCATATGGTCTTCTTCCTTGTATCTTCTCCATGTCTTTGTATTCAAATATCCCTCTTTACACCAGGCACTGTCTTCAGTGTCCACCTTAGTCCAATACGACTTCATTTATTTGGTTACATCTGCAAAACTTTAGTTTCAATCAAGGCCACATTTATAGGCACTAAAGGTTAGAGATTGAACATATAATTTTGGCAGACACAATTTAACCAGTACAATAGGGGTATATGGACTATATAGATGATGAAAAATGGGAACAAAAGCAAATCTTAAAGAACAAATTTGTGGCATGTTCAAAATCGGAATTTTAACCACAGATGTATATGTTTTCCCTTACCCTAGACTACTTTCTTCACCTCCTCATGTGTTATGTTGCTACTGCCCTCCTCTAACTCCCAAGCACCACCCCTAAGCTGTTAGGATTTCATCAGTGTGTAAACTTGGGATGCTTCTAAAATTATTTGAAAGTTCCACAGGTACATCATATTTGAAACAAAATATCTGGGTTATGAGCATTCAACTTATGAACAAATCTTATTTGCCCTTTAATATCATGCAAATTTGTCCTCACTTTGAAATGATTGAACAATCTCTACTTGTAACAAATTCTTCATCATAATCACCTTCATTGCTGCATATTCAGCTTTTTAGTCATTGAAAAAGCGTCAAACCTTATTTTGCACTAAAGTCAGGTTAAATAAAATAGGTACCTAGTCCAGTTTACCACAGATTCATAAAGACATCTGTGATAATGTCTGTCTTAGCCTTTGTTCTAAATGCTTTCCATATATTAATTTGCTAAATATTTATAATTACCCTTGACTACGAGTTAATGCGTTAGACTGCAAAGTCGTGTGAACTGCAAAGTTGGTGGTTCAAGCTCACCAGCTCCTTGGAAACCCTATACAGGGTTACTATGGGTTGGAACCGACTTGATGACACTAAACAACAACAACAACAACAAATAAACAAAAATTTCACAACTGGACCAATAAATAACATCATAATAAATGAAGACAAAAAAACGAAGTTGTGGATGATTCCAGTTTACTTGGATCAAGGATCCAAGGGAAACAGCAGTCAAGAAATTAAACAGCATATTGAATTAGGCAAATCTTCAACAGAACTCTTTAAAATATTAAAAAGCTGACCTAAGCCATGGTCTTTTCATTTGTCTCAAAGCTAGATAATGAGAACAGAAGACAGAGGAACTGATATATTTGAATTGTGTTGTAGGCAAAGAATGTTGAGAGTTCTGAGGACAGTCAGAAGAGCAGGAAAAATACACCAGAATGTTCCTTAGAAGTGAGGATGGCAAGACTTTGTCTTCCATACTTTGGACATGTTATCAGGAAAGACCCATTGTTAGAAAGGGACAGCATGTTTGAAGAAGTAGAGTGTCAATGGAAACTAGGAAAATCTTCAATGAAGTGGATTGACAAAACAGCCACAACACTGTACTCAAACATACCAATGATCATGAAGACGGCAACGAACAGCAACAAAAACATGATAAAATTACTGTAATGACATCCGTCTTATAAAGGAGGAGACTGAGCATAGAGAGGTTAAATGAAGGACCATTATTCCAACTCAGTAGCTTGTCTTCAAAGGCCATGAGCTCCAGACAAGTAGTTACAATAATGGGCTCCGTGACACCCATTAACTTGTGGCTTATTGCTACCAGCAGGTGGTTCACAAGTCTTTTATTGGCATTATGTTAGCTTGCCTTCTGTAGGAAACCAAATGTTCCCTTTGTGAGTTTGCAGAGTTTTGTGCTAACAAGCAATCCTTACCTTCAGCTGCCTGTTAATGTGACCAAGCACACCTACTCATCACTCATGGTCCCCTACGGCTCATATGCAAATTCAGAAAAAATAAGTCTGGCTTATATTATAATTATGTTATTGCAAACCTGGGTTGTTGATGTCAAGACAGATTAATTGTTTTATTGAGGATGCAGTGGGTGTGTATGTGAGGCCGAGCTAATACCTTTATGTAGAAATCTAAAGTCTGAGTTTTCAACTCTGAGTCAGCAGGGACCAGAAATCATACAAAATCCAGACTTTGCCAGGGAAAGATCTGATGTATGATTGACTTCTCATCAATGGCTCCCATCTCTCTGAATCCCACATCCTGACCCCTAGCTGAGTGCACTTTGCGTTGGTTCTGTTTAATGAATTTTCTTTTGAGGAGAGAGAGCAAGGCCCTGGGGAAGAAATAGCTGAACTCCCCTGGTTTTCTGGGATTGGATGGCAGAGGCTGCTTGGCAGAGGTGAGTATGATCTGTTTATGGCCCTCCAGCCATCTCCTTCCTCCTACGTGGATGGCAGATGGCCTATATTTTTAATAATTAAAAAAAAAAGGAGGAGGGAAACCAGGCTCAGCAGGCAGAATTTGGAACCATCCAGGCAGCACGATTGAGCTGTGTGTTTGTTTGTTTGGAAATTGGAAATGGTGTCTTCCAGGAATTGGTGAGGGTACTGTGTAAGGATTTCCATTATCAGGGCTCACTTGTGGTAGATGATGGACACATTGGACAGTCCCTGGGTCCCTTATACTCACAGGACTGCATCTCAGATCTCATAGCTGACAATCTGTAAAACCTTTACCTCCAAGTTCCTCGTAGCCTTACCATAGCCATGGGAGGCAGACATCCCAAATAATGACACAGGTCAGTCTGCAAGACCAGTGTTGGGTCATTTAGGGAATTGACAAAATGCCCAGCTCTCAGGGGGCAAGACTAAAGGTCTCTAAGACATAGCAGAGGTCCTAGACCCTGTTGGATTATCTTGTGAAGAAGTAGGATCATCAACTTTACTGCTTCTTCACTCATTGGAGATCAAAAGGCACCGAGGAGGAGGGCTGTGATCTAAATCAGCAACCTGAGTTCTGATCTCGGCCTGATGGCTCTTAGTCATGTAGGTGGTTTTGCTGGTCATTTTCCTTTTCTGGATCTTAACTTCATTTGTAAAAAAACAAAACTGAATCCTACAGCAAGAATTTGGAAAACTGATCATATACGTATATAACCTGATCCTCTACTGAGACACAAAGGTACCCTGGTGGTGCTGTGGTTTAGGCATTGGCCTATTAATTGAAAAGTCAGTGGTTCAAACTCACCAGCCACTCCAAAGGAGGAAGATTAGACTGTCTGTTCCCATTAAAATTTACAGTCTTGGAAATCCTACATAGGGTTCCTATGAGTTGGAATCAACTTGAGGGTATTGGATTTGGAATTTGGGGCTACTGAGACAGAGAAAATTATTGGTAAGCAAAGGAAGCGAAGGCATTGGGGATGTGACCAGAGAAGCTGTGATGCTTAGGTAAACCTGAGCAGCCAGAATGGGGTCAGTAGGCTTGGATAGTAGAGCCCCAAGGACATCCTTTCATCAAAATGGACCATAAAAAATTGTGGTCACAGAGAACATATGAATATATTGACAATCTTCCTATCAATACCCCCTTCTCTGCTTACTGGATGTTGATGTTGGGATTTTCTTGAATGGGGGCAAGGAACTCTGATTGTGCTCAGACTTGACTGACTGCTCATTCAGCCCTCATCTGAGAAACCATTGCCTCTTAGCACATCAGGTTCTGGTGGGAAGGGATAGGAATGAGCATTCTAAGAACTGAGGGAGGAAGGAAAACTTCCCACTGCCCCCCACTTCCCACTCAGCATTCTTGACTGTTCCACACGGGCCCCACTGACCAGCTGCCACCAGAGGCAAGGCAGCCCTGCAGATGGTCTGAAGCTGGGAGGAGATGGTGTCAGTCTGCAGTGGACATATAACCCATGTGTAATGTGGGCTCTTCTGTTTCTAAAGTCTCTGTCCCCTGTAGCTCACCATTACTCATCCAGCTTCCTCTTCCTTTCTCCCTCCTCTCTTCCCCTTCCTACTTCTCTCCTTCTTGGACTATTGTTAGTTTCTGTCAAGCTGTTTTCAACTCTTGGTGACCCCACATATGCTGAGTAGAACTACTTCAGGGGGTTTTGAAGGCTGTGACCTTTGGGAAGCTGACCTCCAGGCTTTACTTCCAAAGCACCTCTGGGTGGGTTCGAATCACCCACTTTTTTTTTTTTTTTCTGTTTGTTTTAACCAGTTTTATCACATTGCAGAGCATTTTCTTCTTCTTTTTAAATTGTGGTTTGGGTGAAAGTTTACAGAGTGAGCTGGTTTTCTGACCCACCAACTTTTTGGTTAGTAGTCTGGTGCTTAACCATCTGTACCACCTAGGAACTCATCCCTCTTGAGCTGCCTAGTCCTGATTTTCTCTCAGCATTGCAATGCTCTATTTAAAAAAAAATAGACTCCTTGCTACTCTCAGAAGAGGAAGGGGTCAACGGTTCGATGTGGGACCCTTAAGGAAGTGCCAAATGTGAATGTGAGGAGGGAAGAGGGATCAGTTTCTTGGATAATGCATTTTTGGCTAGAGAGCCTTAGACTGAAGAAGGCTCTGCCAATCACGATGAGAACCCCAGCGTAGTGCACACTCATTGGCCTTGGTGTGCTGAGAGTAATACTGTCAGCTTGGCACAATGGGGCCAAGGCTTCAGACAAGTTATCTCACTGAGAAGGTCAAGACAAGCTCTCCAATGCTCTAGGCTTCTGCCCAGGTCCCAGGGCGACCCCTCTCCTACATACTCCATCGCTTTTATGCTATAGAAATGTGACAAGACTTGTGTTCCACTGCTATCCTCTCCTCTTTTTGAAAACATTCCCTGTCAGGACCTTGGCTGGTAGAGGGCAACTGAATCTGAGGCCGAGGGTCTCTATCTTCTATCTATCCCATAAGGAGCCATAGATCTTTGGGAGAATGGTTGATGGTCTCAGATCCATTCACTAGCAGTGACTCCAATCTTTTCTGACTTTGGTGATTTCCCTCCCTCCTAGAGCCCTCCGTCACACAAATGGTGGTGCAGCCAGAACAAGTCTCAAGATCTTTCCCCCCGCAATTTTCATGTTTTTAATCCAGATCAGCTGGAGAACGATGTAGCCTAGGAAACCTTGTAGGACAGCCCTATTCTGCCCTACAGGGTCACTGGGAGTTGGAATTGACAGTGCACAAGGTGTGGTGTGGTGCTGTGGGTTAATGCACTGAACTGCAAGGTTGATGTGAACTGCAAGGTCTGCAGTTCAAGTTCACCAGCCGCTCCTCAGAAACCCTATACAAGGTCACTATGAGTCAGAATTGATTTAATGACACTTAACAACAACAACAAAGCAATCTAGATCAAGAAGCCCAGAAACATTCCTGAAAGGAAAGCAAAAAAAAAAAAATAAAAATAAATAAATAAAAGAAGAAGAAGGGGTGGGATTATTCAAAAGAGCTGAGTCTCAGGTTCCATTCCAGATCTTAATACAAGAGTTATCAATAGAATATTCTACAGTTGTGGAAATATTTTGTACCTGTGCTGGTAAGACAGGATTTGCAAACATCTTATTGAACTTCAAACACGTGCTTTATCAAATACTCCATATTTTGTCACAAATTCTAAGACCTAGACTCTGATTCTGGCTCTAACACCAATGAGCCCTATGAATTAGGACAAGTTGATTGTTTCTCTTTGGCCTCAAATACGTCATCAGGAAATGGAAGGAGTGCTTGTGTGTGATCCCTGAGGTCTGCTCAGCCTTTGGACTTGTCAGTTCTGCTTGGTTCGGCCCAGATCGCATCCTAGGGCAGAGTCTAAATACACCGTGAGAAGACATTTTAGAACTTTAGATGCTATAGCCCTCTGTGAGGACAGTGTAAAGGACATGAGTAAGGATCAAATGGCAGGAGGCATTTGAAATGGGTCTTGAGGGAAAGGTAGAATATGAATAGGCAGAGGTGAGAGGAAAAGTCATGTGAACTGAGGCAAAGACTGGAGAAGGGGCCCATTGGATGAAGGGGACACTGGGTTAACCATTCTGATAATTATTCTAGAAACCCACTTAAGATATTCTCCTCAAAGAGGAAGTGGGATAACAGGACACACAAAAATAACAAAAGGCTCTTTTGCCCATAATGTTTGTAACTCTCACCACCAACATTTTTGCCCGGCTTAGTCTGAGTAGGAAAAGGTAGAAGACAGGATTATATGAATCAGTTGTGAGTGGTTAGCAGGGTTAACTGTGATTATAAAAACTTGGAAACCTAACATTTATAAAATGAGTCATCTCAGAAGAAATATGGGGGGATCTTACTACCATCAAAGAAGACCAATTAGTGGAGCATGTCCTTTGACTCTCGAATCTCTGCTCATTGAACCTCCTCAATGCTGGGTCAGAAAGCTGCGACACTGGAGTCCTGGTGGAGGAAGGGCAGCATCAGCAGAACCAGGAACCAGAGCACGAGACAGAGCAGTGGCCTTCCCAACCCATGGAGCACGTAAAGTTGGGCAGGAAGCTTGCTTGTACAGTGAGGTACCTCCAGTCACTTAAATCAGGAAGCTAGGTTTTCTGACCCATGGAACTAGAACTGAGTGCCTTACGGCTAAGGCTTATGGTAGAGTGATGTGTCCTGTGGGCATTTATCAGCAGCTGACTGGAACAATTGTGCCTGAAGCATTTTCTGATCCTGTATTCTAATTTGTTAACTTCCTTAATAAACTCCATAACTGTGAGCATTGTCTCTGAGTTCTTTGGGCATTACAACGGACTATAGAACTTCACAGAGAAGCAGAGAATGCTGTGGGAGCCATGGTTTAGTGCTATACAGTTGGTGTCAGGAGCACGGTTCATTTCAATGGCTCCAGAGTCATGAAAACATGGGGGTTTTCTACAAGAAAGAATAAAGGGACATGGAAAGTAAAATTTGATTCTCAGAAGGTTAATTTGGCAATTGTTAACTATAATGGTGAAAGAAATGTGTAGAAGATGTTATGTGACTGTTCAGGGGACAAGAGCTGCTACTGGAGTCACCTGGGACAAAAAGCCAGGCCACATAAACAAGATGGCTGACAGGGGGCGGGGCCTACTGGATCTACCCTATCAGAGGGCCAAGGCCATATGCAAATAAATGGAGACTGCTTGGTGGGGGGAAGGGGGGATAAAAGATTAAACTTGGTTGTTTTCAAAAGGATTAGGGTTCTGTGTTTATCTGATTGCACTACAGATATTGAATGTTTCTCCTACCTAGTGTTGTAACATAGACCTTCTTGTGTGGCTGTGTGCTGTGGAGTCAGTTCCGACTCATAGTGACCCTGTACAGGGTTTCCAAGGCTGTAAATCTTTACAGGAGCAGAACCCCTCATCTTTCTCCTGCGGAACAGCTGGTAGTTTCGAACTGCTGACCTTGTGGTTCGCAGCCCAATTTGTAACCACTACACTACCAGAGCTCCTTGAGTGATGGGAATTGATATGGTTATCTTGATTATTGAGAGCTTGTGAGCCTACCTTCAGACCATATTTGATTAGATACGCTACCAGGGGAGTTATAAATTGCCAGGACGAAACAGGTGTTGTGCTTTAAGCTTTTGTAGTGTTAGGGGTTTCGGTGGAAACCTGAGCCCTACCCAGAACTACTGAGAGAAAAGGAGATTTACCTGCGAAGGAAAGACCCACATAAAGAGAAATGACTGGCATTTTGAATGTCAAACAAGCAGTTTGACATGGCATGCATTGAGACAGGACCAATCTGTGTTCATCAGAAAACAAAACAAAACAAAATCTCCTAAGACTAAAAGTGAAAGGGAGCTGGCAAGCAGAGAACCTGGTATACACACTGGTGACCACCTGGGTTCACTTGTTGAATTGAATGGGAGAGACACAGCAATGAAAAGATGCGCTGAGTTTGGACATGTTCCATTAGCACCCGTTGACCTGGTCCATAGTAGCTAGAGATAAAAGAAGAGAGAAAGGGCTGCTTGATCTGAAGTTTTAGGGAGTTGTGTGAACCCCTGAACTTATGGGCACTGACCGAGCCCCTGGGGCTAGGGCTAAGAGAGTGAAAAGTTCAGTTGGTTTGGTTTGAAGTGCAAGGAGGTATGTGTGGACTCCCAGCTTGTAGTTGGTACCCACTTGACCTAGCTTGAATGGCTAGAGTTGAATTGACTCAGAACCTGACAAAATGACGAGAAAGCTGTGTCACAATGTGAATTAGTGTAAACGGCTGCAATTTGTGATGGCTTGCTCTGATCTGGTCTTTGCTTGTGAATGCAGATGCTCAATGTTCTAACAGAAACACAAGAATCTTCATATCAAGGAGCATGTTTACCTCTAGAGAGCACTAGGTTGATAAAGACAGGCAATTTAAAATTGGTTATTTAAAATTGAGGGAAGATAAATGTAAGAAGTGGCTGATTTAACAAACTTTCATGGATGTGCTCAGTTAAAAATGATTGTTATGGGAAAAGTTATTCTTTGAAGTATGAAAGGACCAATGGCTAGAAGAGCCAGAGGGCTGCCTACAGTACAGTGAGTTACTTCATATCACTGTTCTACTCATTGAGTTTGTAACTTCCACCCAATGTTTTTGCCCTGCTACATCTTGGTAAGAAAAGGTGGGAGATGATGATGACAGGATTGTATGATTCAGCTGTAAACTTCCTGCTCCCACAAAGATTTCAGGATCAGGAAACTTTATACAGGGCCCATATGAGTTGGAACCTTCTCAATGACACTTAGCAACAACTGAATATATTATGGAAAAAAAAAAAAGGACAAAACAAAACACAATTGAATATAGTATGAACTACCAGAAGGACAAACAACTCTACCTTGGATGAAGTACAGCCAGAATGCGCTGTAGAAGTGAGGATGGTGAAACTTAGTCTCATGTTCTTTGGATATGTTACCTGATAGGATCTCTGTGGAGAAGAACATTGTTGTTGTTGTTAAGTGCCGTCGAGTCGGTTCCGACCCATAGCGACCCTGTACAGGGTTTCCGAGGGTGTAAATCTTTACGGGAGTAGAAAGTCTCATCTTTCTCCCGCGGAGCGGCTGGTAGTTTCGAACTGCTGACCTTAAGGTTCGCAGCCCGATTCGTAACCACTACGCTACCAGAGCTCCTTGTGGAGAAGAACATAGACCATAGAAACATAGGAAGACCCTGGAGATGGAATGCCAGTGACTGCAACAATGGGTTCAAATATAGCTCATACACAGCTCCGTAGATGTGGGAAGGCCTAAGGACTGGACAGATTGCTTTCTGTATATAAGTCAATGGTACCTAGCAACAGCAACACTTTCAATGCTGAACGTATTTTCATCATCTCTGGCTTTGTTTCTTTTTTTTTCCTCCTCTAAGTTTGGGCCCAAATAAAAGCTGGGTTTGAAGTTGTTGTTGTTGTTGTTAAGTACCATGGAGTCAGTTCCGACTCATAGTGACCCTGCACAGGGTTTCTGAGGCTGTAAATCTTTATGGGAACAGAAAGCCTCATCGTTTTCCTGCAGAACCGCTGGTAGTTTCGAACTGCTGACCTTGTGGTTGGCAGTCCGACTCATAACCACTACGCTACCAGAACTCCTTGGGATTGAGGTAGGTAGGGTCTTAATTGGTCGATTGCAGTAGCCCTTTCTGTTTGAGGGCTGTTTCTGTTGTTACCTGTTGAATCCATTTTGATTCATAGTGACCCTGTAGAAGAGTAGAACGGTCCCATAGGGTTTCCAAGGCTGACGTCTTTGCACCGTACCACCAGGACTCTTGTTTTGGTGCAGGGGCTGGAAAATGGGGATAGAGGTGTTATTGTGGGAGGGGTGACTTTGGAAAGGAGGACAAAACCAAAGCATATTGCCTAATCAAGGTAACTTTTTGAACTCCACTAGTTTAAAAATGCTAAATCCTAACCCTTATTCCATTTTTAATCTTAGTTTAAATTTCTAGATTCGTTTTCTCTCTTCATCAGCTCAAACATAATGGTCTCTCCCACTCCCACCCCCATCTTTTAGAACTCAGTTTAGAGTTTCTTGCATCTCTATCTATATAATCTTAGTACCCTGTCTTTATTTTGTGAAATTGACCACTGTAGTGATAATACCGCTTAATGCAATATAAGAAAACAGGTGTTCAATTCCAGTTTCACCACTTACTTTGTTAAGGACCATCAAGTCAGTTCCAAGTCAGCAGCCCTGTATAGGGTTTCTGAGGAGCAGCTAGTGGATTTGCACCAGCAACCTTGCAGGGAGCAGGCTCGTACATATCCTTCAGCATCTCACCGGACTCTGCCACTGAGAGCAGGATGATAGAGACTATGGTATTTTATCTCACTGTGCCTCAGCTTTCACATTTATGAAGGGAGGTCGATAGTAATAATAGTATTTACCTTCTAGGATTAAATAATGGAGTCCTGATATGGTGTTGCAGGATAGTGCCCTGGACCACAAGGTCAGTTTGAACCACAAGGTCGATGGTTCAAACCCACAGCCGCTCCTCAGAAACTCTACAGAGTCAGAACTGACTCTCCATGGCACTCAATAACAACAACTTCCTAGGATTAAACAATAGTGCAGTGCTTAGCCTAGCTGCAGAATTGCTACTGTAGGAGCTAGTTTACTGTTTCTCTCACCAACTAGATGTGCATACCTTGAGGGCAGGAGCTCAGCACAAAGCCTGGCAAATGGTAGGACTTCAATAAACATTTGTTTAAAGAACAAACAAGTGAATTACTGGGCTCAGATAATCATTTCCCACTTATTTCAAATATCCCCAAGTGAACTTTCAGTTTAGCTCTAAACCTCCACTATTGGCTTTTGTCCCTCACTGCGTCTTGTTTCTTTGATCTGTTTGTTTGCTTATTTTCCCTTTGTGAGTTCCTTTGCCAATGGAGTCTTTTAGGGTTCATTTATTCCATACTTCTATTTCAGCAAGAGTGCTGGTGAGGTGCTGTAGGACAACATTGGACTTCTAACTGCAAGGTCAGTGGTTCAAACCCACCAACTGCTCCTCGAAAACCTTACACAGGGTTGCTATGAGTAGGAGCAACAGCATCAACACTTTTCAGCCAGTTTTGACATACATTCTTCCTCTGCCCCAGCTTAGAATCTGGGCCTGGAAGACATTCAAAACAAAGACGGAAACAGAGTTTGGCAACTTCTGACGTACAGTTTGAGTTGGAAGTAGGCTGGAAAAGGAGAGCCTTTTTTGGCTTAGGACGCCGGAACTGGTTTACTGATGTGATATTGTCCTGGCTTAATACACAATGACCTTCAGTATGTACATAAGATGAGTCTTTTGATGCAAAAACGTTGTCACATGACTAACACATAGAACATGTTTTCATTATTTTTCCAGTAGAAGTGATGAAAGTTTCACTACGCCTTTCATACTTTTTCACACAGGCTCTCTTTGAGTAGGAATCAACTTGGATTTTGGTTTTCCTATTGGTTAAAAGGAAGCGGCCTGGTGACACAGTGGAGTAAACATTGGACTGCTAATCAAAGGGTTCGATGTTTAAACCCACTATCAGAGAAAGATGAAGCCGATTGCTTTCATAAACATTTATAGCCTCAGAAACCCTAAGGAATAACTTTATTCTGTTCTGGTGTGGTGCTGTAGGGTAAGCACAGAACTGCTAACCATAAGGTCGGTGGTTCAAACCTACCAGCTGCGTCTCAGATACCCTTTACAGGGATGCTATGAATCACAAACAACTCAACAACAACACAGAGTTGCTATAAGTTGGAGTTGATTTGACAGCAGTGGGCTGTGGATTGACTAAAAGAATGCATTTATGAGGCAGCTTAGTGGGCCAGAGGTACATGTTGTGCTCATGGGATGGAAAAGGAAAATGACTTCAACTGGGTATCAAATCTATGACCTTAGTGTGAGCTACCTTCACACATAAACAGTCAATCAGCTACTTACAAGCTGGTTGTTCTAGGAACAGATGTGAACATGGTGGAAGGCAAAAGTATGTTGTAATGGAACCGTAGAACACTGGTCTGGGAGTAAAGGAAGGTGTGTGCTTGCTCTGAACCCGCCACTTCCTAGCTGTGTGATCTTGCCTGTGTTGCTTCTTAACTTCAGTTTCTTCATCTGAAAAATAAGGTAGCGGGTGACTTTAGACCCATCATTCTCATACTTTTATGCACATCAGAATCACTTGGAAGTCTTGTTAAAACTCAGATTGCTGGGTTCTACTCCTCCAGTTTCTGATTCAAAAATTTGATGGAACCCAAGACACTGCATCTCTTAAAGTTCCCATATTATGTTGCTGCTGCTGCTCCAAGCCCTAAACTTTGAGAACCACTGGATTAGACAGTCTCTCAAATCCTTCATTCTTAAAGTGCTATCAATCATTTTTGTCTTTAAAGAGTTTATAATTTGATTAGCATTTTTCCTGAGGGTGGAGAAGAGATTGATGGCTTCACTGTTTCAGTTTCTAATAAAATATTTGGCAACCTCTGTGTATACATGATTGACGACAAGACAGAGTAAGGAAAGTGACCCCAATTTTCCTAGAAATGCTGGTCTGAAAACTGCTTTGTGGAAGAGCTTTGATTGTTACAGAGATTTTTTTTTGCAGCTACATTTTCTATTTGTGGTCTCAGGGTCAGGAAGAGTCTGAAAAATTAAGATTAACAAATGGTGGTGAGTCTTCTCCCTCCAAATCCTTTTTCAGGGATGACGGATAGAACATGATGCACAGGGAGGCCTCTTACATATCCACATCTGAATGGATGAAGCAATGTCAAAGAGGATTGCTGAGGATCAATGCAGCCAGCCTGGGTCAGTATCACCACCTCCATGTTTACATACAGCTTTGATGAATAGTTCTCATTCTGCAGAGCCATAGTGGGTGCTGAACCAGAGCCCAAAGGCAGATGTGGCTCCTGCCACCTGCAATACACCTGTTACAGACAGCATTGAACATGAGTGGCAATGTAAGGACAGGGCTTCACTGGCACAAGATAGAGTATAAATGTTTGTTCACCAAGGTGAAGGGTTTAAAACACTTATTTGGTGGATACAGGGAAAAGGGGGATGATCGTATCCATTTGGTGCCTAGACAAGTGACTTGAAATATTAATGTGCTACTCATTTTTTAGTCATTGTACCAAAAGGAAATGGTTAATGTTCAACCATTTCAAGAGATACCATAT
>NW_006408628.1:6132903-6134418 GCF_000296735.1 Chrysochloris asiatica
GTTGGCCCAGGATCGAGCATTGTTTCGTTCTGCTGTGCATGGGGTTGCTATGAGTCGGTTCCAACTCGATGGCACCTGACAACAACAACAACAACTCATTTTTTATTCTCTTGCTCACGTCCTCTCTTCCTTGTTTCTGCTGTGGCCATTGCTGCAGCAAACAGCTGTGTGCAGGTGTGGCTGACTGTTCCTTACCCTTACCTCCAGCCCTCAGCCCCAGGCTTCCTTGCTATTGTGTGTGACATCAGTACAAGCCTGCTCAGCCAGTCTGTGTGCTAAGGAGTTAATACTCTTTAGGGTGATCTTGACCAGCATACCCTTGGATTAGCTTTTCCTAGGCCTGTTTCATTCTTCCAGGTCCTCTACTCTGTTTCTTGGGATCAATTGCTTCTCTAAAGTAAGCTACTTGCATATAAGCCCTTGTCTCAATTCCTGCATTTTGGGGGAAAGCTCAGACAGGAGTCCTTGTGTGGCACTGTGGGTAAATGCAACAGACTGCAAAGCCATTTACAAGGTCGGAGGTTCAAGCTCACCAGCTGCTCCTCAGAAACCCTTTACAGGATCTCTAAGGGTCAGAATCAACAATAACAACAAAGCTCAGACAATAAACATGTTTTAGATGGTGGCAGCATTTTCAGAGTTGGTGTTGGAATACCTGGGTAGTGCAATGGTTAACATGCTTGACTGCTAACTGAAAATTCAGCACTTTGAGTCCACCTATGCCTCATGCTTTTCATTTAAGAGTTTCTTTAAATGTCTAGAGATTCTTGATTATTTGTAGTTTATAGTGAGGCTGACAACTATTTCTCCTGTTCCCATAGGAGGACCTTCTTCTGTAAGGGCTTACAAAAATAGTAGAAATAATTCCCAGATACCTTTTACCTTGTTATTGTGTGTCATCAAGTTGGATCAGGCTCATAGACCTGTATGGGGTTTCTGAGGCTGTAAATCTTTGTGGGAGCAGAATGTCTCATATTTTTCCTATGGAGTGGCTAGTAGGGTTGAACATCTGACCTTGTGGTTCACAGTTTTGTACTTATCCTACAGAGCCACCTTCAGAAGGGTACAAATCTAGATAGAAGATATGTTGAGAAATAATAGTTTCCTATTTTGATGTTTTTGTTAAAGGTTTCTACGATTTTGTAGCAATACTTTTGATTTACCCTCATAAAATGTAAGCTACTATGTCATTTAAAATTTTTAATTACATTAGCATTAAATTTTGTTTGTTTTAATTTCTGTTTAATTTATTATTAGCCCCTGATACCAGAAATATTACCATGTAGATATGCAAACAATCTGTGTACATTTTTGACATATTTTACATAGTATTAAGTTTTGAAATTCAGTGTATAATTTACATTTGCAATGTACATCATTTCAATCTCTCTATTAGCAAAGTTTTGGACATATTGTCTGGAGGAAACAGTCGCTGGAGAAGGATGTCATGCTGGGTAAGGTGGAGGGTCAGAGAAAAAGAGGAAGACCCCTAACGAGATGGATTGGCCAGGTGGC
>NW_006408628.1:6135598-6156619 GCF_000296735.1 Chrysochloris asiatica
CTCAAGCTGATATCCTTGCTCTTCAACACTTTAAAAAGGTCTTGTGCAGCAGATTTGCCTAATACAATACATTGTTTGATTTCTTGACTGTTGCTTCCATGAGTGTTGATAGTTGATCCAAGAAGAATGAAGTCCTTGACAACTTTTATCTTTTCTCCATTGATAAGAATGTTGTTTATTTGTCCAGTGGTAAGGAGTTTTGTTTTCTTGACATTGATATGCAATCTGTACAGAAGACTGTGCTCTTTGATCTTCATCAGTAAATGTTTTAAGTCCTCTTCACTTTCATCAAGCAAGGTTGTATCATCTGCATTTCACAGGTTGTTAGTGAGTCTTCCTCCAATCCCGATGTCATGTTTTTCTTTATATAATCCAGCTTCTCAGATTATTTTCTCAGCATCCATGTTGAATAAGTATGGTGAAAGAATACATGCCTTTCTTAATTTTAAACCATTCAGTGTTCCCATGTTCTGTTTGAACAACTGCCTCTTGGTCCAGGTACAGATTCCTCACGAGCACAATTAAGTGTTCAGAAATACTCATACTTCACAATGTTGTCCATAGTTTGTCATGATCCACACAATCAATATTATTACTAGCTGATATATGACACAGGCAGTTCATTGGAAAATGATGTATTTATTAAATTGGTGTGAAACATGAGTTTTCACATGGCAGTTGTAAAGAAATGGAGCACAATCTCACAACATATCTTAAAATGATTTCTAGATGAATTTAGAATGTAAAACTGAGATGCAAAGCTATAAAACTTGAGAAAATTATTCTTGACTCAGACAGAGGTCACAAAAGAATTTTCCTGTGTCTTATTTCCACCTATATATATATATAAAAAGAATGGTAAAATAGACCATAGAATTTGTATTTCTCAAAATATTGTGGAAAGATCAACCAGTAAATGAGAGGAGATGTTTATAATTCTAGTGGTGCAATGGTTAAGCACGGGGCTGCTGACTGAAAAGTTGGCTGTTTGAACCCATCAGCCACCCAGGGGAGGATGATGCAGTATCCTGCTTCAATAAATATTAAGTTCTGTCCAGTTGGTCTTGACTCATGGTGACCCTGCATAGCGTTTCTAAGGAGTGGCCGGAAGGCAGTTTGGGAAACCCTGTGGGATAGTTTTACTGTTTTATAGGGTTGCTATGAGTTGGAGTAGACTCAATAGCAGTGAGG
The DNA here is from genome assembly GCF_000296735.1 of Chrysochloris asiatica. Classification (NCBI taxonomy): domain Eukaryota; kingdom Metazoa; phylum Chordata; class Mammalia; order Afrosoricida; family Chrysochloridae; genus Chrysochloris; species Chrysochloris asiatica. The sequence goes on from NW_006408628.1 coordinate 6,136,790, forward strand.
TGACTATAAACAACAACAAAATATGAAATATTAGAAAATTATTCCCAATGCACTTCTAAAAGTTGGGTCACTTCTACTATCTTATAGGGTCTCTATGAGTAGGAATCCACCACTCATCTGTCAGTTTGTCACACTGTGGTGACTTGCGTCGTGCTGTGATGCTGGAAGCTATGCCCCTGGTATTTTAAATACCAGCAGTGTTACCCATGGTGGACAGTTTTCAGCAGAGCTTCTAGACTAAGACTAGGAATAAACAGAGGTGAACCACTTTTAAATTCCAAGCCACTTAAAACCATATAAATAGCAGAGGGGAACATTGTCAGCTATAGTGCCAGAACATGAAAACACTATATGAATGGCAGTGGAACATTGTCAGCTATTGTGCTGAAAGATGAGCTCCTCAGTTTGGAAGACACTCAAATACAACCGTGCAAGAGCTGCCTCTTCAAAGTAGAGTTGATCATAATGATGCAAATGGAGGAAAGCTTTCAGCACCTTCATTTGATGGGGTGCAACTCAAAATGAGAAACAGTCACAAGCGCCCATTAATAATCAGAACGTGTAATGTATGAAGTGTGAATCTAGAAAAATTGGAGGTTGTAAAAAATGAAGTGGAATGCATAAAGAGAGATATCCTAAACAGTCCTGAGCTGAAATGGACTCATATTGGCCATTTTGAATATGATAATCAAATGATTTACTATACCAGGAATATCAAATTGAAGAAAGGCATTGCGTTAATCATCAAAAAGAACATTTCAAGATCTATCTTGAAGTACAATGCTGTCTGGATTGGATAATGTTCATATGCCTATAAGAAAGACAAATAAATACCACTATTATTTAAACTTATGCACTAACCACTAAAGCCAGTGATGATGAAACTGAAGAATTCTATCAACATCAATTTGAATTTGATCAGACATGTAATCAAGACGCACTGATAATTACTTGTGATTGGAATGCAAAAGTTTGAAACAAAGAGGAAGAATCAGTAGTTGGAAAATATGGCCGTGGTCATATAAGTGATACCAGAGGTCACATGATAGAATTTTCTAAGATCCATGATTTATTAATTGCTAATATTCAAGGTTGGAGTGTGGCACTGTGGGTTAATGTGCCAGACTGCAAAGCTGTTTGAACTGCAAGGTTGGTGGTTCAAGCTCACCAGCTGCTCCTAGGAAACCCTATGTTGTTATTGTTAGGTGCCATCGAGTCGGTACTGACCCATAGCAACCTTATACACAGCAGAATGAAACACTGTCCAATCCTGGGCCAACCTCACTACTGTTGCCATGCTTGAGCCCATTGATGCTGCCACTTGGCCAATCCATCTCATTGGGAGTCTTCCTCTTTTTCTCTGACCATCTACCTTACCAAACATGATATCTTTCTCCAAAGACTGGTCCCTCCTGAAAATATGTCCAACCCAACAGGGTCGCTATGGGTTGGAACAAACTCAATGGCACTAAGCAACAACAACAACAATATGCAAGGTCGGTTTGAATTGCAAGATCAGCGGTTCATGCTCACCAGCTGCTCCTCAGAAACCCTAGACAAGGTTGCTATGCGTTGGAACCGACTCGATGGCACTTAACAGCAATGATATGCAAGTTCAGGTTGAAGGTGAAGAAAATTAAAACAAGTCCATAAGAGCCAAAACATGACCTTGAATGTATCTTATCTGAATTTAGAGACCACTGCAAGAGCAGCTTTGATACATTAGACACTAATGACCAAAGACCAGAATAGTTGTGAGAAGACATCAAGAACATCATGCAAGAAAAAAACTGAAGGTCATTAAAAAGGAAAGGAACAATTAACAAAAATGCATATAAGAAGAGACTCTGAAACTTGTTCTTGAGCATAGTGAAGCTAAACAAATGGAAGAAATGAAGTAAAAGAGCCGAACAAGAATTTCAAAGGCAACTCAAGATGGCAAAGTGATTTATTAAAATGAAATGTGCAAAGACCTGGATTTAGAAGATTTAAAGGGACAAGCAATCTCAACATTTCTAAAGCTGAAAGAACTGAAGTAATAATTCAAGCCTCAACTTTCAATATTGAAGGCTCTGGTAGCGTAGTGGTTACGAATCGGGCTGTGAACCTTAAGGTCAGCGGTTTGAAACTACCAGCTGCTCCACGGGAGAAAGATGAGACTTTCTACTCCCGTACCTTGGAAACCCTGTACAGGGTCACTATGGGTCGAAACCGACTCGACGGCACTTAACAACAACAACAACAACATGGGCAAAAGAAGATGGAAGGAATACATAATCACTGTACCAAAAATAAATGGACAATGATCAACCATTTCAAGAGGTAGCATATGATCAAGGACTGTTAGTACTGAAGAAAGAAATTCAAGCTGTACTGAAGGCATTGGAGAAAAACAAGGCTCCCGGATCTGACAGACTACAAATGGAAGTCTTTCAACAAACTGATGCAGCCTTGGAGGCACTCACTCTTCCATATCAAGAAATTTGGAAGACAGTTACCAGTCAACTGAATTGGAAGAGATCCCTATTTGTGCCCCTTCCAAAGAGGTTACCCAATGAAATGTGGGAATCATCAAACAATATCATTAATATCACAGTATTACAAAATAGTTGCAATAGTACATTAAAAGGGAGGTGCCAAAAATTCAAGGCTGATTCAAGAGGACATGGAACTAGGGATATCACTGCTGACATGGGATAGTGTTGTTGTTGTTATGTGCCGTGGAGTCAGTTCTGACTCATAGTGACCCTGTACAGGGTTTCTGAGGCTGTAAATCTTTTCGGGAGCAGAAAGCCTCCTCTTTCTCCGGCAGAGCAGCTGGTAGTTTTGAACTGTTGATATTGCAGTTTGCAGCCCTCTTCGTAACCACTACACTACCAGAGCTCCTTGACATTGGATATACCTTGGCTGAAAGCAAAGAGTACCAGAAAAATAGTTACTTGTGTTTTATTGATTATGCAAAGGTTTTGACTATGCAAAGGATCATGAAAAACTATGAATATTATTGCTAAGAATGGGTGTTCCAGAATACTTCATTGTGCTCGTGAGGAACCTATACACAGACCAAGAAATAGTCATTAGAATAGAACAGGCAAATACTGAATGGTTTAAAGTCATGAAAGGTGTGAGCAAGGATTTATCTTTTCACCATATTATTTATTCTGTACAGTGAGCAAATAATCTTAGAAGCTGGATTATATGAAGTTGAATATGGCATCAGGATTGAAGGAAGACAAACAACCTGCAAAATGCAGATGACATAACTTTGCTTGCTGGAATCAAAGAGGACTTAAAATACTGATAAAGATCAAAGTATGGGTTGCACCTTAATGTAAAGGAAAAAAAAAAAATATCCTCACAACTGGACCAACAAATAACATGATAAATGCAGAAAAGTTTATGTTGTCAAAGACTTCATTTTGCTTGAATCCGCAATCAACACTAATAGAACCTGCAGTCAAGAAATTAAAAATAGGCAACTCTTCTGCAAAAGACCTCTTTAATGTGCTAAAGAACAAAGATGTCAGTTTGAGGCCTAAGGTGTGCCTGACCCCAGCCATGGTGTTTTCAATTACCTCATACGCATGTGAAAGTTGGACAACGAATAAGGAAGACTGTAGAATGATTGATACATTTTAATTATGATGTTGGAGAAGAATACGAAAAGTATCATGGACTTTCAGAAGAACAAACAAATTTGTCTTTTGAAGAAGTGCATCCAAAATGTTCCTTACATGAGAGAATGGGGAGACTACATCTCCATACCTTGGACGTGTCGTAAGAGGAATCAGTACTTGGAGAAGGGCATTATGCTTGGTAATATGAAGGGTCAGCAATGAATAGGAAGATCCCCATCAAAAGGGATTGACATAATGCAGTGTCAGTGGGTTCAAATGTAACAACAAATGTGAGGATGGTGCAGAAAGACTGGGCAGTGTTTTGTTCTTTGTGTATAGAGTTGCTCTTTGCGGGAAACAACTCTGCAGCACCTAACAACAACAATGTGAGTAGGAATTGACTAGGCAGCAATAGATTTAACAGAGTAGAGTGAATCTAAATGTAATCATTTCTCAGAGGTGTCTTAATGGATTCCTGATGGGGCAGTGGTTAATCAAAAATGCAGTGATTGGAACACACCAGGCTTGTTACAGAAGAAAGATGTGACAGTTTTCTTCCATGAAGAGTAGCCTTGGAAACCCTATGAGGCAGTTCTATTCTGTTGTATAGGGTTGCTACAAGTCAGAATTGACTCCCAGGCAGTGGATTTAGTGTTCGTTGCTTCTTATAAAAGAGCAGAATAGATACAAAGCCAAACACACAGGGAAAGATGGATGTATCTACAAAACAGGAATGCTAGGGATTGTTGGCAGAAGCTGAAAGAGACAATGAAGAATCTGAGGACCATCCCCTTGAGCTGATGCTTTCAATTCAAACTTCTAGTCTCCTGAACTGAAAAAAATAAGTACTGTTCTTTAAAACCACCCATTTGTGGTATTTTTGCTATTGTAGCATTAGATAACTAAGATGGAAATAATTTAACATTTTTGATAAAGTTGACATTGAGCAACATTTATGTCTCAAAAAGTATGCATTGATAAATATACCCTAAACAATCTATGGTACACATGCAGAAGACGTATATTAAATCACCCTTAGCATCATAGTTCACAATAACACAAACCTAGAAACAACCAGAAACTCAACTAAACAAAATGGGTAAATTGCAAGGCTTTCATATAATGTAATTCTATACATCAGTGAAAATAATGAACTTTCATACACATTTCAATTTGGATGAGCCTCAAAAGTATACTGTTGAGGGAACAAAGCAAGCCATAGAATAAATACCGTATGACACCATTTATATAAAGTTCAAAAACAGGCAAAACTAAACAAGATATTGTTTAGAGATACATGCATATTTGGTAAAGTTACAAAGAAAAGCAGGAGAAGAATTAAAACATTCTGCATAGTGGTTACTTTGAGATGGTGAGAGGCATAAGGAAGCACACATACAGGCTTCAATCAAAGTTGTTGATGAGATTCTATTTCTTAAGTTGAGTGGGAGGTACTGGGTGTTTTTAACATAGTTGTTGTTACTGCATGCATATATGTACATTGCATACACTCTTTTTATTTCTATTATACTTTACAATGTAGGATAAACAGTTTGGAATCTGTGTTCTGGAGAAGGGATTTTTGACTATTGAGTTTTACTCCAGACCTTAGTATCTAGCATAATTAGGCTGTGAGCTAGACTTTTCATTGGGGGACCCCAAAGTGCCAGTGTCTGTTAGCCTCCCCTTTGAGTCAATGCATGTTTCCAGAGTATCCAGCCTCTTACCTAAGAAATGCATACTTGGCACTCAGCAATTGTAAGCCCCAGGAGCAATGGGACAGGTGGAGCTAGAAGAATGGGGAATGGTATGCAGAATTTTGCTCCATCTTTTCTCCACTGTCCTGTGCACTTTGGAGATGAAGACCTGAGGTGTTTTGTTCCTTAGAAACTTTTAAGCAATTTCTGAGTTTTCAGTTCCAAGCTTCACCCTTGCCTTCTCATTTTACAGTTCTTCTGATTTTGGAGAGGGGGGTGGGAACAAACAGACTGTCTGTTATTGCTTGTGGCACCTGCTCTCTGTGCCTGTTTTGCTGAGTTCGTCTTCCCTCTTTTGTTTGCTTTTCCAACTACTCACATGTTCCTGATGTCTGTCATCCTCCATTGTCATCTCTTCTTTAGTCTCATTTTAGTGAGGTTTTGAATTCCAAATTGTGGTATATTCAGTTGGCAGTTCAAGCTCACCAGCTGCTCCTTGGAAACCCTATACAGGGTCGCTATGGGTCAGAATCGACTCAACGACACTTAACAACTTAACAACAGCAACAACTCCTGGTGTTGGAATCCTGGTGTGGCAAGGTGGCTTAATGTGCTGGACTGCAATGTAGGTTTGAACCACAAGATCAGTGGTTCAAGTTCACCAGCCACTCCTCAGAAACCCTATACAGGGTCATTATGAGTTGGAACCAACTTGCCAGCACCTAACACCAACAACAGCAACAACTGGTACGGCGCTGTAGGATCAGTACTGGACTGCAAACCACAAGGTCAGCAGTTCAAACATACCGGCTGCTCCTCTGAAACTCTACACAGGGTTGCTATGAGTCGGCATCAACTCAATGGTACTTAGCAACAATAACTACGACTATCTGCTGTAAGACTTCTTTAAGATTTTAAAGAGCAAAGATGCCACTATGAGGACTAAGGTGTGCCTGATCCAAATCATGATATTTTTAAATTTCCTTATAAGCATGTGAAAGCTGGACAGTAAATAAGGAAGACCGAAGAATAATGGATGCATTTGAATCGTGGAGTTCGCAAAGAATATTGATAGTCCATGTACTGCCAGGATAATCAATGAATTTGCCTTGAAAGAAGTAACGCAGCCAGAATGTTCCTTAGGAGTGAGGATGGAGACGCTTTGGACATGTTATCAGAAGGGACCAGTGCTTGGAAAAGGCCACCATTCTTAGTAAAATAGAGGATCAACCAAAAAAGAGGAAGATTCACAACAAGATAGATTGATACAGTATTGCAACAATGGGCTTAATCATAGGAAAGCTTGTCAGAATGGTACAGGACCAAGCAATGTTTCATTCTGTTATACACATGGTTGTTATGAGTCAGAGTCCACTTAATGGCACCAAACATTAACGACTACTCTCAACACAGTTTAGCACAGAATAATAAGCCCCATTTTGTAGTTAAAGAAACTGAGAGCTCAAAGGGATTGCCACTTGCTTAAAATCAAGATTCAGTCAATTGTGTGAATGATTCCAAGAGATTTTCCCTCTCTGGTCCTGGTGTGGCATTGTGGGTTAATGCGCCAGACTGCAAAGTCATTTGAACTGCAAGTTCGGTGGTTGAAGTTCACTAGCTGCTCCTCGGAAACCCTATACAGGGTCTTTATGGGTCAGAATCGATTCAACAGCACTTAGCAACAGCAATAACTGTATTCTTCTATAGGAGAGCACTTAAGAGTCTTGCAATTCTCTGGCTTCAGCTGCATCCACCATCTAAGCCAGAGCTCTCCTGCTGTTTGTTGTTAGGTGCCATCAAGTTGGTACCGACTCATAGCGACCTTATGCACAGCAGAACAAAACACTGCCCAATCCTGGGCCCACAACTGCTCTCCATTGGGTGTAATGAACAACCTGTAGCAGGCCATTGAGGACTGGAGTGACCCAGGCTGCTCTCAGCCAAGCGTCCCTTGCATGCAAGTAAAATGACCTGGATTATCGAAGGCATCACAGAAGCAGGGAGTTTCCTTTGGCAGCAGCAGCTAATCACTAAGATTACCAGCCTGATTCATACCAAAATGTACTTGAAATGAAATGTTATCCAGCAGGCTTGCGGGATAAATAGAAAGAGGAGGCAGAGATGGGAACTTCTTCTTTGACAACCACAAGTTTCCTGTGCTCTCTTGGAACCAAATTCTGGTTTTGACTAAATGGAGAATCTCCAAGAAAGGAAGGTTGGTGGGAGGGATTTCTCGAAAAAGCACACTTTGTTGCCTTCAGTCGATTTTTCTTCTCCCCTTCTATCCTCACCTCATTGTATCCTTTATTTCTGTCCTCTCTGACCCATCTCCACTGTCTCCATCTGCTGCCGACTGAAATGACTCAGATCCTATGGTAGGCATTCCTGGTGAGTTCATAGGGAGGCCAGGTTACTAAGGGAACCATGAGTGGGCCCTGAACGGGTCTGGTGCTGACAATGGGGGCATGCGGGCAGGCTAGAGAGGAGCAAGGGACCACATGAAAGGTTTTGCCTTCTCTGTACATCCTGTGAAGTCTAAAGTCCCCGTATGGTCCTATGCTGAGTTTCACCCATACTCGGTCTTGAGACTCCTATGATCTCACAGGCTGGCATAGGATATGATTACTGGGGATTTTAGAGCCCAAGAGAAAAGGCAATGATCACAAATAAGAGCCCAACATTTTCCTGTGAAATGAAAATCACTTACTAAGTAATCAGATCTAAGAAGCTCTCCAGTCACAGTGGTGTGAGGTGTGCCTTCACCATTCATCTGCCATCATGGTTCAAAGTTTCACCTCCACTCACACAATGATGCCTGAACCAGCCCTCCGTCTGTAGTAGTTTTCCACTTTTGATGTGGCACTATAGGATATGCATGGGACTACTAACCACAGTGTTGGTGGTTCAAACTCACAAGCTGCTCCCTTGAAACCCTATATAGGGTCACTATGAGTCAGAACGGACTTGATGGCCCTTAACAACAACAGCAATTTTTAATTTTATAGCAGGAAATACAAGCAGGCACAACGCAGTAGACCCTGTACTGCTTCAGGATAAGGACCCCATTTATTTTTAACTTTTAATAAATAGAAAACCTAGGGTTAAAAGAACACACTTTTTTTTTTCCAGCCAGTTTCTGTTTATTGATGTAAGATGCTCAGGCCTTGACTGCGCGTCCTTCTCAGTGCTACAGCAACTCCTCCCACTGCTGTTTCTTGTTCTTCAGGTTCTCCTCGTGCTTGTAGACTCTGCGGCACATGGCACACGTTTTCTTGGGTGGCAGATGCAGGGGTTTGTACTTCTGGCCCTTGTAGAACTTCCAGGGGTTCTCCTTCTGAGTCTGGTTGATGACAGTGAGAACCCTGGCAATGGATTTGCGGACAACGCGGATTTTAGAGAGCTAGGATCCTCACTGCCAGTCTCTTTGGCGACATGCAGCTGGGACAACTCCACCCTCAGGTCATCCAGCTGTTTCAGCAGCTCCTCCTCCTCTTTCTTGCCACAAAGGTCCCGTGCCTTGATCTTGGCCATGGATGAGCGAAAAAACCCGCACCGCCACTTGATCTGAAGCCAAGGGAAAGAGAAGAACTCAACATTTCAGTATAAAAGAACAGTATTAATCCTATTATTTACGTTGTATTTATTGAAAGGCTACATGTGTTAGGAGCTGATTTAAGTACTTTTGCATGCATCTTCTTATTTTTTAGAGCAGTCCTTTGGGGAGGTACTATTACTTTTTCTTAGAATCTGAAGTCCAGAGAAGTTAAGAAATGTGGCCAAAAAATAGATGACTACATTGTATGTATTCATATGTCATCATCTTTCTCTCTGTCTACACTGTACTACGTCATTATAAAGGAAAAAAAAAATTCCTCTATGCCCCAAATCCAGCAAATAATTAAGGAACTCCTGTGTATTAAGCACTGTGCTAAATATCAGGGATCCAAAATTTAGTCAAATATAGTTCTTGCCCTCAAGGAACTTATGGTTAGAGGGGTGGGTGGACCCAAACACAACTTCAGGCAGTCTGTGTGGAACCAAGTGCAATGAAGTATGAGAGGCGTCAATGAATCCTGACCATGGAGATCTGGGAAGAAGAGTAGCTCTTACGTGGTGAAGGGAAAGAAAGACATTGCAGGCAGAGGGAAGGATGTAACGAAAATGGGAGACACAAAAAGATATAGTGGCGTATGTGACTTTGACCCTTGTGGATGAGTTATCTCTCAGTTGTAGTCAAAGGTATAAGCACAATGACAACAGCTATTTCAGATGACTGGTCTCTTGTAGCACCTCAGTCCCTTACTGGATGAGACATACAAATCAGGGACCCCTACAGTGACTATATTTGTAGATGGCCACCGTTCATTTATCTTTGTTAATTGCCTAAAAGACAAATGTTGAGAGTTGCTAGTTAAAAAGCAAGCTTGGATTGGGAGAGATAATCAGAGAGCATGCATTACAAGTCCAGTTGGATGTGGGACTCCATTCCAGCAACCTGTCACCCTTTCAGATTTCCATATCTGTGCTCAGGACACACAGCAATCATGTGACTTTCTTGGCCTTGGATGAATAGTAAATGTGACTTTAGGAGTCACCTTACTGGGTGAACCTTTAGATCAAAGACAGTAATTTTGCTGAAGGGCATTGAGAGGAGAGGAGAACAGGAAGGGACAATAGAAGGAACACTGAGAACATAGTAGCTACAGGGAAGACAGGTTGTTGGTGAAGAGGAGAGTTCCACCTTTGATAGCTGGAGACCAGGGGAGGACCAAAGATGTTCTTGTCTTAGGGAATCACATCTGGAATCCTGTTTTTTCTCAGGGTGAAGTAGGTAGAAGGAAAAGGGCATTGAGAGCAAGGAAGTCACAATGACTAAAAGGAATCTGCAGGTTTAAAATGGTCAAAGGAATTGGGAATCATTTACTTTGGATTAAAAGTAAAAGGAAACAAGGAAGTGTTAACAGAATTACTGACTGGTGAGACACAAACCCAAAAAAGCTTTGCAACATGGAGATTGGATGGAGGGAATTAGGGCTACAGAGGGGTTTCTTAGGAAGTGTATTTCTTACACTGGACTCCTTTGTATGCCTGTGGTTGTGGCACACAATTTATACTCCAATAACTCTCTTTGTCTTGTAGTGAAAGTCATTGTGTAGATTCATGATGACTATTGGAGCTTGTATGGAGTCTGGAAGAGTGAGTGATCATGTACATAGGGCTGAACCCTCAGACAGGTCTCTGAAACATTTGGGGCAGGAAAAGAGGTAATAAAAGCTGGCACTTTGTGAATTATCCTATGACCTATTCCAAAGGCACTCTTGATGCATCTCTGAATTTATCACCTGTTACCGATTGAATTGTGAGTCCCCAAAAGATATGTTGAAGTCCTAACCACTGGTATCTGCAAATATGACCTTGCTTAGAAATAGGGTCTTTGAAGATGTCTGGTGAGATATTGTGGGATAAGCATTGGACTGCTAACTGTAAACCAACCCGCTCCAAGGACACCCTATACAGGGTTGCTATGATTCAACAGCACTGAGCCACAGCATCAGCTAATTTAGTGCCAGTGGTTAAACATTCTGCTGCTAATGGAAAGGTTGGTGGTTTGAACACACTTGCTGGTTCCATGGGAGAAAGAACTAGTGCTGTGATTCTGTAGAGATCATGGCTAAGAGAATCCTGTCCTATGGAGCAGATCTACTGTGTCACGTGGGGTCTCTATGAGTTGAAAAGGACTTGAGGGTATCTAACAACAGCATCAACTAACTTGACATGAGGTCATATTGGAGTAGCATTGACCCAAATCCAGTATTGCTGGTGTCCTTATTAAAAAAAGAAGAGACACAGACTCAGACACATGTGCAGTAGGAAGATGGTCTCATGAAGACTGAGGAATTATGGAATTAAGCTGCAGTGGCAAGTCAAGGAATACCCAGGACTACCAGAAGCAGAGAGACAATAAAGGATCTTATTCTAGAGCCTCCCCAAAGAGCATGACCATGCTAAACCCCCAGATTTGGACTTCTCACCTCCAAGAGGGTGAGTCAATACACTTCTGTCAGTTTAGGCCACCCACGTAGAGGTACTTTGTTATGGTAGCCCTAGTAAACCAATGTACCACCAATATAATATCCTCAGTCACATGATGTCTCTCCTCCTTCCTGTGTGTGTGTGTGGGGGGTGGGGTGGGGTGGCGGGGGTTGGATAACTTCATGGGAGATACAATTATTATTACGCATGCAAATCCCAGACACAGCCATGATGACTAATGTGGTATGTTTGAGCATGAACTTCCCATCTGAGCTAATACAAAAGTCACCAGATTTGGTGAGACTCACTGGTGTATGTTGTTATTGTTAGGTGTTATAGAGTCAGTACTAACTCACAGTGACTGTAGGTACAACAGAACAAAACACTGGCTGATCCTACACCATCCTCAACCCATTGCTGCTGCCACCATGTCAATCCATCCCCTTGAGGCTCTTCCTCTTTTTTACTGATCCTCCACTTCCTGACTTTTAAGGTTCATTCTGGCTATACTTCTAATACAAATTTTTTGTTTTTCTGACAGGCCATGGTACTTTAATACTCTTCTCTAACACCATACATAACTCAAGTGCAGCAATTCTTCTATGGTTTTCCTTATTCATTGTCCAACTTACACATGCATATGAGCCTGTTGAAAATACCATGGCTTTGGTCAGGTGTACCTTAATCTTCAAACTGATATCTTAGCTCTTGAGCACTTTAAAAAAGTCTTGTGCAGCAGATTTGTCTAATGCAATACGTCAGTTGATTTCTTGACTTCTTCCATGAGTATTGTTTGTGGATCCAAGCAAAATGAAGTCTTTGACAATGGCAATCTTTTCTCCATTTATCGTGATGTTATTTATTGGTCCAGTTGTGAGAAATTTTGTTTTCTTTACAATGAGGTTCCAATCCGTACTGACGGCTGTAATTTTTCAAATCTTCATTAGTAAGTATTTTATTTTCTCTTTACTTTCAACAAGCAAGGTTGTATTATCTGCATTATCATAAATTGTTAATGAATCCTCCTCCAATCCTGATGCCATGTTCTTCTTATAATCCAGTTTCTTGGATAGTTTACTCAGGATACAGATTGAATAGTGATGGTGGTGGTTGTGTGCAGTGGAGTTGGTTCTGACTCACAGCGACCCTGTATAGGGTTTCTGAGGTTGTAAATCTTTATGGGAGCAGAAAGCCTCATTTTTATCCCACAAAATGGCTGGTAGTTTCAAACTGCTGACCTTGAGTATAGCAGCCTGACTTGTAACCACCATTCTACCAGAGCTCCTTACAGATTGAATAAATATGGTGAAATTATACAACTCTGGCACATACCTTACTTGATTCTAAGTCACTCAGTAATATCCCTTTTCTGGGCTAATGACTGCTTCTTGATTTATGTACAAGTTGCTCAAGAGCACAATTTAGTGTTCTGGGAATACCCATTCTTTGCAATGCATAGTTTGTTATGACCCACACAAAATGCCTTAGAATAGTAAATAAAGGACAAGTAAACATCTGTCTAGTATTCTCTGCTTTCAGCAATGATGTCATCAACGATATCCCTAGTTTTCCATTCTTTTCTGAATCTGACTTGAATCTCAGCTTGATCAATGCTTGAGTGTGTTCTTCCCTTTTGGCTTTCTCATTCAATGTCTCTGCACATTTCATTAGAATACTTTGATTTGCCTTCTCAAGCTGCCCTTGGGCTTTTCTGTACAGCTCTTTTACTTCTTCATCTCTTCTATTAGCTTTAGCTTCTCTGTGCTCAACAGCAAGTTTCAGAGTCTCTTCTGACATTCATTTTTATTTTCTTTGTCTTTTTCATGACCTTTGCTTTCTTCCTGTTTGATGTTCCTTTTCTTCCTTAGATGGACAATTATAAAATACACTTCATAAGTTTTTTGTTTTTTTTCAGTTGGATGTAGAACTAAGTTCCTGTGGTTGTGATGGTGTGCAGTGGAGTTGGTTCCGACTCCTAGGGTTTCCAAGGCTATAAAGCTTTATGGGAGTAGAAAGCCTAATCTCTCTTTTGTGGAACAGCTGGTAATTTCGAACTTCTGACTTTGAGGTTAGCAGCCCAACTCATTACCACTATGCTACCAGAGCTCCTTGATGTTCTTGATATCATCCCACAATTCTAAAGCATCAAATCTGTTCTTGGATAATCTTTATTTTCTACAACATCCCCACTTAATACTGAGGCATGAGTTTCAGAGGGTTCCAATTCCCCTTCTGTTGAAACCTCTGACACTTGATAAATAGCAAGCAAAGAGGAATCAAGAATGTTTGTTGTTTCCATTTTTTCCATGAACTTTTTGATGTCTCTTTGTGTGTATAAAACTTACTTTTGTTGTTGAAAAAATATATAGCAGAACATACACCAATCACAATTTTTCTACTTGTAAATTTCAGTGATATTGATTACATTCTTTAAGCTGTGCAACCATTTTTACCCTCCTTTTCCAAATGGTTCCTTCTATTTTTTCCCACGGCTCCAACATAATGCTGGCCATGTAGCAGATAATAATTTTTGTAAACAATTTAAAAGCAATTTAAAAAAACAAACTTTGAAGCTTATTATTATGGGATAAAAATCAATATCATATCTACTTAAGCATGAATGGTCCTAGATGAATTCATTTTAACCTTCAATGACAATTAGAAAAGGAATTCAAACAAAAAGTTTTTAGTATGTGTTGAAGAATGGTAAGGTTTTGTTTCTCTGTGTGAGACCGTATGCTGAGTCCTAAATATTATTGCATTGAATCCTTCCCACAACTCCTGATCTGGATACAGTAACTGTCGCTGTTTTGTAGGTGAAAGGTTCAAAGAGGGTTTGTAATGGTCTCATTGGAGCTGTTAACCCAAGACTTAACTTAGTCCTTTGGGGTTGGCAAGTCTGCACCTACTTTTCAACATTGTTAGATTCAATGGCTATTGCTGGAATCTTCCTGGTGGTCCCGTTGTGACAAGAAGCAGTGGTTTCACACACCACTCAACTCTAACTCTTCCCCTTGGTTTTGGGGTAAGAACTAAGAAAGGAACAGCGTCATCTCCTTAGCATGGGAAGCTTCGTCCCAGCCCAAATACCCCAAACCAAACCCATTGCTGGTAAGTTGATTCTGACTCATTGTGTCCCTATGGTGGTGGTGGTTATGTGCCATGGAGTCAGTATAGTAGGACAGAATAGAACTGCCTCATAGACTTTCAAGCTGTATCTTCACGGAAGCAGACAGTCACATCTTTCTCCTGTAGAGCAGCTGGTAAGTTTGAACCATCGAGCTTTTGTTTAGCAGCCAAGCACTTCAATATTGTGCCACTAGGGTTCTTTTTGGTCCTAGAAGCTCCCTTAAAACACTAAACTTGAGAACACTGCTGAAGGGATTTGTTTTATTTATCTGTTGGACAGAGTTCCTGGGTGGGGCAAACAGTGAACACACTCAAATGTTCACTCAAAGGTTGGTGGCTCCCATCCACTCAGGGGCACCTTGGAAAAATAAGAAACACACAAGTGACATTCCCAAACAAAAAATGAGCGTTTGAAAACCTTAAGGGAGCACAGTCTACTCTGACACCTGTGGGTCTCCACGTGTTAGAATCAACTCTACAGCAATTAATCTTTTGGAGCGCCTTCTACAAAGCCTCCACACCTGGGCTTTCACAAGCTCTGAGAGTGAGTGAATGTGCGGAATTTGCGAACGGGTGTGAGCAGGGGTAGGCAGCAAGTGCTTCCTTTGCTGACCGCTGTTGCCAGTTTTGTGTTTTGTAAATGTCCCTTCTCCACAGATGGCCTTTTACACTCATATGTCTGATTATCAGAGAGAACAACAGGGTGGAGAAGATTGAGGTTGGAGCTAAAAGAATTTGATGAGGCCATAAAGATAGGGAAGAAGAATTAGGTTAGCCAGGGTATTTAGAGAGCTGAGGTAGACCATGAGTGTAGGCTTCTTGAGTGCCCAGGCTGGCTCCACCACTTAGTAGCTGTGTTCACATTAACTGCTAATTAATTTATTAATATCCCACTTTCCTCATCATACCTTTCAGGGCTATTGTGAATTTAAGTGAGTCAATTTGTCTTAAGCACATAGACCCATGTCCGATCTGCTTAATATATGTGAGCTCTTGCTATTAATATCATTTTAAGGGTGTTTTGAAAAAAAAAAAAGAAAGTGGAGTTGAAAGAATACATCTCCCTCCGTGATATGTGCCAGAGGAGTAAAATGTGTATAGTAGAAGGCAGTGTAGAGTTGCTAGACTTGACAAAAATATAAGGTTCCAAATTAAATTGGAATTTCAGATAGACAATAAACAACTATTTTAGTATAAGTAGATTCATGCGATATTTGTCACTTATCTGTAGTCCAAATTTAACTTTGAGTCCTGGTTTTTATCTGGCATCTCCAAGAGGAGGAGGAGGGGAAGAAATTGAATTTTCTATTTACATCTGGAGAAAAAATGTTGGTGCATTAATAGCACTATCCCGTTCACCCTGGCTTCTGGTGTTAGGTTTCCAGCAGACTGAAGGTGAAACTCACAACCTCTGTCTTCAATAGCTGGGACCAGGCAGACATTTTACTGTATTAATCTGCACAGACCCTTCCACCCCTACCTCCTGCCATGACAGCAGAGACCTGTGTCTCCTGGTTGTTGAGCTATCCTATCCTGTACCCCAAGTCCCTTCCCCCAAACACACAAGCATACAAAGACTTTGGCTAGAGATAGAGAGGTTAAAGGGGATAAGGGGTGGAGAAATTATTGGAGTGTTATTAAAATAGCATCTGCAGAGATCATCCTAGGATAGCCATACTTGGAGGTTGAAAAACATCAGCAGGCCAGGCAGGGAAAGAGCTTTGCAGGAACAGGGGGCAGAAGGGTGGGATGGGTAGTGGGGCTGGGGGTGGGCAAAAGGAGGGAGAAGAACGTTCCTCTCTTACTTCACATAATTTCACAATTTTTCTTTCCTGGATTTTTTTCCCCCAACCTTTTTGGTAAAACCTATTCCCAAGTACCAGGTAATAAGAGTCAGCTCCAATTCATAGTGACCTTGTATAGGGTTTCTGAGGCTACAGATCTGTAAAACCTCATTTTTCTGTGACTGATGGATTTGAAGGAGTGGCTGATGGATTTGAAGTGCTGATTTTGCGACTGGCAGCCCACCATGCCATTAGGACTATTTTTTCTTTGTCTTATATTCATGATTTTATATTTTCTTTGACATCTTATGTTTACTTATCAGTAAAGAAGAAAGTGGAGTGGCTTAAGAATAGCCTATGCTGAGATATAGAAGGATGTTCTAAGCATGACATCAAAGGAAGAAATCCACAAGAAAAATATTGATAAAAGTGATTCCATAAAGCATTAATAACTTTTGTATGTCTCAAGATAGCATAGAAAACACACATAGGAGTATTTATTTCCTGAATCTTCTTTTATAAAGAGCTTTTACAAATCTTTAACAAAGAGGAACATACAAAATCAATGAAATAATTTTAAAATGGCAAATAAATACATATGGAAAAAAAAATGCCTACCTGAATGTTAATAAATGATTAAAATTTAGACAACATTGATATATTTTCATGTCTAATAAAACAATACAATTATTTTAAAACATAAAATAGTGACAAGAATGTTCAGAAACTGATATTTGCAGACACTTTAATTTGTAGTATTAAAAGGTACACATTTTTTGAATGATAATGAGATAGCTGTTGTTTGTTGTGTGCCATCCAGTTGGGTCTGACTCATAGTGACCCTGAGTAGGGTTTGAACTGCCAACCTTGCAGTCACTAGTCCAGTGCGTACCTATAGCACCACACCAGTGCTCAATGACATAATAGACATCAAAGCTGTTTTTTGTTTTTTTTAAATGCTATCCTTTAGGTCAATCATTCCAATTTTTAGAATCTTTTAATGAAATAGCTCATAATAAGAAAAAAACTTGACACTAACAATTGTTTTAATAAGTTATGTTACATTAATAATTGAAATTCCTTGTAGCCATTTAAACTCAAGCACTGTTGTTGTTACATGCAGTGGAGACTGTTTTGACTCATAGTGACCCTGTGTAGAGTTTCCAAGGCTTTAAATCTTTTGCAAGAGCAGAAAGCCTCATCTTTCTCCCACAGAGCAACTGGTGGGTTTGAAACGTTGACCTTGTGGTTCACAGTCCAATGCTTATATAGCCACTGCACTCCGTAGATGTAGGACAGTGATGGCTTTGTAACAATTTTCGGTGAAGTTCCTGGAGTGGAATGTAGAGTTCTATCTCTCATTCTTTTTTATACCAAGTAAGTGCCCTCAAGTCGGTTCTGACTCATAGTGACACTATATAGGGTTCTGAGGAGCGATTGGGGATTTGAACCACCGATCTTGCTTGCTTCATAAAGTGAATTTGGAAGTTTTCCATCCTTTTCTATGTTATGAATTTGTTTCAGTAGAGCTGGTGTCAGTTCTCTGAGTGTTTGGTAGAATTCATCAGTACCTTTGGACCTGGACTTTTTTTAGTTGGGAGATTTTTAATGACTAGGTCAATTTATTCTTTTGTTATAGGCCTGTTCCCTACTTCAGCCTGTGTTAGTTTAGGTAGGTCATGTGTTTCTTGAAATTCATTCATTTTGTTCTAGGTTTTCTAACTTGTTGAAGTACAATTCTTCACTGTTATTATCCTTTTGATTTCTGTTGGTTTTGTCATGACATCACCCATACAATTTCTTATTTGTGTTATTTGTATCTTCTCCTCTTTTGCTTGGGTTGTCAATGTTTTGTTGATTTTATTAATTCTTTCTAAGAACCAACTTCTTGTCTTGTTGATTATTCTATTGTTTTTCTTTTATTTTTGCTCTAACTTTTATTATTTCTTTTCTTCTGGCTGCAGTAGGCATACTTTGCCGATCTTTTCCTAATTGTTGGAGATGTTTGATTAAGGTGCTGACATCTTTTTGGATGTATGCATTTATTGCTATAAATTATCCTCTGTGCACTGCTTTTCCAATATCCCAAAAGTTTTTGATAAGTTGTGATTTTTGTTCTTATTTGACTCAAGGAAATTTATTTTATTTGATCTATTACCCAGTAGTTTTTAAGCAGGGTGTTGTTCAAGTTCTCCGTATTTGATATTTTTTCCCTTGATTATCCTATTGTTGATTTCTAATTTATAGCATAGTAATCTTAAGGTGGAGGGTCAGAGAAAAAGAGGAAGACCCCCAATGAGATGGATTGGCCGAGTGGCAGCATCGATGGACTCAAGCATGGCAACAGTAGTGAGGTTGGCCCAGGATCGGGCAGTGTTTCATTCTGCATAAGGTCGCTATGTGTTGGTACTGACTTGATGGCACCTAACAACAACAACAACAATCTTAAAAGATACTTTGTAGTGTTCTGATGCTTTAAAGTTTATTGAGCCTTGCTTTGTGGCCTAACGTATGGTCTATTCTAGAGAATGTTTCATGTAGACTGGAAAAGAAATTCAACTGTGTACATGTCTATGAGATCAAGTTAGTTGATTGTGTTGTTTAGTTTTCTGTCCTTCATCAAAAGTGATACATTAAAATCTCCTATTATTATAGAGTTGTCTATTTCTTTCTTCAGTTCTCTTAGAACCTCTTTATGTATTTTGAGGTTCTTTCATTGGGAGCATAGATATTTATTATGGTTGTGTCGTCTCATAGAATTGACCACTAATCATGACATAATGTCCCTTCTTTGTCTTTTATGCTGGATTTTCCTTAACTCTATTTTATCAGGGATTAAAATTGTCACTCTTGCTCATTTTTGATTACTTGATGTAATTTTTTTCCATCCTTTGATTTTTAGTCTATTTTTGTTTTTGCCTTTAAAATATGTCTCTTGTAAACAGCTTATTGAAGAATCCTGTTTTCTCATCTCTGTCTCTTGATTGGTGTGTGCTGTGGGTTAAAGCACTAGATCACAAGGTAGGTTTGAATCACAGTGTCGATAGTTCAAACTCACCAACCACTCCTTGGTAGCCCTATGCAGGGTCACTGAGTCGGAACTGACTCGACGACACTTCACAGCAACAGTAAATGATTCAATTGCAGTTATTTTGCTATGTTCTTTTGTGGTGCTGCTGATTTCTTAGTTCCATAGAATTTTCTGCACTGAGTTAATTTTATTTGTGGATTTTCTTTATTTCTGTTGTATTGTTGTTGTTGTTAAGTGCCACCAAGTTGGTTCCAACCCATAGCAACCCTGAATAGGGTTTCTGAGGAGCAGCTGGTGAGCTTTAACCACCGACCTTCCAGTTTAAATGGCTTGCAGTCTGGAGCATTAACCCCACAGCATCACACCAGGAGTCTATTGTATTAGTTTCTATTAAATTTTTCAGATTTTTCTTTTATTTTGATCTGAAGATGTATTCATTTTCTTTTAGATTACCCTGTAATTTATTAATTTTCCCCCTTTTAAAACAGTTTGGTTTGTCTTGAAATCTACTTGAATATCTGCACTATTTTTTTTTTTTT
>NW_006408628.1:6157125-6179830 GCF_000296735.1 Chrysochloris asiatica
AGGCCCTCTGGATCTAGGTTCCCTCTTGAAAGCTTGTAAGCCAGTTACTTCTTGCCTTTGTAGCCTGCCCCCCTCCCATTTTGGGCAGCCAGTGTCCAAGCTCTGCACTATTTTTTGCTTTGTAGTTAATGTCTTTACAAATAGATATCTCTGGTTCTGTATATTTGGTCTACAGGTTTGTTTTAAATACTTTTATCTCTGGATTGAATTCTGAATGGTGCTGTCATGTATGGTAATCTCTGGTCTGCTGTAGTTGGTCCTCAGTCCAAAGGATATCCTTTAGTATTTTTTGTAAAGCTGGCATGATTTTTACAAATTCCTTTACTTTCTGTTTATCTGGAACTGTCCTAACTATACTATTATATTTGATGGACAGTTTTGCTGGGTATATGATTCTTGGTTGGTATTTTTTTCTTTCAGAGTTTTGTACATGCCATTTCATTGTCTTCTTTCCTGCATGGTTTCCGCTGAGAAATCAGAGCTTAGTCTTATTGGTTCTCCTTTGCAGGTAATTTTTTGTTTTTCCTGAGCTGCTCTTGAGATTCTTTTGTTGTCTTTGATTTTGAAAAGTTTGATTATGGTGTGTCTTGGTGATTTTCTTTGGGAACCTACCCTGTCTATGGTTTGTTCAATTTCATGTATGCTTATCGTCTTGTCTTTCATGATGTTAGGGAAATTTTCTTCCAACAACTCTAGGACAATTTTCTCTGTGCTTTTTACTACCTCTTTCTGTTCTGGATTTTCAAACACCTGAAAGTTATTCCTCTTCATGGTGTCTCACATGACTCTTAGGCTTTCCTCAGATTGTTTCCATTCCTTTTACTGATTGTTCTTCTAGAATACTAGTATTTAGAGATTTGTCTTAAAGTTCATGAATTCAGGCTCCCATTGCTTCAAATCAGCTCTTTTGCCCTTTCAATGTATTGTCTAGTTCTGAAACATTAGTATTTCTCTTCTAGATTTGTAATTTCAAGTTTTGTATAGTTTCAAATTTTTATTTGTTTGTTCTTAAAGTGTTTTTCTGATTTCTTTTTTTCTGTGTTCTCCTTGCTTTTTTCCATTTTTATGTCAATCATTTGTAGGCACCTAAATATCTTTTTTAAAAAATTCTTTTTCAGTTAATTACATTACCTTTACTTCCTTAGAAGTATTTTCTGGATCTGCATATTGATCATAGGTTTGTGACATTTTCTTTTGTTTCTTTGTGTGAGCTAAAATTGTCTGTTTTCTCTGGGTCATTGTTGTGCTTTAATATTTGTATTTTACTGATGATTGTATGCTGATGTGTTCTTAGGCTTTCGCCATTTCCTGTGGGTGTAGTTAGAGAATGGGGTTGTGTGCACTGTTCATTATTCCTGCACCTTAGTTTAGGATGGGTTTGGCTGGTGTTGACTTGCTTCTATTGCTGATCAGGTGGTATATGACCTGGTATTAGCTTTTCCCCAGTAAGTGGAACTGCATTACAACTGGTTTACTTGGTCTCTTGTAACTTTGTTGTAGAGGGTATGTGTAGTGTGTCTGCCTAGTTCTCCATCTTACCAGAAGTCCTCAATGAATTGTTTTTATAATAATGTAAATAAATGAATTATTTTTTGCAATTCATGGTGAATGAGACCACCACTCATCTGTTAGTTTGTCGTACTGCAGTGGCTTGCTTGTTGCTGTAAGGAAGATTACTTCTGAACTTTTAGTCACTAGAAACATTTTAAGATATAATACTGGAGAATAAGCCCATAAGGTTGAAAGACACTCAAAATATGACAAGAGAAAAGCTGCTTTTTCAAAGTAGAGTTGATTTTCAATGAAATGAATGGAGCTAAGCTTTTGTGACCTTAATTTATTAATGGGGCACAACTCGAAATGAGGAGAAACAGCTGCACATATGTATTAATAATCAGAACATGGAATGTATGAAGTATGAATCTAGGAGAATTGGAAGTTGTAACAAATGAAATAGAACACATAAAGATCACTATGCTAGGCATTAGTGAGCTGAAATGGACTGGTATTGGCTATTTTGAATTGAGCAGTCATTTGGTTTGCTATGCTGAGAATGTCAATTTGAAGAGGAATGGCATAGCATTCATTGTCCAAAAGTACATTTCAAGATCTATTTTTACATACAATGCTGTCTGTGATAGTATAACATCCATATGCCTAACACAGAAGACTTGATAATATCACTATTATTCAAATTAATGTACCAACCATTAAAGTCAGTGATGATGAAATTGAAGAATTCTACCTATTTCTTTAGGAGCTCTGGTAGCGTAGTGGTTACGAGTCAGGCTGCTACCTTCAAAGTCAGCAGTTCAAAACTACTAGCTGTTCCTTGGGAGAAAGATGAGGCTTACTGCTCCTGTAAAGATTTATAGCCTCAAAAACCCTATGCAGAGTCAGGACGGAGCCCCTGGCATACCACTACCACCATCAACTTCTTTAGTCTGAAACTGATCAACCATGCAATTAAGTTGCATTTATCATTACTGGTGATTGGAATGCAAATGTTGGAAACAAAGGAAGGATCAGTAGTTGAAAAATATGGACTTAGTGATAGAAATGATGCTGGAGGTTGCATGATAGGATTTTTCTAGATGAATGACTTATACATGGCAAATACCTTTTTCAATAACATGAAAGGAGGAAATACACATAGAACTTGCCAAATAGAACAGACAAGGATCGAATTGACTACATCTGTAGAAATAGATGATCGAGAATCTCAATATCATAAGCCAAAACAATGTCAGGAGCCAATTGTGAAACAGACCATCAATTCCTTACACACAAGTTCAGGCTGAAGCTAAAGATAGTTTGAAAAAAGTCCATGGGAACTAAAATATGACCTTGAATATATCCATCCTGAATTCAGAGGCCATCTCAAGAGCTGATTTGATGCATTAGACATTAACAACTGAAAACCAGAAGAGTTTTGGGATATAATCAAGTCCATCATCTGAAGAAAGCAAAAGGCTATTAAATAACCAGGAAAGAAAGAATGGACAAAATGGAAGTCAGAAGAGACTATGAAACTTACTCTCAAGTGTAGTGAAGTTAAGGCAATTGGAAGAAATGAGAAAGTGAAAGAGTTAAAAAGAAAATTTAAAAGGGAGTTCAAAAAAAACAAAGTAAAGTATTATAATGAAATGTGCAAAGACCTGTAGTTAGATAACCAAAAGGGAAGAACATGCACAGCATTTCTTAAACTGAAAGAATGAAGAAAAATTTCAAGAAGGTGGATTATACGAAGAAGAATGTGATATCAGGATTGGAGGAAGACTCATCAATAATCTGTGATATGCAAATGACACAATTTAGCTTGCTGGAAGTGAAGAGAATTGAAAATATTAAGCCAAGCTGTTTTTAATTGTCTCATGTGAACACGAAAGTTGGGCAGTGAATAAGGATGACCATAGAAAGATTTATGCATTTGAGTTATGGTGTTGGCAAAGAATATTGACAGTACCACAGAATTTCAGAAGAACAAACAAATCTGTCTTGGAAGAAGTACAACCAGAATGCTCCTCAGGAATGAGGATGGTAAGACTTCGTCTCTTATTCTTTGGACATGTTCTCAGGAAGAATCACTCTCTGGAAAAGAACATCATGCTTGGTAGAGTGGAAAGACAATGAAAAAGAGGAAGGCCCCCAACAATATGGATTGACAAAGTAGCAACAACAGTGGCCTCAAACACAACAATTGTTAGGACAGCTCAAGACTGGGCAATGTTTCATTGTTGTGTGTAGAGTTGTTATGGCTTGTGTTGTTGTTATTGTTAGGTGCCATTGAGTCAGTACCAACCCATAGCGACCTTATGCACAACAGAACGAAACACTGCCCGATCCTGGGCCAACTTCACTACTGTTACCACGCTTGAGTCCATCAATGCTGCCACTTGGCCAATCCATCTCATTGGGGGTCTTCCTCTTTTCCTCTGACCCTCCACCTTACCAAACATGATATCCTTCTCCAGTGACTGATCCCTCCTGACAATATGTCCGAAGTATGAGAGACGAAGCTTGGTCGTCCTGGCCTCCAAAGAGCACTCTGGCTGCACTTCTTCCAAAATGGATCTACTGGTTCTTTTGGTAGCCCATGGCACTTTCAATATTCTCCAACACCATAACACAAAAGCATCAACTCTTCCACAGTCTTCTTTGTTCACTGTCCAGCTTTCACCTGCATATGAGATTATTGAAAATACCATGGCTTGGGTCAGGCGCACCTTAATCCTCAAGTTGACATCTTTGCTCTTCAACACTTTAAAAAGTTCCTGTGCAGCAGATTTGCCTAATGCAAATCTTTCTTGACTGCTGCTTCCATGAGTGTTGATAGTTGATCCAAGAAGAATGAAATCCTAGACAATTTCAATCTTTTCTCCATTGACAAGAATGTTGTTTACTGGTCCAGTGGTGAGGAGTTTTGTTTCCTTTACGTGGAGATGTAATCCATACCAAAGGCTGTGCTCTTTGATCTTCATCAGTAAATGCTTTAAATCCTCTTCACTTTCAGCAAGCAAAGTTGATCATCAGCATAACGGAGGTTGTTAATGAGTCTTCCTCCAATCCTGAGGCCACATTTTTCTTCATAGAAACCAGTTTATTGGATTATTTGCTCAGCATACCTGTTGAATAAATATGGTGAAAGAATACAACCTTGTCGCCCACCTTTTTAAATTTCAACCCATGTTCTGTTTGAACAACTGCTTCTTGGTCCATGTACAAATTCCTCATGAGCACAATTAAGTCTTCCGGAATACTCATACTTCGCAATGTTGTCCATAGCTTGTCATGATCCACACAATCAAAAGCCTTTGAATAGTCAATAAAGCAAACGTAAATATCTTTTTTATATTCTCTGCTTTCAGCCAAGATCCATTGGACATCAGAAGTGATATCCTCATTCCACGGCCTCTTCTGAATCTGGCTTGAACCTCTGTAATCTTTCTGTCAAAATATGATTATAGCTGTTTCAGTATTACCTTTAGAAAACTTTACTCACATGGGATATCAAAGAGATTATCCGATGATTTTCGCATTCCGTTGGGTCACTTCTCTTTGGAATAGGCATAAATATGGATCTCTTCCAGTCAGTCAGCCAGGCCAAATAGTTATCTTCCAAATTCCTTGGCAGAGATGAGTGAGTGTCTCCTGTGCCACATCACTTTCTTGAAAGATTTCAATTTTTATTCCATCAATTCCTGGTGCCTTGTTCTTTGCCAATTCCTTCAGTGCACCTTGGACTTCCCCCTTCAGTATCATTGGCTCTTGATCATATGCTACCTCTTGAAACAGCTGAACATTAACCATTTCCTTTTGATACAGTGACTGTGTATTCCTTCCATCTTCTCTTGATGCTTTCTGCATAATTCAATAATTTGACCAGAGAATCTTTCAATAATGAAAGTCGAGGCTTGAATTTTTTCTTCAGTTCCCCCAGTTTGAGAAATGCTGAGCATATTCTTTCTTTTTAATTTTCTGATTCCAGATCTTTGCTCATTTGGTTGTAATATTTGGCTTTATCTTCTTGAGCTGATCTTTGACATTTTCTGTTCAGCTCTTTGACCTCCTCATTTATTCCATTTGCTTTAGCATCTCTGTGCTGGAGAGCAAGTTTGAGTGTCACTTCTGACATCCATTTTGACCTTTTCCTTCTTTCTTGTCTTCTCAATGGCTTTTTGCTTTCTTCATGTATGATGTTCTTGATGTCATCCCACAACTCTTCTGCTCTTCGGTCTTCAGTATTTAATGCATCATATCTGTTCTTCAGATGATCTCTAAATTCAGGTGGGATATATTCAAGGTCATATTTTGGCTCTCGTGAACTTGTTTTCATTTTCTTCAGCTTCAGTTTGAATTTGCATATGAGTAATTGATGGTCTGTTCCACAGTCTGCCCTTGGCCTTGTTTTCCCTGATGATATGGAGCTTTCCATCATCTCTTTCCACAGATGTACTCAGTTTGATTTCTATGTATTTCATCTGGTGAGGTCCATGTATATAGTTGTCTCTTATTCTGTCTAAAGAAGGTATTTGAAATGAACAAATCATTGGTTTTGCAGAAGTCTATCATGCATTCTCCAGCATCATTTTTATCACCAAGGCCTTATTTTCCAACTACTGATCCTTCCTCTTTGCTCCCATCCTTTACATTCCAATCACCAGTAATGATCAATAAATCTTGATTGCATGTGTGATCGTTTTCAGACTGAAGAAGTTGGTAAAATTCTTCTATTTCATCCTCACTGGCTTTAGTGGTTGGTGTGTAAATTTCAATAATAGTGGTATTAACTGGGCTTCCCTGTAGGTGCATGGATATTATCCTGTCACAGACAGCGTTGTACCTCATGACTGATCTGGATATGTTCCTTTTGACAATGAATGCAACACCATTCCTCTTCAATTTGTCATTTCCAGCATAGTAAACCATGTGGTCATCAGATTCAAAATGGCCAATACCAGTCCATTTCAACTCACTAATGCCTTAAATATCAATGTTTATGCGTTCTATTTCATTTTTTACCACTTTCAGTTTTCCCAGATTCATACTTCGTACATTCCATGTTCCGATTTTCAGTGGATATTTACAGCTGTTTCTTTTCATTTTGAGTTGTGCCCCATCAGCAAATGAAGGTTCTGCAGGCTTTTTTCCCATGGGCTTTACTCCATTCGCATCATCACAGACAGCTGTACTTTGAGGAGGTAGCTTTTCCCCAGTGGCATTTTGAATGCCTTCCAAACTGAGGGGCTGATTTACCGGCACTATATCTGACAGTGCTTCTCTGCTATTCATAAGGTTTTCAGAAACTAAATATTTGGAAGTAGTTCATCACTCTTTGTTCCTAGTCTGTCTTTGTCTGGAAGCTCATCTGAAACCTCTCCACTATGGGTGACCCTGCTGGTATTTAAAATACCAGTGGCATAGCTTTCAGAATCACAACAACTCAAAGCAACCACAGTACGACAAACTGACAGATGAGTGGTGGCCATTTGGTTTTAAGTGGAAACTGTCATTTTAAATTTTAAGGAGATCTGTTTGCATGCATAGTAGAACTCTCTAGGGCAGGGGTGGGGTGTCCATTCACTCAGGCATCCCCTCTAGTCACCAGAATGGAGGTGCGCAGATAGCGAGAGACCAATGAACAGCTACCAAAAAAGAGAATGTCCACACCTGTATCTCTGCAGTTCTGTCAGGCATTCGTGGCTGTTCTGATTCTTCCCCTTCTTGGTCTCTCCCAAGATGGTGCCTCTGGGAGCAGCTGAGCATCTTGAATTAGAAAACAATGGATTTCTTGATTCTGCTACAAATTCCCCTAGCTGTAAGCCTTCCAAGCTTCTAAATATTCCTTTGTATGTTGTTCAGAATTCTAGCACCATCCCTTGAGCTTGCTTAGTCCGGTATTCTGTGTTGGAGCTGACAGAGCTCCTTACTGCACGTCTACCCGATCTGCCATCTTGTCTCATGGCTTGGGCTAAGTGTACCTTAATCTTCAAATGGATATCTCTGCTCTACCATTTTAAAGAGATCTTTTGCAGCAGATTTGATTAATGAAATATATTGTTCGATATCTTGTCTGCTTATTCAGTGAGTGTTGATTGAGGATCCAGCAAAATGAAATCTTTGACAACTTCAATCTTTTCTCCACTTACCTTGATGTTACCTTATGCTCCAATTATGAGGATTTTTGTTTTCTTTAAATTGAGATGCAATCCATTCTGAAGAATGTAGTCTTTGATCTTATCACTAAGTATTATAAGTTAGTCCTCTTAGCTCCCATAAGGCAAGGTTGTGTCATCTGCACACTGCAGGCTATTAATGAGTCTTCCTTTAATCCTGATGCCACATTCATCTTCATATAATCCACCTTATTGAATTATTTGCTCAGCCTACAGACTCCTGGTGTGTCACTGTAGAATCAGTGCTGGATTGTTATCAACAAGGTCAGCAGTTCAAACCTACCAGCTGCTCTTCAGAAACCCTAGATAGAGTTGCTGTGAGTCAGAGTCTACTCGACAGCACTTAATAAAATCATTGAACAGACTGAATAAGTATATGAAAGGATCCAACTGTGACACACACCTTTCCTGATTTTAAACCATTCAATATCCTGTTATTCTGTTCAAATGACTGTCTCTTTGTCAATGCACAGGTTCCTTATGAACACAATTATGTGTTTTGGAAAAAAACATTCTTTGCAATGTTATCCATAGCTTGTTATATTTTACACAGTGGAATACCTTGGCATAGTCAAAAAAGGACAAGTAAACATCTTACTGGTATGTTTTACTTCTAGCTTGATACTTCTGATGTCAGGTGTGATATCCCTCATTGTACATCTTCTTTGGAATCCAGCTTGAATTTCTGGCATTTCTGTGTATTCTGCTACTGTTTTTTAATTATCCTCAACAAAAGCTTACTTGAATGTTATCTTATTTGTATTGTTCTTTGATTTTCATGTTCTGTTGGGTCACCCTTTCTTTATAATGGGCACAAATATGGATCTTTTCCAATCAGTTGGCCAGATAGATTTCTTCCAAATTTCTTGGCATATAGAAATGAATGCTTCCAGTGCTGCTTCAGCTTGTTAAGACATTTCAATTTGCATTCTATCAATTCCTGGAACCTTGTTTATCACCAGTGCCTTTAGTACAAGTTGGACTTTTTTATTCAGTACCATTAATTCTTGATTATATGATATCTTTTGAAATGGTTGAATATTTCTTCCATTTCCATTTCTTTTTTTTTTTTTAGTTTTCAGGCTTCATTTTTGAATTGGCTCCATGAAGTACATCTTAAACATTACATGAAACACAACAGAATATATATATTTTTTTCCTTCTAGTTAAAAAAAAAAAAATGATATTCACAAACATTTTTAAGTTCTTCTAAGATATCTGACTTGAACTGCAAGCTTGGTGGTTCAAGTTCATCACCGGTTCCTTGGGAACCCTATACAGGGTCTCTATGGATCGGAATGGACTTGACGGCACTTAACAACAAGAAGAAGACATAATCAGGATAGTGTTCTCAATGTAGAGTTAAAAAAAAACATGCAAAAACAAACACTTCTAAGTAATCATACCCTTGATGAAGATTTCCTGTAGGTACACTTGGAAATTGTTTTCTAACCATGTTAAAGAATCATCATGTACAATTTTTAAAAATGTCCCTTGATGCTCAATTGAAGGAAACACTAACAGAAGGAAATCAGCCTGGTTGAAGTTTTTTGCTAGGATATGTCCACACTAAAAAACTGGTAAAAGGAAAATACCCAGATTCTACAATTGTCACAGAATTTGTCTTTAAATTGCCATGTCTTTTTGGTACAGTGACTATGTTTATTCCTTCTATCTTCTTTTGATATTTTCTGCATCATTCAATATCTTGCCCAAGAATCCTTCAATATTGCAACTCCAGGCTTGGATATTTCTTTTTTCTTCTTTTCTTTCAGCTTGAGAAATGCAGAGCATGCTCTTCTCATTTGGTTTTCTAACTCCAAGTCTTTGCACATTCATTATAATATTTTGCTTTATCTTCTCAAGCTGCCCTTTGAAAGTTTCTGCCCAGCTCTTTTGTTTCTTTATTTCTTCCAGTTGCTTTAATTCTTTACACTCAAGAGTAAGTTCAAGAGTCTCTTCTGACATCCATTTTAATCTTTTCTTTCTTTCCTGGCTATTTAATGACCGTTTGCTTTCTTCAGATGATGTTCTTGATTATATCCTACAACTCTTCTGGCTTTCAGTTGTTAATGCATCAAATCGGGTCTTGAGGTGGTCTCTAAATTCAGGTTGAATATATTCAAGGTTATATTTTCACTCTTGTGGGCTTGGTTTAAATTTTCTTTAGCTACAGACTGAACTTGCATATCAGGAATTGATGGTCTATTCCACAGTTGACTCCTGACCTTGTTTTGGCTGATGATATTGAGATTCTCAATCGTCTGTTTTCCCCCACAGATGTAATGATTTGGATTCCTGTATATTCCATTTGACAACATCCACGTGTATAGTAACCATTTACGTTGTTGAAAACAGGTATTTGTTATGTATGCTATTGATCTTGCAAAATTCTAGCATGCAGTCTCCAGCACTGTACCTATCACCAAGGCCATATTTTCCAACTACTGATCCTTCCTCTTTATTTCCAGTTTCCACATCCAGTCACCAGTAATGATCAGTGCATCTTGAATGTATGTGTGTTCAACTTCAGACTAAAGAAGTTGATAGAATTCTTCAATTTCATCATTGCTGGCTTTAGTTTTTGGTGTGCAAATCTGAATAATAGTGGTATTAATTGCTCTTTCTTGTAGGCATATTGATAATCTCCTATCCCAGAAACTATCTATCGTACTTTAAGATAGATCTTAAAATGCTGTGTTTTTACAGTGAATGGGATACCGTTCCTATTCAATCGGCGGTTCCTGGCATAGTAAACCATATGACTGTCAGATTTAAAATGGCCAATACCGGTCTACTTTAGCTCACTTGCACCTAGGATAATGATCTTTATATGTTCCATTAATTTCTGGAAATTAAAAATTTTACTAAATTCATACTTTGTACATTCCACGTTTTGCTTATCAATAGATGGTTGCAGCTATTTCCTCTCACTTTTAGTTGTGCTCCATTAGCAAATGAAGGTCCTGAAAGCTTTGCTCCATTCATGTCATTAAGGTCAACTCTACTGTAAGGAGACAGCTCTTCCCGAGTCATATTTTAAGAGGCTTTCAACCTCAGGGGCTCATCTTCTAGCACTAACTATTCTTGACAATGTTCTGCTGGTTTTCATAAAGTTTTCAGTGGTAAACCACTGAGATATGGTTTCTCTCTCCTTCTATTATATTCTGGAAGTTCCACTACAACCTGTTCACCATGTGTGGCCCTGTTGGTAATTAAAATATGAGTGGCCTAGCTTCCAGCAGCATAGCAATGCACAAGCACTAGAGTATGACAAACTGACTGACCAGATGTGGATTTTGCCCAAACAGTCCTGCAATATCATACCTCGAGACTTGAGTCTTCAGTTTAGCTTGAGAAATGCAGAATGTGTTCTTTCCTGTTGGTTTTCTAACTCCAGGCTTTTGCACATTTCGTTAGAATATTTTGTCTTCTCAAGCCAACGTTTGAAATCATCTGTTCATTTCATTTTTTCACTTTAGCTGCTATATGTTCATAAACAAGTTTCTGAGTCTGTTCTGACATCCATTTTAGTCTTTTATTTATTTCCTATCTTTTTATTGGTCTTTGGATTTCTTCATGTATGCATTCTTTTTGTCATCCTACAACTTGTTTAGACTTTGGTCATTAGTGTTCAGTGTATCAAATCTATTGTAGAGATGGGCTCTAAATTCAGGTAGAATATTCTCTAGTCTATTTTAATTTTTTATTTTGGTTGTGGTGAGCTTGTTTTCATTTTCTTCAGCTTCCACTTGAACTTGTTTGTGAGCAATTCATGGTCTATTTTCCCATTGGCCCATGACCTATTTCTGACTGATAATATTGAGTTTCTTCATGCGTCTTTCCACAGATGTATTTGATTTGATTCTTATGTATTCCACCTGGTGAGGTCTACATGTATAGTTGCTATTTCTGATGTTGAAAAAAGTTATTTGCAATGAATAAGTCATTGATCTTTAAAATTCTATCATGAAGTCTACAGTGTTGTTTCAATCATCAATGCCATATTTTCCAACTGCCAATTCTTCCTTGTGTCCACCTTCTGCATTCTAATCACAGTAATTATCAGTAACTTTGATTGCATGTTTGATCCGTTTCAGACCACAGAAGTTTGTAAAAATGTTCAGTTTTTCCATTTCTGGCATTAGAGGTTGGTGCATAATGAATAGTCACATTAACTGGTTTCCTTGTAGATGGATGGGTGTCATAGTTTCACTGACAGCATTGTACTTCAGGATGTTCTTGTTGTTAAGTATTGTTGAGTTGGTTCTGACTCTTAGAGATCCTGTATGGGGTTTCCAAGTAGAGACTGGTGAGCGTGAACTTGCATTTCAAACCGACCTTGCAGTCCAGGGCATTAACCCACAGCTCCACACCAGGATCGATACTGGAATATTCCTTTTAATGGTGAATATGACACTATTCTTTTTCATTTTGCCATTCCTGGCATACTAGATCATATGGTTGTCTGATTAAAAATGAGTGATTCCTACCAGATGGTCTTCGGAAACCCTATACTTCGGAAACCCAGGGGCCACTATGACTTGACAGCACCTAACAACAACATCAATGTCAAGGCTATCAAACTTCACATATTCAATTTCATTTTTTAAATACAACTTTCATAGTGTCATACATTGTCCATTCCATATTCTAATTATTAATGGTTGTTTCCAGGTTTTTGTTGTTGTTGTTGTTGTTGTGACTTTGGGTTGTGCCACATCAGGAAGCAAAGGTTTTGAAAGGTTTGCTTTATCCATATCATTAAAGTCGACTGTAATTTGAAGAGGCAGCTCTTCTATAGCCATATTGTGTATCTTTCAATCCAAGGGGCTCATCTTCTAGTGTTATATCAGATAATGTTCTGATTATATTAATAAGGTTTTCAGGGCTAATTTTCAGGAGTGGACTGTCTCTTCCTTCCTCCTAGACTGTCCTATTCTGGAAGCTCTGCTGAAACTTGTCCATCATGAGTGACCCTGTGGGTATTTAAAATACTGTTGCCATAGAATCTAGCATCATCACAACACACAAATTGCCATATACAACAAACTGACAGATGAGTAGTGTGCACTTGATTTATTATGTGCAGGAAATGAAGCTCAGGAGTTGATACAGTTTTGTCAACATTTTATAGATTAATTGGAGTGGGACTGAAACGACAACCTGTGTTTTCTGTCTCTAGGTCTAGATGTCTCCCTTTTAATCATGAAGGAAAGATTTGTGACTGTCTATCTACACATCATCAGGAGTCCTGGTGTGGTGCTGTGGGTTAATGAGCCAAACTGCAAAGCCATTTGAACTGCAAGGTCGGCAGTTCAAGTTCACCAGCTGCTCCTCAGAAACCTTATACAGGGTCGCTATGGGTCAGAATCAACTCAACAGCACTTAACAACAACAACAACACTTCATCACAATACACCAATAATAAGGCACTCACTAAAAGGTTTTGGGTGAGTGTGTTATTGTTAGTTGCGGCGGAGTCAGCCCCTAACCATGTTGTTATGATGTGAAACAAGTTTCAATGGAGTTTTCAGACTAAGACTGGAAAGAAAAGGCTGGTGATCTACTTCTGAAAATCAGCCAATGAAAACCCAATTTATCACAAAATCTGATCGTGAAGTTGGTGTAGGAGTGGGCAGCATTTCATTTTGTTGCAAGGAATAGTTGTTTCATATACCACTCAGCTCAAACTTTTCCCTATCTTGGGGTCAGAACTAAGAAAGGAACATCCTCGTTCGCATGGGAAGCCTGGTTCCAGCCAAAGTACCCAAACTCAAACCCATTGCTGTAGAATCGGTTCTGATCCATAGGGACCTCACAGGACAGAGACTTTCAAAGCTGTCGTCTTTATGCAAGCAGATGATGAAGTCTGTCTCCTGTAGAGCAGCTGAACTGCAGAGTTTGAACTGCAGAGGGTTTCAATTCATAGTCAAGTGCTTAATCACTGTGACACCAGGGCTCTTTTTGGTTCCAGCAGCTCCCCTAAAAAACTAGATATGAGAACACGGCCAAAGGAAATTTTATTTGATTTATCTTTTGGATGGAGTTCCCGGGTGTGGCAAATGGTGAATCAATTCAGCTGTTTACCACAAGGTTGGGGGTTCCAGCACACACTGAGCTTTTAATGATCAGTCAAGGGCATCATAACATCATACAAACCTCCATTCACAGATGGTTGCTGGCTGCATTCAGCCCAAAACTGAACCTAGGTGTCTTGTATGAGAAGGGAGGTGTCTACCAATGAACAACTATTGCTCCGTCTAGATGAGCATAATGGTGCATTGTGTTCAATACTAGACTGTAACTCAACTCAGACTCTTGAGAGGAGGTGAGGTGAGGAAAAGAGGTGACTCATTTATGTTCTTGGAAGAATTTTTGTGTGATAAATGTTCTGCTATCTTGAGCTTAGGAAAAGTAGTGTAGTGTGAGAGGTAGGAATGGAGAGAGACAAGACATATACACACACATACGATTGCAACTGTAAATGGAGGCTGTTAAGTTTTTTTTTTTTTAAAGCTTTTATAATGCATTGAGAGAAGGTTTACAGGGCAGATCATTAGTTTTACATTCAACAAATTATTGCAATGATTATAATCACATCCATGCACCATCAGCTAACAGTATTTACCTCTATTACCTTTTTTTTTTTTGCTTTTGTTTTTGATGTGCGCAAACCACATTGAAAACATATATTCATTTAAATGTCCAAAGGGCATATTTTGCAAGCCAGCCTCTTGCCCACAGGCACATTGCCTTTTCCATCCATGGGCCTATAGTCCTCTGCTGCTTTGTCTCCCTATGCCTTCACTCTGTCACCACCTCTGTTGTGGCTGCTTTTTTGGTTAGGGTCCCTAACTTGCCTCATGCTCTTACACTCTTGATGGTCCTAGGGTCCTCTGTTCCTGAAATGACAGATTAACTGCTCCCCCCCCTTTTTGTTGTACCTCATCTACATTTACAGTTGTGACAATTGCCATTAGAGCTGAAAACAGTTACCCAAAATTGAATCAAAAAATTGAATCCTCATCATCACCAGATTTATCTGGACAAGAGGAAAATTATTTGGTGCGGATTCTGTCTTACCCCCCTCATTCTGACACTGAGCACCTTCATGGAAGCTAGTAAGCAGGCAATTTGTGCCTTTAAATTTGCCCATTTTTGATAGCCAAAGTCTAACTTACCAGTCTCTATCAACCCAATATACTGAGGAGGCAAGTTTGATCCTTGATATGAAAAATCTTCCCCTTTCAGTTGGAATTTTGGGCAACTTCATCCATAAGCAAAGGTTCAGTTCAACAAGTTGTAGCAATTTACACTTGCTCCCTGTATCAAGTGTCATTTTCAACAGATGGAGTTCTGGTCAGCAAGCCATCCAATATAGGTCAAATGGGTACTTTCTGCAAGTTTGGGAGTTCACACAACCTTCCCCCTACTTCAGTCCAGATGGCTGCTTCACTCTTAACTCTAACCCCCAGTGACTAGGTTATTGTCCTTGTACTCGGGAGTTCACATGTCTCCCTGAACTTCAAATCAGCCAGCCCTTTCTCCCCTCGTTCTCTTCTCCAGGTCATTGTGTATCTATGGAACATGGTCAAACTCAGCCCATGTCTTCACTGCTGCATTTCCCCCACTTCCACTCACAAGTTGACCAGGGCAGTCACCAGGGAGCATATAAGACTGTTTGTGTATTCCCTTTGAATTTCCATCTCAGAAAGGTGTTTACCCTGATGGACTGACTTTTCTTGCCTAGATGGCTCCAAGGCAAACAGCTTGTTTGATATTGTCATAGCCAAACAGTCTGCTTCCCTCACCACGCCCCCCCTGCTGGGGTTTCTTTCATGAACTACCTTCTATTCCTCTAGCCATTCCAGGTTGGACTGCATGTCTTTTCAATTGGGAATGTCCCACCGCCAAAGGTTCTGGGTGGGGCTCAGGATTCCACCTAAGTTATTTTTAAAAGTGAAGAGAAAACCCCAAACAAGTCATTTTTAGAATGCAAAAATATTTTGGGTTTCCTTGACAGCAATGATGCGAGTGAGAAAAGATCATTTTTAGGATGCTGAAAGGGGAGGCAAGATGGAGTCGGGCCCTCTCAGAAAGAATGTGGCAGGAAAGAAAGAAGTCAGCAATGTGGAAGATGGAAGAGGGTGCAAGATGGAAGACCTGGCTTGCCCAGGCTTGGAAAAAGAGAGCTCTGCTGAAAGGGGAGGCAAGATGGAGTCGGGCCCTCTCAGAGAGAATGTGGCAGGAAAGAAAGAAGTCAGCAAGGTGGAAGATGGAAGAGGGTGCAAGATGGAAGACCTGGCTTGCCCAGGCTTGGAAAAAGAGAGCTCTGCCTCATGCTAAAGAGGCACCCATAGAAGAAATGAATCAGTAGGAAGCGGGTACAAGCACCTGTGGGAAGTGTTAGTATAAATATGTATGAACATTAACTATAGTAATAGGAGTTAGGGGTATTTTTGTTCTGAGTTTGGGCAGAGGAAGAAGGTATAGAATGGAAAGGTGATGAAAAAAGTGGTGTGGCTTCTGTGAAGTCAAGATTCTGACCAGCAAAAAGAGGACTTATCCCTCATTCTACCTAGTAACGTTAACATCACAGAGAGGAGCCAAGAACCTCTTCTAGGCATAAGAGATGATAACAATTCCCTCACGTCCCATCACATGTTTGGATGATGGGAGAGAGGTTGACAAGGAATCAACTGGAAGAATAAAGCATAGTTGCAGACTGTAGTGCCACACTTACCATTGGAGGTATTTAGAGGTGCTTCTTAAAGCCAGAGAGATTCAAGCAGGTTGAAGATGCAGCTGCCTAGCCAACAGAGAGGGCAGTGGAAAGAATCTAGAAATAGAGCAGAAAGATCCAGTTCCAGCAGGAGAAACATGAAGGAGACAGATGAAGTGGGGAGTGAGAACCCCTTGGGGAGGTAGGTTGGACCTACGCCAGTGAGTTTGGTGGAAAATAGCTGTTGGTGCCAGAAGAAGAATGAATTGAGTGAGAATCCAAAGAAGTGTGGGAGGAAGAGGGCACAGAGAAGGCCCTTCAGGAATCAGAGACATTGAGTGAGAGATGATGTTAATTCCAGCTGACCAAAGTCAGTTTTGTTGATTTTTTACTGGCAGGATGAGAGTCTAGATGGGAGGTGAGAGAATGGCAGATGGGTAGGAGGGATGCTGGTGAGTGGATGCAGGTTAGGACATTGGCTGCCATGTGTCTATATGAGTGATAACACCCCAAATGGGATTCTCAGGCGTGAGACTCTTTATAGTTTGCAAAGCATTTACATAAGCCCAGAGTGTGTTCAGTGTGTTCTAAGAAAGGTTAAGACTCCCTAGAGAAGCATGTCAGATTGGGTCCACTGAACAAGGAGTCCTTCTGAAGGACCTCCCTGAGGAATGTTCCAGCATTGCCATGGCCTTTGAAAGCATCAGACCTTCAGGGGGTGGAGGGGTAGAGGGACAGTTATTTGCTAGAGTTGGTTGGTGACATGAAAGCTCCTTTGATTCCTGGAGGCATACTGCCCTCCTGAACATGCTCTCTCCCTCGTTTCTCATGGTGGCAGCTGGAATAGGAAGGCATCAGGCAAAGTTTGCCATAAGATAGGCTATGCCTTGGGAAACTGGCAGAGGAAATTGACCCAAGTTGTGGGCTGTGTTCTTATACCCCTTTTGTTATTATCCATCATTTCCAGGACATGGCAAAGAGACAAGATCGGAGGGAAGAGCAAAAGAAAAATTCTTTAAAGTAAAGATGAAGATTGATTTGTTTCATCTCTAAATCTTGAACCCACTGGTACAATTTGCAAAATTTATCAACTAAGTAGCTTTTTAGGCCCCATTTTATTTTTGAGACTACAGTTTATCCCGAAGTGTCATATCCCAGAACTTAACCATTGTATTTTGTCTAATATAAGTTTATTTTCCACTTGACGCTAGTCTATTTCTTCCCTTGTTCTTTTCTCTTGGCAGAGGATGATTCTTCATGGGAAAAGCAATAATACATGGTCCAAGTGTTGGAGATGAAAGACAAAGCCCTTGGACTGCGTGAAGATACATTTTTTAAAGGGCTCAGAGATTGACTATAGATCAAAGGTCCCAAGAAGGACTAACATAAACATGGAAAAGAGATGAAACCTTCAAGATTACTCATCAATCTTAACTGGCATTGTGGTCCAGTGCATCATCCTGCAGTGCCACACCAGGACTCGAGAACTATGAGACAATAAATTTTGGCAGAAATTTTCCTAGTTCTGGAAGCTAATAGTCTGAATTCAAGGTGTTAGTAAGGTGAATTCTATAGGGTTACCTTAAGTTAAAATTGACTCCAAAGCAATGGATGTAAGCCACCCAATTTGGGATACTTTGTTATAGCAGCCTTAGGACACTAATACATTCTGTTGACTTAGCTTCCCTCATGTAGTCTCTACATGTTGCCTGGGATTTCCTCAGCATAGTGGCTGTGCTAGACTGCCTTCAGTCACATTCTTAGCACCTTGATGGGGACAGCTGGATTTATCTGAGTTCCTTTCCATTGTCAAGTATCTCAGTTTCTTCACATGTCCTCTCCAGTACATGTCAGTTATGGGCTCCAAGAGACTAAGGTAGAACCTGTGAATTCATTCAAAGGCTAGGCTTGAACAGGCATGATGTTATTTCTGCCATACTCTGTATGTCAAAACAATCACTGGTTATCCAGGTTCATGGGAAGAGTGGGCAATAATTTGTGACTGTATTTAATCTGTCATGCAGTGAAAAGAAGTCAGTGACGTGCTGAGGAAACAAAAGAAAAGAATGCATTGCTGTTGTTGGTAGGTGCCATCAAGTCAGTTTTGACTTATAGAGATCCTACATACAACAGAACAAAATAATGCCCTGTCTTTTGCCATCCACACAACTGCAGTTACATTTGAACTCAAATGTTGATGCCGTTGTGTCCGTCCATCCCATTGGCAGTCTTCCTCTTTTTCACTGGCCTTCCACTTTACCAAGCATGATGTCCTTCTCCAGAGATAAGTCCCTCCTAATAATATGCCCAATGTATTTGAGACAAAGTTTGACGATTATTCTGAATGCACTTTTTCCAAGACAAACTTGTTTATTCTTCTGGCAGTGTATGATGCTTTTAATATTCTTTTCCAACACTATAATTCAAATGTATCAATTCTTCTACGGTCATCCTTATCTACTGTCAAACTTTTACATGGGTATAAGGTAATTAAAAATACCATGGTTTGGGTTGGGAGCTTCTTGGTTCTCAAGTTGATATATTTGCTTGTTAAGATTTTAAGAGGTCCTTTCCAGCAGATTTCCCCAATGCAATAAGTCACTTTCCTGACTACTGCCTCCACAACCACTGACTGTAGATCCAAACAAAATGAAGTCTTTGAAAACTTCAGTCTTTTCTCCATTTATCATGATGTTATTTATTAGTCCAGTTGGGAGGATTTTTGTTTTCTTTACAATGAGGTGCAATATATACTGAGGACTGTAGTCTTTGCTTTTCATCAGTATTTTAAGTCTTTTCAGTCTCAACAAGCAAAGTTGTATCTTCTGCATATCACATGTTATTAATGAG
Organism: Chrysochloris asiatica; assembly: GCF_000296735.1. Taxonomy (NCBI): domain Eukaryota; kingdom Metazoa; phylum Chordata; class Mammalia; order Afrosoricida; family Chrysochloridae; genus Chrysochloris; species Chrysochloris asiatica. Next base: position 6,176,377 of record NW_006408628.1, read on the forward strand.
TCTTTCTCCAATTCTGATGCCATATTCTTCATATAATCCAGTTTCTCAGATTACTTGCTCAACGTATAGATTGAATAAGTGTGGTGAAAGGATATACCTTTCTGGATTTTAAATCACATAGTACCCCTTGTTCTGTTCTAATGACTGCCTCTTGATCTATGTGCAGGTTCCTTACATTGTGGAATTCCCATTCTATTCAATGTTATCCATAGTTTGTTATGATCCACACAGTTGAATTCCTTTGCATAATCAACAAAACACAAGTAAGCATCCTTCTGGTATTCTCTGCTTTCAGCCAAGATCCATCTAATGTCCTAGTTACACGTCCTTTTCTGAATCTGGCAGTTCCCAGTCACTGTACGGTTGTACCATTTTTGAATTATCTGTCGCAAAATTTTACTTTTATGTGACATTAATTTCTATTCAACTCTTACCTCCTCATTTCTTCCATTTGCGTTAGCATTTCTATGCTAGAAAGTAAGTTTCAGGATCTCTTCTGACATCCATTCTGAAAAATCCTTACCACTGGACCAATAAGTAACACCAAGATAAATGGAAGGGGGGGAGGAGAAGATAAATGGAGGGAAGATCAAAGTTGTCAAAGATTTCATCTTGTTTGGATCAACAATCAACAACACACATGGAAGCAGCAGTCAAGAAATCAAATAACATATTGCTTTAGGAAAATCTGCTACACAAGACCCCTTTAAAGTATTCAAGAACAAATTTGTCAGTTTGAGGACTAAGGTAAGCTTGACTCATGCCATGGTATTTTCAGTAGCCTCATATGCAAGTGAAAGTTGGACAGTGAATAAGGAAGACCTTAGAAGAATTGATGCATTTGAGTTATGATGTTCGAGGAGAATATTGAAAGTATCATGGATTGCCAAAATAACAAATGAATCTGTGCTGGAAGAAGTATTGGCAGAATGCTCCTTAGAATCCAGATGGTCACATTTCATCTCTCATGCTTCAGACACATTATCATTAAATATCAGTCCCTGTAGAGGGACATCATTAGTGGTAAACCAGAGAGTCAGCAAAGAAGAGGAAGACCCCAATGAGATGGACTGACACAGTGGCAGCAGCAATGGGCTCAAGCATAGTAACAATTGTGGGAATGGTGTAGAACTAGGCAGTGTTTCATTCTGTTATGCATAGGGTTGCTATGCTTGATGGCACCTAACAACAATGATATTAAAAAAAAATTCTGCATTACTTTGGGTTACTTTTCTTTGGAATGGGCACAAATATGGTTCTTTTTCAATTGGTTGGCAAGGTAACTGTCTTCCAAATTTCTTGGCATAGAGTAGTGAGCACCTCTATGTCATCAAACTCCGTCAGTTTGTTGATTGAAAGATTTCAATTTGTATTTTCACCAGTGTCTTCAGTGCAGCTTGGACTTCTTTCTTCAATACTATCAGTTCTTGATCATATGCCACTTCTTGAAATGGTTGAACATCACCCATTTCTTTCTTTCTTTTTTTTTTCCACCCATTTCTTTTTGATACAATTACGCTGTGTATACCTTCTATCTTCTTTTGATACTTTCTGCATCATTCAATATTTTGCCCATGGAATCCAGGCTTGACAACTTTCACTTCTTTTAACTAAAGAAATGCTGAGCATGTTCTTCCCTTTGGGTTTTCTAACACATTTCATTATAATATTTTACTTTGTCTTCTTGAGCTGCCCTTGAAAATTTCTATTCAGCTCTTTTACTTCCTCATTTATTTCAGTTGCTTTAGCTTTTCTGCTCTCAAGAGCAAATTTCAGTCTTTTCTGACATCTTTTTTGATTTTCTTTCTTTTTTTATCTTTTTAATTTAATGGCTTTTTGCTTTCTTCCTGTACTATGTTCTTGATGTCATCCCACAATTCTTCTTATCTTCAGTCAGTATTATTTAATGCATTAAATTTGTTCTTGAGATGGTCTCTAAATTCAGGTGACATATGTTCAAGATCAGATTTTGACTCTCGTGGACTTGTTTTAATTTTCTTCAGCTTCCTTCTGAATTTGCATATATGCAATTAATAAGTCATGGGTCTTACAAAATTCTATCATGAGATCTCCAGCATTATTTCTATCACCAATGTCATATTTTTCAGCTATTGATCCTTCCTCTTTGTTTCCAACTTTTGCATTCCAACCACCAGTAACTATTAAAGCATCTTGATTGCATATCTGATCAATTTCAGACTGAGAAGTTGATAGAATTCTTCAATTTCACCATCACTGGCTTTAGTGGTTGGTACATAAATTTGAAAAATGGTAGTATTAGCTGGCCTTTCTTGTAGGCACACAGGTATTATTCTATTACAGCCAGAATTGTATTTCAAAATAGATCTTGAAATGTTGTTTTTGATGATGTTCCCAGTATAGTAAACTATACGATTGCTCACATCAAAATGGTCAATACAAGTCAATTCCAAATCACCAATGCCAAGGTCCTGGTGTGGGGCTGTCGGATAAGCACTGGACTGCTAACCACAAAGTCAGCAGTTCAAACCCACCAGCCACTCCTTGGAAACCTATACTGCTGCAATGATTCAGAATTGATGTTATGGCACTTAACAACAGCAACCACAATGCCTAGGATATTGATTATGTGTTCCATTTCGTTTTTGACAAATTCCAATGTTCCTAGATTGAAACTGCATACATTCTACATTTTGATTATTAATGTACATTTTCAGCTGTTTCTTCTGATTTTGAGTTGTGCCCCATCAGTAAATGATGATCCTGGAAGTTTGCTCCATTCACATCATTGTGATCCATTCTATTTTGAGGAAGCAGCTCTTCCCTAATCATATTTTGAAAGCTTTCCAACCTGAGGGGTTCATCTTCAGGTGCTATATCTGACAATATTCCTCTGCTACTGAAGAGTATTTTCATCTTCTGGTGCTATATATGACAGTATTCTGCTATTCATAAGGTTTTCAGTAGCTAAGCATTCAGAACTGAATCAACTCTTTTTCTTCCTGCCCTGCTTCATCTGGCAGCTCCACTGAAACCTGTTCACCATGGTGACCCTGCTGATATCTAACATACTGGTGGCATAGCTTCCAGCATACAGCAACACACAAGCTACCACCGTCCAGCAAACTGACAACAACTGGTGGAAGAAGAGTGCATAGAGTCTTAAAACAAAAATATACAAAAAGGGTATATTTGTATAAAGTTGTGGACAGTAGAATTGAGCCAGAGCGATATATATTGAAGTTGAGAAGGCCTGGAAGAGGTTTTTTTTTTTTGTTTGTTTTGTTTTCTTAAATGTTTTATTGTGACTTATGTGATAGTTTACATGAGAGAACATTAGTTTTACATTCATTCTATCGTATATCGTCTCATTGCCATGGTTATAATCCCCTCCATGCAATCCTTCCCCTGTACCCCCCAGGTCTTCAGCACACAGTCACTCTCCCTCTCTGGATCTAAAGTCTCCAGCTGCTCC
>NW_006408628.1:6180500-6182157 GCF_000296735.1 Chrysochloris asiatica
GCAAGTGTGGGTGTTCTTATGCATATGCCCTCTCTTTTTATCAGCTGGACGCTTCACTCTCCACTCTAGTCCTCTGTGGCTATGTCACTGACTCTGGGCCAAAGAGTCCCCAGGTCTTGCCACACTGCTGGCCAACCAGGTCTTCACCCTGATTCACAGAAGTCTATTGAGCATTGTAGGGCTTAGCTCACCGCTTCATTGCTGTTTTTCCCTCACTTCCCTTTATCGGTGTCAAGCGTGGTCACCAATCACAGCGTGTGCCTGGAAGAGTTTTAATAACTTGAGTTAGCTGAGGTATTTCTGAGTAACTCATTAGTTAATCCATTTATGTAATAGATATTTATTGAGCCTTTACTTAATGTCAAGACCTTGTATTACAAAGATAAGTACAACATAGCCCCTGACTTCCAGGTGTTTGAATTTTGATAAGTCTGTGCATAAGATGGTCTTCCAAATCTAAAAATTAGTTTCTTGTAGATACCCTACCCTCAGCACAAGGCATTCTAGTTGATTTCCAAAGACTCTACATAGAAACAAATAATGCTATAAAGATATGGTGATGTTGTTGGCTCAGAACTCCTGGTGGGCAAAAAAGGAAAGAAATATTTATCATTATTAACAAAAATAGATGAAAGATATGGGACAGAATTGCCAAGTTAAATAGATTACTCAAGAGAGATTCTTTCTAGTGGGTATATATGCCTTCATAGAACATTACTTGGAATAAGTTTTCAGGACCCTTGGGTTCAACTGAAATTGCTCAGAGGGCTTGAGAAAACAGTGGCTATAATTCATGTTTCTGGACTAGAATTTTTTTGACTGATCCAAAAGGAATCCCCAGTGGGGATGTGAGACTGCTGGCTTAAGAAAAATTGCCTTGCTATTGCTCAATGTGTTTACTATACCCCCCTTCTAAAAGGAAGGTACATTTCTGTGTAAAAGAGAAGAAATATGGAGCCAGGCAGAGACAGACAGAAATAACCTAAGAAGGAAACTAGACAGTGACACAAGAGTCAGAGGAAATGATGAAGAAGCAGCAAGAAGTTTATCCAACCTGGAGTTGAAAAAGCCTGCATTTTCTTCCTATGAGTTACAACTTGTGGTGACCCCAAGTGTGTCAAAGTGAAACTGGATCCATAGGATTTTCAAAAGCAAATTTTTCAGAAATACGTCTTTCTTCTGAGGTGTTTTTGGGTGGGCCTGAATCTCCAATCTTTGAGTTAGTAGCTAAGCGCTTTTACTCTTTCCACCAGGATTGCATATTAGAAGGGATTTGATTATAAGACAAGTCAGTTGGGAAAAAAAGACATTTTTTTTCTGATTACTTAAAAAGTTGAATTGATCAACTTTTGTACGAGAATTTTGCCACTATATTGTACTGAAACATTTGAAGAAAGTGAGGTGGTACTGGAGGCATTCACTCTTCTAAGCCAAGAAATTTGGAAGACAACTATCTGGCCGACTGATTGGAAGAGATCCATATTTGTGCCCATTCCAAAGAGAGGTGGCCCAACAGAATAAGGAAATCATTAGACAGTCTCTTTGATATCCCATACGAGTTAAGTTTTACTAAAGATAATACAGAAATGGCTGCAAGTATACATTGACAGAGAACTTCCAGAGGTTCAAGCTGGATTTAGAATAGGATGTGGAATGA
>NW_006408628.1:6183462-6184046 GCF_000296735.1 Chrysochloris asiatica
TATCAGTTGTTCTTTGTAAAAACTATGCAGGATTGCTATGAATTGTAATGGACAGGATGGCACTTAACAACAACAAAAACAAGATACTGTACTGACCTACACATAAAATTTAGAGAGAAAGAAAGATGGCCCTTGTAAGGTATCAGGAAGATGAGTACAGCATCCTAAGCACTGTTTTTATGCTTTATCTTGGGTCTTAGGCTCCAGTGTTCCTGAAGATCAAGTAGCAAATGGCCACCCAGCATCCCTCCCTGCTCCCTACACTACTTTTTACAGCATGCCCAGCTCATTTTAAAGCAGTACTTTCATTACATATTTCTTTTATATAACAGCTTCTAGAAACTCCTTCATGCTTGCAAAAGCAAATATGCTCCTTAGTTTTGTACTTCAACTATCAAGTGGACCCTACTTTTTAACTTCCAAACCTTGGATCACCAAACACCAGCATTCTACAACTTCTGAAATATGTTTCTTGTCACCACCTAAGATTGAAGAACAGATTTGATACATTAAACACTAAAGACTGAAGACCAGAAGAATTGTGGGATGACATCAAGAACATCATACAGGAAGAAAGCAAAAAG
>NW_006408628.1:6187807-6238001 GCF_000296735.1 Chrysochloris asiatica
GTCTTTCTTTCAAGAAGTATCTTTTCTTCTAGCCGCTCCAGTATGGTCTGCTAATCATTTCAAGTGGAAATTTCCCATCTCTGAAGATATAGTGGTTCAGGCTTCCGCCTAGAGTCTTACGTATTGCAGAGGCTCCACAGGAAGCCTCCTTCACTGGGAATGTTGTAGCCCCATTTTAGGTATTCCAATCAGTTATAGACAGAAGATGGACTTACAAGCTTTTTATGGTGATGTTTCTGGCTATTCCTTTCTTTCCCCTTCCAGTGTCTATTTTATAATATAATGCAAGTAAAACCAAGATTCAAAAGATAGCCAAGCATCTTAACATTATTTCCCGATGGATTGGCTTTTGAAGGTTTTATGATTTAACTTTAACATGAGGTCATACTGGAGGATTGTGGATCCTAATCAAATATAAGGAGTGTCTTATAAAGAGAAGAAGAGACACAGACACAGACACAGAGAGAAGACAGCTATATGAAGAACAAGGCAGAGGTGGAAACATGTTGAAGCTGCAAGCCACAGAGTGCCTGGGGCTACCAGGACCCAGAGGAGACAAGGATCTTATCCTAGAGTCTTTGGAGTGGACATTATCCTGCTAATACTCTGAATTTAAACTTTAGCTGCTAGAAGTATAAGACATTAAATTTCTGTTGTTTTAAGTTACCAAGTTTTTGGTACTTTATCAAAGTGCTTAGGAAGAAAATACACCTCTTTTTCTCTTTGTTCATTTGTTGTTGTTGTTATTGTTGTCAGGTGCCATGGAGTCAGAACCGACTCATAGCGACCCCATGCACAGCAGAATGAAACAATGTCCAATCCTGGGCCAACCTCACTACCGCTGCCACACTTGATGTCATCAATGACGCCATTTGGCTGATCCATCTCGTTGGAGGTCTTCCTCTTTTTCTCTGACCCTCAATCTTACCAAGCATGATATCCTTCTCCAGTGGCTGTTCCCTCCTGACAATGTGTCCAAAGTATGAGAGGCGAAGCTTAGCCATCTTGGCCTCCAAGGAGCACTCTGGCTGCACTTCTTCCAAAACAGATCTATTGGTTCTTTTGGCAGTCCATGGCACCTTCAGTATTCTCCTCCAACACCACAACTCAAAGGCATCAATTCTTCTACGATCTTCCTTATTCACTGTCCAGCTTTCGCATCCATATGAGGTTATTGAAAATACCATGGCCTGGGTCAGGTGCTTTTAGTCCTCAAGCTGACATCTCTGCTCTTCAATACTTAAAAAAGTCCCTGTGCAGCAGATTTGCCCAATGTAATACGTTGTCTGATCTCTTGACTGCTGCTTCCACGAGTGTTGATAGTTGATCCAAGAAGAATGAAGTCCTTGACAACTTCGATCTTTTCTCCGTTGGTAAGAATGTTGTTTATTGGTCCAGTGGTGAGGATTTTTGTTTTTCTGACATTGAGATGCATATTTATTAAACACACACTATTTGTCAAGCACTGGTGGTGGTGGTAGTGTACTGTGGAGTCAGTTCCAATTGATAGAGACCCTGTATAGGGTTTCCGAGGCTGCAAATCTTTATGGGAGCAGAAAGCCTCTTCTTTCTCCCATGGAATGGCTGGTAGTTTCAAACAGCTGACCTTTAGGTTTGCAGCCCAACTCGTAACCACTGTGCTACCAGAGTTCCTTTTGTTAAGCACTAGACATATTACTTTAAGGAAAAAAATCTCTATGCTCAAGAAGCTTGAATATGAAAAAGAATTTTCAACTCCTGTATCACTCAATCAAGGATTTCTGGTAGTGTAGTGGTTATGAATCGGGCCACTGAACTCAAGGTCAGCAGTTTGAAACTACCAGACATTCTGTGGCAGAAAAATGAGGCTTTCTGTTCCTGTAAAGATGTATAGCCTTGAACCTCTATATAGTGTCGCTGTGAGTGGGAATCGACTCCACGGCTCATAACCACCACCAATCATATCACTCAGTCAGTAGGATCATATTGCTCTACATTGCTAGTTGTACTCTTTGTGCCTTCTTTCTACATATATTGTTTTAATTTGTAAAATAAGTTTTTAAAAGGCAGACAACCTGTCTTGCCATTATGTTTATTCCCGAAGAGTTTTCCTTATATTAAAATTCCTAAAAATAAACATAAAAGAGCCTCTCTTTCCCTGTGATTTAGAAGCTCCTGCAAGCAGTGGACTGGTAGCAACAATCATATGTGTGACTGTGGAGAAAGGAAGGAGAGATTAATGCCAAAATATGAGACTTGGTGATCTTAGACTGAAATTAATTACTTTGTGTGACTACTGGGGCCTAAAATCCGAGAAAGATGGCTATTTTCCATGCCTAAAATCACCCAGTCAATGAGGGAGGCCTCTGAGGATCTCTTAATTTGTGTGCCCCACCTAGTTCCACAGTTCCAGGAACACAAGGACTTTCCTCTGAGAATCAATAAAAAATGTGATTAGTAATGAGAACTCAAATGAGTTAGCCAGTTAGCTGAGTGCTCACCCAAGAACATATGCAAGAACAGAGGGCAATAAGACTAATTTACCTCTATGGGAGGTAAGTGATGCCAAGTCTGATGAGGCATAGTGGCTAGTGGCTGTATTAGTTTTCTAGGGCTGTCGTAGCAAAATACTTCACAGTGGGTATCTTTAAAGACCAGAAATTGAATATCTCCCAGTTTTGGAGACTAAGAGTCTGAATTCAGGGTGGTGGTAGTGTAAATTTGTTCTCTCTCTGTAGTCTCTAAGGGAAGATTCTGGTCTGTTTGCACTTCTATAACCCTGGTGTTTCTTGGAGTTCCTTAGCTGCTTTTTGATATACCTTCACATGCTATCTGTCTTCTCCTGTGTGTGTGTCTATTCAGCTGTTTTTATGAGATATCACTCAGAAGTGATTAGATTGAGGACTCACCCTATCCCACTATGACCTCATTAACATAGCAAAAGAAAAATATTATTTACAAACAGTTTCATATTCACAAGTATAACCTTTTTTTGGAATTTAACCCGTAACAGTGATGAAGGCTCTATTGTAGGATTGCTGTTCATGGTGGAGGGGAGACTCCACCTTGCCTAACCAGTCCATTCAATCTGCTTTAGTTTGGGTATGTAAGGTTGCTCAAGCCCAAGCATGATCTGGAGCATGCATGGATTAGTAAAACCTGTAGTCACTGACAGTGGACTGCAAGGTGCTTAGCCTTTATCTTAGCCCTATGATTTCTGTGACTTGGGGTAACCACTTTTTCTCTGGGTCTTAGTTTCCCCATCTGAAAAATAAAGCAGTTGAACTAATGAACTCATTTTATTCAACCCCTCTTTAATTTATTTTAATAGAACCATTTCATCAAACAAATAATAATTCAGAAATCTAGGAGACAGAGCAGATAAAAGCAGAGCTGTATTGCCTGAAGAAGTCCAGAAGGAAGGAGGAAGACTCTCTCCCTTTCTGCTTCCCAAGGACATATTGTGAAAATCTCTGCATTAGAAGCAAAATACAAAACCTAACTCATTGCTGTTAGGTTAATTCTGACTCATGGCGACCCCATATGTTGCAGAGTAGAACTGAGCTCTGTAGGGGTTTTTTGACTGTAATATTTATAGAAGAAGAATGTGAGGTCTTTTCTCTATGGTGCCACTAGGTGGTTTTGAACCAAGAACCTTTGATTAGTAGCCAAGATTTGAGCAAACCATTTGATCCACCCAGCATACTGTGGGCTAGAAAAATGATCTCTATAGCTTTTATTGATCAGGGTTGTTGTTGTTAAGTGGCATAGAGTTGTTCCTACCCATTGAGACCCTGTCTAGGGTTTCCAAGGAGCAGCTGGTGAGCTTGACCTGTTGACTTGGGGTGATTCCAACTGACTTTGCATTAATTTGCAGTGAATTAACCTGCAGTGCCTTACCAGGACTCTACTAATCAGGGTGCATAAGCAAATATATTTTTAAGAGACTTATAAACTCACCAGCTGTTCCTTTGAAAACTTAGACAGGATTGCTATGAGTCAGAACTGACACAACGTCACTTAACAACAACAGTGTACCAATATAGGGAAACACAATGGCTCCATAGGATAAGCACTGGACAGTGAACCACAGGCCGGTGGTTCGAGCCCACCGGTGGCTCCTCGGGAGAAAGATGTGGCTTTCTGCCCCTACAAAGATTTATAGCCTCAGAAACCTTATACAGGGTCGCTACGACTTGGAACTAACTTAACGGCACTTAACAACAGCAATGCATTACCAGTATATACACACAATGTAGCGTCAAAAAGACCCCTCATATTTATAAATTTTGTATATTTACTACTTTCAATCTTTGTGTTGACTATTAATAAAGTTCTTTTTTATTTTTAAAAGTAAAATAAATACAGCTGGAAGGTTCAATATTTTCTTCCCACACTCCAGTGGATTGTCTTGCTCAATTCCTGAAGTGCACACACCCTGCTTTGGAGACCACTGGCCCCGAGGGACCCCAGGTTCTTTCCAGCCCTGCTGTTCTAGGAGTCTGTGACTGGACCCAGACACAGTGCTAGCATTTTCTGGTCCTGTTTATTGCTCAGAGGAGAAGTAATTTTCTGGGTGCTTGGGAAAGTAATCAGCATAGTGCTACTGTGGTAGAGAAAGAACACTTCCAAGGTTCAAGGCCATGCCCATTGTCTCTGTGGATCTGTATTTACCTGGGATTCACCCTCGCTTTCACCTGTAGCACCTCTCCTGCCTCCGCATGACGTTTTCCAGCATGTGTCTGGCATATGCCTCTTTCTTAACTGTAAACCAGTAGCTCAGAGCCAGCCTGTATCAGGAGATTTTCTCAGCAATCTGCTGATGAACAAAGACCAGCAGCTTGAAAACTCTCCACTACTTTAAACACTGTTTTAAGAAGCTTGGAGTCTAGGAGGCTGCGCGTGATAGTCTCTCCTTCTTGCTCGCCATACTCTGGCCAAGTGGTTATTCCATTCCTGGAAAAGAAAGGGAGGGTGGAGGAATTGTGGGTCAGTTTCTTTGGGAGGACCACAGGACTCAAGGGAGACGTGGCTGAGGCCCAGTCCCTTGTCCCCATCTACTCATAATTCATTTGAGAGATATGCAAAGTTGTCAGAACTGCCAAACATTTGCTTGCCAAGACAGGCTTCTCTCCAAATGGGCTTCTATATTTATGTGAAACAGAAATAAAACACAGCACTAAAAAGCAATAGACACAATCAGGCAACCCCTACCCCACAAGTGAATGTTTAATGAAAGGTTGGACAATGGGGAGAGGTGGCCAAAGGGTCACCAAGAGCAGAAAGATACTTCAATAGACTTCAGAAGTCTTGATGGAGGTACAGTCAGAAAGCTGCCTGCAGATCAGGACCAAGCAAGTTTTAAGCCCCTCTGTGGACCTTCAGAGAGTCAACACTGAGACTAGGACCAGTTTCTGTCAAGTTGATGGATTCATGGAGACCGCATGTGTGTCCTGGTGTGGCACTGTGGGTTAATGCGCCAGACTGCAAAGCCATTTGAACTGCAAGGTTGGCAGTTCAAGCTCACCAGCTGCTCCTTAGAAACCCTATACAGGGTCACTATGGGTCGGACCCGACTCATCATAACAACAACAACACGTGTGTGTCAGGGTAGTGTTTTCAATGGTTGATTTATTTGGAAATAGAACACCAAGACTTTCTTCCAGAGCATTTCTGAGTGAAACCACCAACTTTAGTTTAGCAGAGAGGTCATTAACCGTCTAACCACCTAGGGACAAACACTGAGACTGTGGACCCCAAACACACCTTTTGCCAGGGAAGGATGTGAGCCAGAGAAAAGCAGGTTGTTTTGTTTTGTTTTCTTCAAGCTCTGATTATTACACCTACTTTTCCATTTCACAAAGTCCTTAAGCAAATAGAAAGTGGAGGGTCTTGAAGTTTCTCTTCAGGTTCCTCACACTGGGAGATGCCCCAGTAAATTCCCTCTTAATAACCTTGATAAATAGATGTTTCACCATGTCTTACAGATCTCCAGGAAAGATGCAAAGTTCATTATCTTGGTGGACAATACAAGGTTTAAATTTCAAACATAATGATCAAATCAAAAAACCTGTCCCTGCTGTATCAATCTAGTATATCATGGGGACATCTACACTGAAATTTAGTTTGAAGATAAATGCTCAAGCTTGTACTGATTACTGATGACTGTACTGCACTCTTTTTCTTTATTCTTTTTAAAGAACAGTGTCGTGTTTGAGTCTACACATTTGGAAATGCCTTTGTTTCCTTCCTTACCCATCTTCATCTTTTCTTTCCCTCTTAATTTGATGCTTCCTCCTCTTTCCCCCTACTTTCTAGTTTCCTTAAAACAATCCCTCTTTCTCTTGGTCAGTATGCTAAGTTGCCATCTGAGAGGAACTCAGCTTCTCTCATGGGTACTGATTCATACCCACAACCCCCAGTAGTGCTTTTGTAGCTCAGATTGCTCACTCAGTGCTCATGGATAGAACTAAAGATGAGAAAGAGGAGATGTGAAAAGGGTAGAAGGCATGGTGGGAAAAAATGACACCTAAGACAAAACACTGGAAAATACCAGGAAGTTACCAAAACTTAAACACTGAGTCCAGCCAAGACCAACAGCAGAAAAAGCGGGAAGACACGTGAAAGCCCAAGCATACAGTCTTGATTCATGTGTAGTAAGGAAACAAAGAAAAAGATCCAGAAAAATGTGGAGGGAAATTGGAAAGAAAGACAATTAGAGCACAAAAAGAGGTCAGATAAGCAAGAATGGTGGCTGTGTGCCGTGGAGTCGGTTCCGACTCATAGCGACCCTGTACAGGGTCATTGATGGCGTCAAGTGTGGCAGTAGTAGTGAGGTTGGCCCAGGATCAGACATTGTTTCGTTCTGCTGTGCATGGGGTAGCTATGAGTCGGTTTCGACTCGATGGCACCTGACAACAACAAAAACACAGGGTTTCTGAGGCTGTAAATCTTTACTGGAGCAGAATGCCTCATCTTTCTCCCACGGAACAGCTGGTAGTTTGGAGTGGAAACTCAGTAGCAGGCTAGTAAAAACTGTGATATTTGATTAACTTTTTTCTATAGGATATTGGCTCAATGACTGTCCCAGAAAATTAGAGTGCTAGAATCCTATAAATATCTTACTGGGCAAGACCTGAAAAGTCACCATCTGGTCTACTGAACTCTTGGCTTTTGACTCCATGTCCCTGGAATGGGGGCTACTGATACATTTTTATTTTTTATTTGTTTCCCAAATATATACCATTCAGGCCATCCATTCTCTTGTTTTCTATGGGTCCTTCTCCCTGCAAACAGCAATTTTCCCAAACTGCCTAGACTATAGTGGCTAGAAGAACTGGTGGGCATTCCCTAGGAGGCAAGGCTGAGTTGGAGACAGGACAAGAGTGAAACCTTGAAGGACATGCTTCCTTCTGTATACTCATTTCTTTTTCAGCACTTCATTTCCTCCTTTATAGAAGTCCGAAGGCCTGCCCTCCTTCAGGACCCTAAAAACTTCAAGCCTCCCACCCCCTCTTCATGGTGATCAAACGTATTTCCATTTCACTCCAGTAGAAACCATTGTTTAGCTAATCTCTTTGTATAGACTAGATATGAATTGTCCCCACATTCAGGTGGCCCACAACTAATGATATTTCATCTAGGATATTCTAAGCTTTAACCAAGGAAATGGGTCAATCGTGAACAAATCTAGCCATGAGTCACTTGGTGAAGGAGAATTATTTAGATCAAGTTACTTTACAAAGAAGGGTGACCCAATGAAATGTGGAAATCATTAAACAATATAATTAATATCACACGCAAGTAAAATCTTGCTGAAGATAATTTAAAAATGGCTGCAGCAGTACATTGACAGGCAGCTGCCAGAATTTGAAGCTGAATTCAGAAAAGAATGTGGAATGTAGGGTACCAGTACTGACATCATATAGATCTTGGCTAAAAGCAGAGAATAACAGATAGATGTTTACTTGTGCTTTATTGGTTATACAAAGGCATTCAACTCTGTGGATCATAACAAACTATGGATAATATTGCAAAAAATGAGTATTACAGAACATTTCATTGTACACATAAGGAACCTGAAGAAGAACAGGACATCAGGACTAAAGGAAGACTCATTGGCAACCTGCAATATGCTGATGACAAAACTTTACTTGCTGAAAATGAGGACTTGAAATACTTATTGAAGATCAAAGACTACATACAGTCTTCAGTATGGATTGCATCTCAGTGTCAAGAAAATAAAAGTTTTCACAACTGGACCAATAAATGACATCATGATAAATGGAGAAAAGGTTGAAACTGTCAAAGACTTCATTTTGCTTTGGATCCATAATTAATACTCATGGAAGCATCAGCAAAAAAATCAAAATACATATTGCTTTTGGTACATATTCTGAAAAAGATCTCTTGAATATGTTAAAGGGCAAAGATGTCACTGTAAGGACTAATGTGCAACTGACCCAAGCCATGATATTTTCAATCACCTCATATGCATATGAGAGTTGGATAATGAGTAAGGAGGACTATAGAATAATCGATGCATTTAAATTATGGTTTTGATGAAGAATATTGAAAGTACTGTAGACTACTGGAACAAAGAAATCTGTCTTGGAAGAATTACAGCCAGACTCTTCCTTAGTTTGAAGATGGCCAGACTTTGTATCATATACTTTGGACATGTTGTCAGGAGGGACGTCATGCTTTGAAAAGTGGAGGGCCAGTAAAAACGAGGAATGCCCTCAATGAGATGGATTGACACAGTGGCAGCAACAGTGGGTTCGAATATAATGTGAGGTTGGAGCAGGACCGGGCAGTGTTTCCTTCTGTTGTGCATAGGGTCGTTATGAGTTGGCACTGGCTGTGTAGCACCTAACAATAACAACAACAACACTTAGGCTTGACAGTGTGTCATCAAAAATTATTTTTGAAAATTCCATAGGAAAATAGTATTTGCAGACCAGTTATTTCAAGTAAAGTATTTAAACGAATAAATAAATGAATAAAATAAACACAAACCACAGAAACAGTGATCTGTTTCAGTATCTTGTGAGCTGATTGACTGGTGGGATGTCAGTGTGAGTTTGGGACCATATTGAGCAAAAAAAAAAAACACACACAAATGTCTTGGCCAAATACAGTATGAGAGACCAGACTGAAGGAACTAAACAATCCCACTCCATTCTTTCAAAGCTTCGATTTACTGAGTCCAGCGAAGGACAGTTACTATTCTTTATGCCTCTTTCTTTCCTGGGTATATATTAGCATCTATGTAAGTTAAACATGAACTTGAGGGACTCCTCCCTACTAATGTTACCTGTTTTTTTTTGGGGGGGGGTCAGATTTGTCCAAATGAGTTTTTTTAAATGTTTTATTGTGAATTATGTGATAGTTTATATGGGAGAACATTGGTTTTACATTCATTCTATCATATATCATCTCATTGCCATGGTTACAATCCCCTCCATGCAATCCTTCCCCCGTACCCCCCAGGTCTTCAGCACACAGTCGCTCTCCCTCTCTGGATCTAAAGTCTCCAGCTGCTCCATCATTCCACGTCATCATCTCTGTCTCCATCTCAGGCATCACTGCTTCTCTGGGTAGGCTCCTGCTCTCTGCTCTTCTTCCATGATGGTCCTAGGGACCTCCGCTCCTGGACTGAAAAGTTAATCACTCCCCTCCTTGCTATAAAATGTCTACTTTACATTTCCAACCCTCACAATCAGTCCTGATAACAATTACTCACTATTGTATCACAAGAGATCCGTCTGCATTTCATTGTATCATCCCCGGCTAGTCAGATTGGATACTACACACTGGAGATTCTGCTTTCCTCCAGGCCCTCTGGGTCTAGGTTCCCTTTTGAAAGCTTGTAAGCCAGTCACTTCTTGCCTTTGTAGCTCTCCGCCCCCTATTTTGGGTAGCCAATGTCCAAATTGCCCATCCCTGTCTACTCTGGGATGCAGTAGCTTAAAAGAGGGAACAAGTTCTAACAGCAAGAATCATTCCCACACCCTAATGTTACCTTTTGGTGGGTACGCAGTAGTGAAAGAGGGTTCAGATCACTCTTTTGTAAGTATTGCTGTGATAGGATGGTTTAAAATGAAGTTCAAAACTACCTTCCCCATACTCCACATAAGCATATATCACCAAGATGGTAAAGTGATGCAGGATATTCAGAATAATCTCACTTTAATTGTGAATGTTTTGTCCTCTAATTGAATTGTACACCAACTGAAACTTCCAGAGCAAGTCTCTGCTTTCTGATCTGGACTCAGTCCCTGACATAGGCCCTGTCAACTGAGGAGCTGGGTGGGGCCTGCTAATGGTGCAGTGAGGGAAGGTGAGTGCTGCAGCTGGGCAAACAGAGCCTGCATTGTTTCTGCACAGCATCAGCTGCAGCCTCGGACGGGTGCCTCAATTTGCGCGTATCCAACAAACCCCAGAGACTCACTGCTCTGTTTACACAGGTGCCTTCCCTCCCCAGGGAAGCTAGGGCTCTGCAAATATGCATGACCGCATGTTTCCTTAAGATGGATGCTCTCGTCTACATGCTGCCAGGGGTGGGAAACTGAGGCCCAGAGCAAGGAAGCAAGACTTTCAGTCTGAGCAAACCAATGACGGAGCCGGAAGAGAAGGCAGGTGTCTGGACTCCCCACTGGCCTCTCTGCTTACTAGGCTGCCTTTGTCTTGTCAGACCTGCTCTTGACAGGGATAAAGTCTCTGGGCTTTTCACTTCCTGTTTCCATCTATGCACTAGACTGAATCCAGAGCTGGGACTGTGGGGGGTGGGCCAGAGGCCCTTGGCCACACCTGCTAGTGCACACTGAGGGGAAACCTGGAAAACATTGCCACAAGCTTTAAGAAAAATGCCCCTTGGCCCTGTTAATCATACCCACTACATTCTATTCATATGGTTCTCCTCTGCCCTGCCCCTTTAAAACAAACTCCAAGAAAAGTCAAAGAAGAAACTAGCGTATTCATTTCCTTCATCTTTTTTTTTTTTTAATTGCCTACTTTCAAACACTCAACTCAAATGTTCCAGGTTCTCCAACAGATAAATTGTAAGGAAATTAAAAGATGAAGGGATAACCACAGATAGAAGAGATTAAAAAGCTGATCCTGACTGTGGTGCCTGGGGATGCCCATCTGATGCTAAAACAACAAAGAGATGCAAAGAAGCTATGACTACAAAAGTGAGCAGAGTGGGCACTTTCTGAAGAAGACAAGGGGTCAAGATTGAGACAGAACACACAGAGGGGGGTCTATTTCTTTACCTCAATATTAACCACAATAGAGAACCCCCTGTGATAATTTATTAAGTTATACATTTGTTCTTTCTACTTTTCTAAACCTGTATTTTATTTTGCAATAGCCCATAGTTAGCTACGGTTGAGTCATTTCTGACTCCTCATGATTCCATGTGTGTCAGAGTAGAACCGTGTTTCATAGGGTTTTCAATAGCCAATGTTTTGGAAGTAGATCTCCCAGGTCTTTCTTTTGACCTCCTCTGGGTGGACTTGAACCTTTAACTTTTCAGTTAGCAACCAAGAGTATAAACTATCTGCATCATAGGGTTAAAATAATTGGCCAGTGTCCCAGAGATTAGACAGCTGGATTTCATAGGCTGCAGACCCATGGTCACATGCCTCTTTTCAGTTGGCATACTCATTTCAGAGTAGCAGTCATTGTTGGGAGAAGCAGTCTATTCTACTGAGGCTGGACTCCAGGTGACTTAGCATAACTGAAGGGAAGCAGGGTTTGTCCTCCTTGCTTTGACAAACCTTACTTCCCTTTGGAAAATGACCCCAGTGATTTTTCTCCTGGTATGTTTAGAATAAAGCAGAGGCCCTCACAACATTTTTTCTCAGGTAGTTGGCAGGGTCCAGATCAAAAATGACTTGTCTGTATATAAAGGAGCTCATAGTTTTCACCAGAGAGATATGGTGGCTGCCTTCCTCTCATGAATTCCTTTGGGCTTCCCTTTGCCCACTTACCACTCTACAGAGACATACCCTTTTTGTCTCCCCCAGGGCTAAGGACAGTCACGGGGACTGCCTAGGATGCAACTCTGACTAACACCAGTTCTTGGAACTCATTCTTTCAAATAAATGATCTGTTGCTCCTAGTGAGGCCATCTGAGACACTCCAATGTGATCCCAGTGTCTCCAAGTGCGTGTGTACAATTGTGTGCATGGCTGTTTAGAATAAGACAGCATGTTGCTAGGCAATACATTTTCAAAAAGGAGAGTGTGAAGAAAAAAAACAAAAAACATTATAAATAAACAAATGACAAGGATGCTATCCAGAACCTGTTATGACAAGAGCATTTGGGTCCAGTTCACTTGGTTTGATGGGAGTGTCATGGGGATGTCAGAGCTTGCTAGCTCCAACATGAGTTTCCAATGTTTCCTTCCAGCTCCTCATCCTCTGTCTTATGTGGTGGGGAAAGTTGAGATGAAATATAGCTCTCTGGAGGGCCATGCCTTTGTGAAAGGCTATTACAGCTGTAGCAAAACTTTTGTAATCTGCATAGTATCCCATTACATCTCCAGGCTCCTTGGGTTCCTTCCCAGCCTCAAGGAAAACACACATCCACCCTTTCTCTTTCTTTCTCTCTCTTGTGTTCACTCACTAGTTTATACTCTCTGAAAGGTCATCACAGCTGTGCTTTGCACACAGGTTTTCCTTTAACCTTTGGTGGAAATTGGCTGGAGACTTGCGGAAAGGCGGGATCTGTTTTAGGACTTGTCAAGTCATTGAAAGGACAGACTGTCATGCTCTGGCTCACAATGTAGGGGTAGCTGCACTTTGTTGTAAAAAGGCTTCTCAGAACCTTTTCAAACCTTGGATAATGCCTTCTACCACTTCCAACAACAATGAAAGCAATCTTCATGGAATCTAGATCATCTCCCCATCCATTCGTCATCTTCACACTTACCTTTGAGAGACAATCTGGCTTTTTAGTGAGGAAAATGAATGAGAATTAGACCATCTTGGTTCCTAGCCTAACTCTACTAGAAACTAGCTGTATCACTTTAGGAAATTTATTTTATCTGTTTCCTATCTGAAAAATGGGGTTCCTGATACTTATGTTGTCATGAAAGAGTTAAAAGCAAGTACTGGAGATGTACTGGGATTCAGTAAGCACTCAACAATTCCTCCCTCATCTTTATTTTGCATGCCATGAATGCTTTGGTGAGATGGCAGACTATAGGATGAGGAATCTTTTATTACATGTTCTGGGGAACAAAGGCAGGCTCCAGGGTGTGGTAAAAGACAAATGGAAGTGGGAATGAGGATGAGTCATCTAAAGAAGATAGACAACTCAGCTGTGTGAAAGACCCTGAGTGATATTGAGGTCTATGATTAATACCTGCTCTCAATAACTCTTGGGGTTGGATTCATGAGCCAGGAAGTTCTACCTCCTCCTAATAACAGAGTTTTCAAGATAAAGGTGTTCAGGTCATGAAGGTAAATGTCTTATTTGAATCTAATCTACTCTAATTTTGGTAGATCAAGAGTCAAGGGATATAAGGTTCATCAGACAGGACTGATAATTCAAAAACCTGGCGTTGTCACTAACTATTATCCTAAGATACTCAATGCATTTGGTAGATAGATGATTGGCATAAAAATCCTGTGTCACAATGGCCAAAGGTCATGAAGTCAGGTAGATGGAACAGGTGCCAATCCCTGTTCCATTGCTTTTAGTTGAACAAAGTGGGCCCACTTTTAAAATCTTGAGTTTTAGTAATCTATAAAAGGGGAATCATGTGTAACTCATGGGGTGGTACAAGAATTGAATGGGACAATGTATCTCAGCACTCTAAAGTACTTGAGTGAATGTTCAAAAGAATGAATGAATAGTAATCTTTACATTGATGAGTTCTTTCTTTTTCATTCCTTTATCTCACTTTCCCCCCCTATTTCTTCTTTTTTCCTTCCTTCCTTCCTTTCTTTTTTAAGTGTCCCCAATTGTCCTGCCCTTTGCAAGTATTTATCTAATTCTGGTCTGTATTCCTAGCTATTAGTTATGATACTGAAGTCAGGTCCATCTAGATGGAAAAGACGTTATAAATAACCCAGGAGGAGATCTTACCCGTTCCTGTGTGATGCTCACATGATAGAAGGTGGGGAGAGTATGTGGTGAAGATACATAGCCATGAGAAAAAGATAAGACTCATTCACTCACGGTCATGCGGAATTTCAGAGGAAGAATAGAAATTGCCACAAAGTAACATCACACAATTCTTTGCTGTAGCCAAGTCTCCATCTGCCAAATTATACTTGTTTGGCAACAAGAAGATGGAGAAGATAATTGAGAGGAAGAGAGAGAAGATAATTGAGAGGAAGAGAGAGATGTCCTATTGTACTATTGAGAGACCATGGGAGGGAATGAGAGAGTCATTCTGGTGCCAAGTGTTGCAACAAGGGAAAGGCTCCATGCAGTCCTAAAATAGTCATTAAAAGTTCAAACTATCATCAATCCTTGCTTATCAATGTTGATGAGAGTTAGGCTATCCAGAAGGGTAGAAGAACACGGATAACTCAAAAACCGTTCGTTT
The DNA here is from genome assembly GCF_000296735.1 of Chrysochloris asiatica. Taxonomy (NCBI): domain Eukaryota; kingdom Metazoa; phylum Chordata; class Mammalia; order Afrosoricida; family Chrysochloridae; genus Chrysochloris; species Chrysochloris asiatica. The sequence continues at coordinate 6,202,354 of NW_006408628.1, forward strand.
GGGATTTGAAATGAAATCTCTTGGTTGCAGTCCATCTACATTCTAATTATATTTAATTGTAGCTTAAATAAAATTTTATTTTATTGAGCATTTCAGAATCGCTAAGGCAGATGGAATATTTCATGACAATGAGGCAGCTAGCTGCCCAGGAGACACCCTTTCAAGGTCTTTTCCCATTTTCCTATTTCCAAGAAATATTGTACAATATGAGACCATACAGCCATTGCCAAGATCTTTAGGGGAGACAATAATTGATCTTCAAACCAAATTTTTACTCCTCTGAAAAATTATCAGGGTAAGAATCATAGAATTGGTAGTGAAACAGGGAAATTACATCACCTGGTTGGGTAGGTTGTTCTACGTTTTATTCTACATCCCTGGCTACATTTTTTAGACTGAACTATGGGAGTAGTCATGAATTCCTTTGGGCTTCCCTTGGCCCATTTACCACTCTGCAGAGATGTGCCTTTTTTGTCTCCCCCAGGGCTAAGCACAGTCAGGGGGACTGCCTGGGATGCACTCTGATGCTAGTATTATCCCTGTCACCGATATTATCTGATACAATAGCACACACACGCACGTTCTTTATGTTCTGCTAATGGTGCTATAGGACAAGCACTGGACTGCTAACCACAAGGTCGGTGGTTCAAACCTACCAGCTGCTCCTCAGAAACCCTATACAGAATCACTATGAGTCAGAACTGATTTGATGACACTTATCAACAACAACACTGATTATTGGTTTGGGAAATTTGGAGAAATAGGATATATACAGTTGTGATAAATGTTCCATCTTCTTTTTTATTGACCCTCTGGTGAAAGTGAAATCCATCAAGCACCCTGTTGAGAATTAGTATAAAACACTCCTTTAACTATATGACTTTCGTGTCTTCATTAATCTTTCTTCCTTCATCAACCCGAAGTTGATCTATGTCCTCTAATAAATAGCCTCCACCTTCACCTATTTTGTGTTTGGAGTTATGTTTTGTTTTCTTCCCTCTCTCTCAATTTGTCTCAGAATCCACTCTCTTGGCTTTTGATTGAGTTTGACTCTATTTTGGGTATACTTTGAGCTTTAATCCTAGGAAATCTTGGATCTGTTAACTCTCTTTCCTTGGTCCAAAATAGCAAAGATGTCTAAGGAGGAATCATGTTGGTCTGGTTATGCCTCCTGACTTTTAATTGTCATTGATTTTTCCATTACTGTTTCTCCTTAGCCCTCACCTACTGGATCAACCACTTTGCAAACTCCAAGCTTATGTTCTGCTTTCCTTTGAATTTCCCATCTGTTTCCATTTTGAGGGCTTCTTACTATCAAGCCTCCTTGTTCCTTCTCTCAAAGTGATCCCACAGACACTACATCTATATCCCCTCCCACACCTTTGTCCAGATGGAACTTTTCATCTCCTGAATTTAAACATGCTGGACATCATCACATGTTCTCACGGCAGCTCATCTGTGATAGTGCAATGCACAGCTGCTCTTCCCGACCAGCTGCTCATGACCTTTATTACAATCAAATGTTCTTTATGGCCTTAAATTGTGCTTTGGACTCAGGTCACGCTGGCCCCTTGTCAGGAGCCTCCCTGGTGTATCTTCTGCATTGAAATTACTTTTCGAGGAATGGGGTATTTTATCACAATAAAAGCACAGAGTAATAACAATATTGCTACTACTAATAAAGGAGCTCTGATATCATAGTGGATTATGAGATGGGTTGCTAATCACAAGGTCAGTTGTTTGAGTCTATCAATTACTCTGGAGGAGAAAGATGAAGCTTTCTGCTCCCATAGAGATTTACAGCCTCAGGAAACCTATACAGGATCACTAAGAGTTCGATTTGACTGGGTGGCAAAAACTACCACCAGGGCCACTACTAATAAAGGGGCAACAGTGAATCAGAGGTAAAATTCCTATTTTCCTTTTGTGAGACCTGGTTTCACGTCCTGGCCAGTGCACCTTCTACACAGTTACCGCCAGCTCTCTGGGGAGGTTTGTGCCTGTTGCTACGAGACTGAAAAGATTTCAATGGAGCTTTGAGATTAAGACAGACTAGGAAGTCAAAACTACTTCTCAAAATCAACCAATGAAAATCTTATGGATCAAAACAGTCCAATCCACAACCAATCATCAGGATCCAGTAGGATTGGGCAGCAGTTTGCTCCATTTTTCACAGGGTCACCATGAGTCCAGGGTCACCTTGAGAGCAACTAAGAAACAAACAACTGCTAGTAAGAATAATAATGACAATAGTGATGATACTAATATTTGAACATTTATTGTGTGTTAAACCATGGGCAAAGGGCTTTTCCTTATGATCTGATTTATCCCTTACAGTAATGCCACAAAACAGGCACTGTAACAGAAGAGAACATTGATGGGAGTAGGGGTACGTGGTTTGGCTAAGGCCACCTAGCAAATGGTAGAACTTGGATAGAAACCTAAGTGATCTTTCTTAGGTACTTACTACTCCAGGAATGTATTGGCTCTCTCACACCTGCACAGAAAGCAGCCTGCCAGGGACACGGTGAAGAAGCAGGGGTAGTTAATTTGGGGGGGAAAATTCATGAAAGATCCATTACTCCTCCAAGAGAAAGCTGAGGAGACCTGGATACAAAGAGCAAGGTAGCAGAGAACACTGGCAAGTGATTTAGCTCGACAGAATCATTTTCTTTCTGGGGTTGCTTGGCTTCTATTTGACCTTGTTGCTTGATGGAGCTTCTGTCACCACCTCAGTTAAGGATTCTACTCTGAAGTGCAAAGTTACCATTAGCAGTACATCAGGCCGTGGTTCATTTGGCTGCCCTCTTTAAGCAAGGGGCTGTGTAAAAAGTAAAGAATTCTTTCCACGGCAGCAGCTTGGGAATAAGTGGTGAGAACCTTCCTTTGGAACACAATTGACGTGCACAAGGCAGAAAGGAAGTTTTCATTTAGCTCAGTTGCTTTGCAGGCATAGCTAAGAGGACGCGGTCAGAGGCTCAGACCCTGTGTGTGGTCATTCAGCTCCATTCTGTTCCATGGACCCAGCCCATGCTCTAAATCTTGGCCAGACATCTTGTAATGCATATGGCATGCTGTTATGGTCTCTGTGGGGAAGGGGAAATAAGGTGTGGATGAATCAGTTCAACTCCAAATTCTTAACAAAAGAGCAGATCATAACACACACCCAGAGGGTAATGGAGTCATCTACAGAATCCAGCACAGCCATGTCATTGTTCCATAGCAAATGTCAGTTCTAGGCAATTTCCTTGAAGAATATCATCAAGCCATCAGTATACCCTAAGCCTAGTATCATCACATGTCTGTCATTTTGTTGTACTGTGGTGGCTTGCATGTTGCAGTGGTGTTGGATGCTTGTAGGTTCCCAAGTCAATTCTGAATCACTGTGCCCCCATGTGTGCAGATTAGAACTACTTCATAGAATTTTCAGGTCTTGGCCTTCCAGAAGCAATTCACCAGGTCTGTCTTCTGAGATGCCTGTGGGTGAATTTGAACCACCAGCCTTTTGACTACTAGTTAAGCACTTAGTCATTTGTGCTATGGAGGGACTCCTGCTGCTGGAAGCTGTGCTATCAGTATTTCAAATGCTAGTAGGACTACCCATAGTGAGTAGGTTTCAGTGAAGCTTTCAGACTGAGACAGACTAGTAGTAAAAAGCCCTATGATTGACTTCTAAAAGTCAGCCAATGGAACCTTATGGATTACAACAGAAGAGCATTTGATGCAGTGCTATCACCTGAGCTCCTTAGGTTGGAAACCACTACACATAGTGGCAACAATGAACTCAAACATACCAATGGTCATAAAGATGGTGCAGAAGCAAGCAATGTTTCATTCTGTTCTACCTAGGTCACCATTAGTCAGAGTCAACACAACAGCAACTAACAACAGCAACAAAAATAAAACTGCAGATAAAAAAAAGTAAAATTTAGGTCTATGTAGATTAAATCTCGTCTTGAATAGATGTAGTCCTAAGAGGACTTAGGCAGAACTACATCTATTCCAGAAGAGATTCAGGCCAATGTTTTTTCTATGCCAACTTGTCTTTGCACATTTGTTGAAAATCACTTGTCCATAAATGTAGATTCATTTCTGGACCCCACATTAAATTCCATTGATCTTTTTGTCTATTTTAAAACCAATACTTTTCTCTCTAGATGACTGTAGCTATGATCCCGAAGTACAAGAATAAATCTTGAAATCAGGTACTGTAAGTTCTCCCACTTTGTTTTTCTTTTACTAGGTTGTTTTTCCTCTTACAGGTTCTTTGATTTTCCATGAGAAATTTGGAATGAACTTGTCAATTTCTACCAAACAGGCCAACTTGGGTTTTGTTTGGGATTATGTTTAATTTAGAGTCCTGGCATGGCACTGTAGGAAGCACTCAAACATAAGGTTCATTTGAACTTCAAGGCCAGCATTTGGAACTCACCAGCCACTCCTCAGAAACCCTATACAGGGTCACTATGTGTCGAAACCAATTTGATGTTACTTGACAACAACAACAACAACAACATAGGCTACTTTGGAGATTGATTTCTATCTCTGAGTTCTCTAGTAGTTTGAATTCCATGTCCTAGAGATGGAGATTTAGGATTCACATTACAAACATGGAAATACCAAGGACAATAGATTTTTTAAAATACTGACTTAAGGAATAAATATTTACATTGAATCTAAGCCTCCTAGACGTAGGGTTATTGGGACTTCACTGATAATAAGGCTATTTACACGAAGGAAAACTAAGAAGAGACTTTCAGTTATTGGGAGCACCTACAATGAGGCAGATTTGTAAAATGCCTGATTCAAACAAGAATCTCATGAAGTAGATATTGCCTGCCATACAAATTTGGAAACTGAGATATGGAAAGAGGTTGAGGATATTAGTAAGTGACACAGTTGGCATCAAAACCCAGGCTTGTCCAACTCTACTCTGTAATGTTTCTTCTACCTCCATGGTTTCCAAACTGTGTCCAGCAGTTGTCCAGGAGCCTGAAGAGGCTTCATGACTCATATGAGTGTGGGGAGAAGCAAGAAGAGAAGACGGGGTTGTTTCCAGTACCCCTCCCTTCCTTATATTAGAATGATTTTCCTTTGACCTGTTTTAGAGATTGGGTTCTGCTTTAAAAAACAAAACAAAAATTGTTGTGCTGCTCAAGTAAGCTTAGAAAGCCCTTAATGCTGCCTTCCAAATACGGATTTCCTCATTTTCTCATGGATGTTGTTATGTGCTACCAAGTCAATTTCAACTCATTGTAACCCCATGTGACAGAGAAAAACTGCTCTATAGCTTTTGCTAGGCTGTAATCCTTATGGGAACAGACCGAAACTAGAAGCCAAGCACTTAACCATTGCACAACCAGGGCTTTCATGTATAGACTATAAAAAGGTTGAGGGAAGGGAAGTTGTTCTTTTTGAGAGATGCCATAGAGTCAGTTCTGACTCATAGTGACCCTATGTACAACAGAATGAAACACTGCCCAGCCCTGCACCATCCTTACAACTGTGGTTCCGTTTGAGACCATTGCTGCCACAATGCCAATTCTTCTAGTTGGGTGGGGGGGGGGGATGTCTTATTTTTTGTTGACCTTCCACTTTGCCAAGCGTGACATCCTTCTCCAGGGACTGGTCCCTCCTGAGAACATGTCTGAAATCTGAGAGATGAAGTCTCACCACAATGACTTCAAGGAGCACTCCAGATGTACTTTTTTCTAATACAGACCTGTTGGTTCTTTTCAGTACTCTTCTTCAACTCCACAACTCAAATGCATCAGTTCTTCTATGGTCTTCATTATTCATTGCCCAACTTTCACATGCATATGTTGTTTTTGTTTTGAAGTACCTTTAAGCTTTAAGTCAGTTCTGACTTATAATGACTTGTATAGGGTTTCCAAAGGAGCTCTGGTAGCACAGTGGTTACGAATCAGGCTGCTAACCTCAGGGTCGGCAGTTCGAAACTACCAGCTGTTCCATGGGAGAAAGATGAGGCTTTCTGCCCCTGTAAAGATTTACAGCCTCGGAAACCCTGCACAGGGTCGCTATGAGTCAGAAACGACTCCACGGTACTTAACAACAACAACAACATAGGGTTTCTAAGGAGTGGCTAGTGGGTTTGAACTGCCAACCTTGTAGTTAACAGTCCAGTACTTATCCTACAGCGCTACATCATGATTCCATATGTGGCTATTGAAAATATCATGATTTGGGGCAGGCACATCTTAATTCTCAAACTGATAGCTTTGCTCTTGGGCACTTAAAAAAGTTCTTGTGCAACAAATTTGCCCAATGCAATATGTTGTTTGATTTGTTGGCTGCTGCTTGCATGGGTGTTGATGAATTCAAGCAAAATGAAGTCTTTAACTTCAGTCATTTATCCGTTTAATATGATGCTATTTATTGGCCCAGTTGCTAGGATTTTTGTTTTCTTTACATTGAGGTACAATCCAAATGGTCCTTAAACTTCATCAGTAAGTATCTTAAGTTCTATTGGCTTTCACCAAGCAAGGTGTATCATCTGCATATCACAGGTTGTTAATGAGTCTTCCTCCAATTCTGGTGCCTCATTATTCTTTAAATAATCCAACTTCTTGGATATTTGCTTAGCATACATGTTGAATAAGTATGGTGAAAGGATATGACCCTGGTACACACCTTTCCTGATTTTAAACCATTCAGTATTGAATGACTGCCTCTTGATCTATGTAAAGATTCCTCATGAGCACAATGAAATGTTCTGTAATACCCATTCTTTACAATGGTATCCATAGCTTGACATAACCCATGAAAGCCTTAGCATAGTCAAAAAAGCACAAGTAAACATCTTTCTGGTATCAGTCAAGATCCATCTGATGTCAATAATGATATCGCTCATGCCAGAGCCTCTTGTGAATCTGGCTTGAATTTCTGGCAGTTCTCTGTTGATGTACTGTTGTGGCTCTTTTTAAATTATTTTCAGCAAAATTTCACTTTATGTGATATTAATGCTATTGTTCAATGATTTCCACATTCTGTCGGATCATTTCTCTTTGGAATGGCACAGATATGAATTTCTTCCAATTGGCTGGCCAGATAGCTGTTTTCCAAACTTCTTGGCATAGATGAGTGAGTTCCACAAATGCTACATCAGTTTGTTGAAATATTTCAACTTGTACTCCATCGATTCCTGGAGTTTTCTTTTTCACCAATGATTTTAGTGCAGCTTGGATTTACTTCTTCCTTCTGTACCATCAGTCTACTTCTTGAAATGGTTGAACATCGACCATTTCTTTTTGGCATAGTGATTCTGTCTATACCTTCCATTTTCTTTCATGTTTTTTATATAATTCAATATTTGCCCATGTTGTTGTTGTTAAGTCTGTCATCATCACAGTGACCCTGTATAGGTTTTGCAAGAAATGATTGGTGGGTTTGAACCATCAACCTTGTGGTTAGCAGTCCAGTGTTTATCATATAGCACCACATTTGGACTCCATTTTGCCCATAGAATCCTTCAATATTTCAATTTCAAGTCGAGGTTTGACTTTTTAATTCAGTTATTTCAGTTTGAGAAATGTTGAGCTTGCTCTTCCTTTTTTTTTTTTTTTTTTTTTATAATTCCAGTTCTTTGCACATTTCATTATAATACTTTACTTTGTCTTCTTGAGCTGCCCTTTGACATTTTGTGTTCAGCTCTTTCACTTCCATCATTTCTGCCATTTGCTTTAGCATGTATATGTTGGAGAGCAAGTTTCAGAGTCTCTTCTGACATCCATTTTGGTCATTTGTTTTCCTGTCTTTTTAATGACCTTTTGCTTTCTTTCTGTATTATGTTCTTGATTCCATCATACAGCTCTTCTGATCTTTAGTCATTAGTGTCTAATGCATCTAATCTGTTCTTGAGATGGTCTCTAAGTTGAGGTGGGATATGTTCAAGTTCATTTATTGGCTCTTTGGACTTGTTTTAATTTTCTTCAACTTTAGCCTGAACTTGCAAAGTCTGCTTCTGACCTTGTTTTGACTGATGATATCAGTTTCATCAGCTCAAGCTTTTTCACTGTCTCTTCCTACAGAGGTAGTCAGTTTGATTCCTGTGTATTCCATATCATTTCAACGAATAAGTCATTGGTTTCAATGAATAAGTCATTTGCAAAATTCTATCATGAGGTCTCATAATGTTTTCATTATTTGGTACTATATCTTACAATGTCCACTGCTATTTATAAGTTTGTGGACTCCTGGTGTGGTGCTGTAGGATCAACACTGGACTTCAAACCAAAATGTTAATGGTTCAAACCCACCAGCACACTTAACAACAGCAACAAAGGTTCATCACGTTTTCAGTGGCTAATCATTCCGAAATTTTCCTTCTTCCTAGTCTTTCTTAGTCTGGAAGCTCCAGTGAAATCTGGCCACTATGGATGACCCTACTGGTATATAGGAGTCCTGGTGTGGCGCTGTGGGTTAATGCACCGGACTGCAAAGCCATTTGCACTGCAAGGTCAGTGGTTCAAACTCACCAGCTGCTCCTCGGAAATCCTATACAGGGTCGCTATGGGTCAGAATTAACTCGAAAGCACTTAACAACAACAAACTGGTATTTAAAGTCTTGGTAACAAAGCTTTCAGAATCACAGCAACAAGCAAGCCACCAAAGTACAACAAACAGAGAGTGAGATGTGTGGTGGTGAGGGTAGGAGTGTTCAATATTAAAGTTGTCAAAGGTTCCAGGGCAGGACAAAAGGGCTGCTTTTCTCTTGGAAGTCCATTTCAATGCTCTTTCAGTCATTTGGCCTATTGTCTGGCTGACTCATGGGGACGCTAGTGAAATCGAAAGCTGCTAGTGTACTAATAATATTCTGTGGTGAGTCTCCGTCCAGGTGGGCTAGCAGTGCTTATGGATAGAGCTGTTCCTTTCACAGTGTTCACTTATGCTTCCAGACTTTTCCAGCTCCCAGACCTCCACAGCTTTGGTGAGCTCCCTTTTTGAAGGCTGCTTCTCTCTGATCTCCTCCTTTCCCTTTCCTTCATTGGTCTTGCCCTGGTAACTACCCCCAAGAAATTCAACTTCTTTCATCTTCTCTCTCTCAGAACCTAGGAAGATATTTTGCTGAAATCCTAATACTTTTCTCCTTGCCAAAACCTCAAGATTCAGATCTTTTATGTGCCAGCAAGTGTTGGAGAGGTTGTTTGGATGAATCCAGAAATGACCTTGGACCTTTACTCAATAGTCAGATGACAGGTTCTCTCCTTCCCCACCACACCCCAACACTCATGTTTCTTGTAGCATCAAGAAATGTGGTGTTTTTTTGGTGTTTTTTTTTGGCTTTAACAAAACAGAAATGCATTCTCTCACAGTTTAGGAAGCTAGAATTCAAAATGCCAGCTCTGGAGAAATGTCCCTGTCTTTTTTGAGCATCTGTAGGTCGTGCATTCCTTAGAGAGTTCTATATGTCTTGGTATCAATCTTTTCCTGGATGGACGACCTTCACAGTGCAGGTACCCCACCTCCAAAGGACACACTCATTCCTGGCTTTTCTTCATTGATGGTAATAGGAACTTACTGAGTTCAGCTTGCTTGTTTAATCTCTTTTACATCTCAGAAGAGATTTACTCTAGATAAAAGCTAATCCTGTAGATGCGATCTGGTCAGCCCTGTGCACAATACAATGAAACACTGACTGGTCCTTCCTGATAATATGTTCAAAGTATGAGAAACGAAATCTCATTCTAGCTTGTAAGGAACATTCTGATGGTAATTATTCCAACACAGATGTGTTTGTTCTTCTGGAAGACTTTTAATATAGAAAAGGTTTTATAGCTTTTTTTCTCCTTTTCACATTCTCACTTATTCTCTCCTTGTGTCTTCTCTTCTGTAAAATTAATCATAGGGCTAAATCCAAGGACTGGAAGGGGCCTTGGGAGAGCATTAATCCAGCCACCTACTTCCTGGTATAGTGTTGTAGGATAAGCACTGGACTGCTAACAGCAAGGTCAGTAGTTCAAACCCACCAGTCACTCCTTAGAATCCCTATGTAAGGTTGCTATGAGTCAGAACCAACTCAGCAGTACTTAACACCAGCAACACCTTCCAGATAGTGGTCCCTCATGCCTTTATTAGGACTCTCTCTTTTGTCTATACAATTTCATCAGTCTCCACACCCTCTCATTTAAGCATCTCTGTATTTTGCTTATTATTGTTGTTGGGTTTCTTAGAGTCAGTTCCAACACATAATGACCCTGCACAGGTGTAACAAGGAGCGACTGGTGGGTTTGAGTCATTGACCTTGCGGTTAGCAGTCCAGTGCATATCCTATAGCTGTGCCTTATTTATTATTTTCCTGTTTTAATGTTTTCCTTCTTCCACCCAGAGCTTCCATTTCTCAGAGACCTACACATTGAGATAGATGCTTCCAGGACTTGGTGAAAAATGTTGAGCTCTCTTTTTGCAGGAGAAATATCTATAGACCCTTTTCTTGGAACAGCCAAGATTTCTAGAGTAAGATCTGATCATAAAGATACCTGAACAAAGACTGGAGGCTGCTAGTAGTAGTCTACTGATATAGCCGACTGGTTTTTAGGAGTCACTGACTACATTTAGGTGCTAACATGTACTGTGGTACAAGTCTATGGTGGTGTCTACCCAGATGTAAGAAGAGTTAGACATTTGTTACTGATCCTCTGGTGACGGGTTCTAAATTGAGTTATTCATTTACTTAGCTATTTATTTTATCTATCTACTATCTATTTTTGTTTTGTTTTGATGATCTTAAAAACTACAAGTTACCTCAGTGCTCTAAGCAATTGCTTCATCTTCTTTTGTGTAGTGAACAGACTTCCCTGAGCTCAGATATATGAAAATTTACATTCTCTTTGACACAGTGACTTAAGCAGACAGAAGGGTCAGTCCCTCTGTTCTCCTTGACTTGTATATATTTTTGAAAATACCTCTTATTTCATTTTTTTTTTTTTTTTAACTTATCTTCCTTTCCCTCTCACTTTGCAGCACTGGGCTGACCTTCCCTGACTATACTTAGCCCACTTTTGAGAAATAATTTTGTCCCCTCACCTCTCTAAAAGTGCCCTAACAGAGTTCTGAGAGAACATGGCTTCAATCTTTGTGGCCTTGGTCTTTTCTCACCTGCTGATAAACTGGGGCTCTGTAGCAGACCTCTCAGGAATTAGCACGAGCTTATAATGGTAAGAGGAATGGTGTCAGCAGACTGGTTATTGTTTCAAGAAGGACTGGGAAGTTGGAGTCTTTGGGTATAAGCAGAATGACCCTCTTCACTTTGGGTCAAACAATGAGAAGACCAAAAAAAAAAAAAAATCCACCTCATTGAGAGAAATCCTGGCTCTGTGGATGGGTGTGAGAAGTACAGCAAGATGAGGCTATCTCAGGCGGTGGGAGGGGGTATTAGGAGAAGTTCAAAGACTCCCTTCTAGAAAGCATCATTTCTATTTCAGATGTTACTTTAAAAAAAAAAGAAAGAAAAAAAGAAGAAGGCTACTGCTTAAAGGAAGGGCTCAATGTTTGACAACATAAATATGTGATAAATGAAATTATTTCTTTGATATTATCTCAACTTATCAATTTGAAGCAAGTACCTAGACACAGCATCATATAGCATTGTGACCCAAAGCAGACACCCTTCTCCCTCCTAAGTTACAAAGCTGAAAGAGTTGGATGTTATTCTGTGAACAAGTGAGGGGACATGGCAGTGGACATTTCTGCCCCTGCTGGGTGTGAGATGGGATGAATGCATTAGCTTTCTCATCCTGACGGTTCAGACAGGGAAGTCTGGAGGTATGTCTTGGATTGTCCTTTTCCCATGTGCAAGGAGTTGTGCTTTTCTTTATTTGTACAACTTGTTTTTCCTTGATTTTTGCTGTGTGTGGATAAGAAGTTGAATTATAGACAAAATAGTATGAGTTTCCACAAAGTTTTGCTTTCTGTGTCTCAGGTTCTGACCCAACTCTTTCACAATTTCCGAAAACATGAAGTGCTTTGGAAACACTGATTGGGATTCTGACCTGTTCCAGGAGGTGTCTGTGTTTGCAGATGAGACTCCCAGAGAACCTTTTTTCTAGATGCATAGTGCCTACGGCAACCCAACTTTACTTCTACCAAACAGAATGGAAGAGTTTATCATTAATCCAACCCCATCCTGAAAATTTCCAGAAGCGATTATGCTGAAATGGAAGAAAGAAGAACATCTGGAAGTTCTAGCTGTTTTCTTGGCCTACTTCTCTGAAGCGTACAAGGGGGCCTGGTTTACGTACTTTTCTGTCAGGAATTATTTGTTGATTTGAATTCCACGTATGCTGGATAGTTGCTTTATTCCTGCTGGAGATTCACCCCATTTAGACTTATGTGGTTTTAAGGATTTAAAAAACAAAACAAAACTTAGAGAGTGCCACCTCCAAAAAAATTTTTTTTTCCCATATGGGAACCAGTGGGCTAGCATGGTGAAGTGATTTACTGGAATCCTACAACCATTGTCAACACTGAAACTAGCACTGGAAGCCCTATGCCAAATGCAAGTCTGTACTCACTGGTCCATGAAGCCCTCTTGTCCAAACAGTATGTGATGGAGAGTCAGGTGTTGAGAAATGAGCCCAAGAAGGCCAGACTTAAACAGACTCTGCTGCTGTAATTTTTAATAAGTAAATACCAGCCAGTGACTCCTTGAAAGAGTAAGAGAATTTAGGGAAAGAGAAAAGATGTTCTCTCCCAGCGATGGGACCCTTTTGATTTGAGATACACTTACTTTCAATTAGGTAGAATTATAAACCTGGCACTCCCAGTTCACAGCTGCCTTATAAACTGAGTTTCCTTTGTTATATAGCAGAAGTGAATTACACATGTGTCTCCCATGTTTGGCCAGGGTGCTTGACTAAATCATTTCCTCCCATCTTCAGTGCCCATTTGAACTGTAGGATCCTGTCTGTCATCATCATTGATTATTGTATCATTTCTATTCACTTCTATTTCTATATCATTTCTATTCTCTTGATCCGATTGTGGTGGTCAAGTTCAAAGCTCAACTATTTCCTCTGGGAACTTTTTTGGGAGTAACAAGACTCTTTGGCGTTAGGTGAAAACTACTCTTCTCTCAGTCACTAGACTACACTCAAACATCAAAGTCATGGGCAAGAAGAGACTGTTAAAATGAAGGGCACTGAGCCCCAACCCAGCGAGTGTAGTTCAGTTGTTTCTGCCACTGTGCCAATCCATCTCACTGAGGGTTATCTTCCTTTTTCACTGACCCTCCAACTTTACTAAGTACCAAAGCGGAAGTTCAGTTTGCCTAGGTTATGTCCAGAAGTCTGTATTTTTAAGAAACTTTCCAGATGATTCAGGTGAGACTGTGATCTCTGGGCAACACTTTGAGAAAATGTACAACCTGTTCCTTGAACTTTGCCTATCGAAATTTCTTAAGACTTTGAGCATTTGGCAGTCAGCCCTGGTTCCTGAGCTGGACTGCCATTGAAACCTCAGCAGCATGTGTGTTCCTATTTGACTTGACCTTTTTCATGAGAAGCGGGTATAGTGATGCACTGGCTAGAGCACAGGCTGTGGAGTCACATTGCTTGGGTTTGACTTCTGACTCTAATACTTACTGGCTGAGTGTCCCTAGGCAAGCTCCTGAACCCCTCTCTACTTCAGCTTCCCTATCTGTAAAATGGGGATACTATTACTATCCACCACATAGAGTTATTGTAATGATTAACTGTTAATATTTGTAAAATGCCTAGAGCAATTCTTTCAATTTTAAGCACCAAATTAGCATTTGATAAGTAAAATAAATATCTCTAAAGTCAACCTATGATTTTTCAAAGAAGAGAGAGAAAATATCCAGTAGAGCAATTGTACTTAGTAGATGAGACTTTTCAAGTCAAGAGGGAAAATGCCTTGCTGAACACTACACAGCTAATCAGTGCATGGTGTGATAGTTAGAGTTTTGTGTCAATTCAACTGGGTCACGATACTCAGTGGTTTGGCAGTTAAGATGTAGGAAGTCTCCATGATGAGATTGCCTTTAAGCAGTCAGTCAACTGAGAGGAAGTTTCTTGGGGGTGTGGACTGCTTCCAATATATTGACTATTTGGGAAAAGCTTGCTTGTTTTCTGCTGGGTCTGGATTCTGCATCTGATTTTTCTTCCAACCTCTGGTTCTTTAGATTTGAGCCAGTGGCCTGATCTATCGCCTGCCAATCCTGGGAATCATCATCAGTCAGCCTGCCATCTGTCTGAGCTGCTGATCTTGGGTCATGGGCCCTGCAGCTATGTGAGTCAGAAGCCTCCAGGCTGACATCTGAGCAATGGACTTGGGACTTGCCCACCTCTATAACTGTGTGAGTCATTTTTTTTTTTTTACTAAAAACCCCTCTTTATACATACATACGTAAGCTTCACAGGTTTGCTTGTCTAGAGAACTCAGCCAAGGCCAAGGCTAAATATGGTCCTTCTCACTTTCAGGCTGCCAGTCTACACCTCTGTCTTCTTGTTATAATAAGCAGCACTTGTTGCTGCATAGCTATCTACATGAATAGACAACCATGCAGTAGTCTTCTCAGAAAAAAACCTGACTGCAAAGTCACTTTGAACTGCAAGGTCGGTGGCTCTAGCTAACCAGTCATTCCTCAGAAACCCTATACAGGATCACTATGGGTCAGAACTAACTCTATGGCACTTAACAACAACATAACAACTGGAATACCATTTTGATCCTACTCCAAACTCTTCTTCAATTAACAACTATCTTATTTCTACCACTCCCCCTTACGATATTTTATTCCTTCTCCATTGTCTGTGCAGGAAGGCTTGGCTGAGTCTTCTACTGTGGTAGATAGATAGTAGGGTTTTAGATCTATGTATCTCCTACTTTTTTTTTTTTTTTTTAAGATTTTATTGTGGATTGAGTGAAAGTTTACAGGGAATATCATCAGTTTTACATTCAACAAATCATAAAACTTGTTTCATCACAATGAATACATTCCCCTCCATGTACCATCAGTTAACAGTATTTCTCTCTATTCCCTTTAGCTCTTTAAAAAAACAAAAACAAAAACAAACAAACCAAAAAAAAACAACAACAAAAAAACCCACTGAGACATATATAATAATTTACACCACCAAAGGCCACATTCTGCAAGTCTACCTCCTGGCCACCATCTCTTAGTTCCTCTCTTCCCATGAATCTAGAGTCCTCAGCCACTCCCCTTCTCCATGTCCCCATCTCTGCCTCCATTTCTGGAGTCACTGCTTCTCTGAATAAGTTCCCACATTCCGCTTGTGCTCTTCTTCCTTGATAGTCCTAGGATCCTTTGTTTCTGGACTGTAAGATTAACTGTTCACCCATTTTTGTTACAAATGACAGTAGCAATTAGTCATGATAACAATTGCTCACTATTGAATCATAAGAATCTTATGGGGGATAAGATTCTTCTCAACGGATCCATCTAGACAAGATGACAACTATTCAGTGGGAATTCTTTCTTCCCCACACACTCTTAAATTAAACTCTTTCTTGAAACTATGTAAGCCAGTCACTTTGTGTCTTTATCGCCCCCTCCATTTTACATAGTCATTGTCTAAATTGCCCATCCCTATCTACCCTGTATACAAAGGGGATAGCATTGACACTTGATGTGAAAACTCCTTCCCTCTCTGTTGGTATTTAGAGTTACTACCTCCATAAGTATAGGTCAAGTTCATCAAATTGTAGCAATTTACCCTTGATTCCTTTATCAAAAAAAAATGTTTTTAATTTTCCTCTAGATGAGTTCTGATTATAAAACCATTGAGGCTAGGTCAAATGGGTACTATCAGCACATTTGGGTGTTGTTGTGCCTCTCCCCTCACTTCATATCAACTGGATGCTTCACTCTCAGTTCTGGACCTTTGTGGCTATGTCCTTGTCCATGGGCTCAGGTGTTCCCAGGTCTCACCACACATTGGACCAGCAACCCTTCCTCTTCTCTCACTCATCTCCAGGTCAACAGGAATCGATGGACCATGGTTGAACTCAGCCCATTTCTTCATTGCTGCCTTTCACCCTCTTCCACTCTTCAGTAGACCACTGTGGTCATCAGCAAGCTTACATGTCTGCTCATGTGTTCCCTTTGAGTTTCAGTCTTAGAGGAAGGGGGTTTATCCTGAAGAAACTTGATTGTTTGCCTTGATGTCTTTCCAGTGAACAGTTTGCTTATTCTTACAGTAGCTAGTCATGCTGACATCTTTGTTTGGATTTTTCCTGATGATCTTTCTTTGAAGATGCATCTTCTGTCACTCTAGCTGTTCCAGGCTGGTCTGCTTGTCCTTTCTAGTGGGAGTATCTCACCTCAGAAGGTTCTAGATGGGACTCAGGATTCCACCTAATGTCCTATACTCTGCAAAGGTTCCACAAGAGGTGTTTCACTGGGCAAGTTCTAGAACCCCTTTTAGGTATTCTAATCAGTTTTAGGCTGACGACAGGCTTACAAGTTTTTTGTAATCATGTTTCCCAACATTCCTTTCTATCCCACTCCAGTGTCTATTTTACAATAGTAGGCAAGGGAAAACAATATTCATAAGACAGTCAAGCATCTTAGTATTATTTCCCCTCTTCAAACTATGCCTAGATCCCTGTATCACAGAGCCCTGTTGTTCCAAGTTTAATCATACTTGACTATTTACCTCTTTTCCACTTAGCCCATGCAAAGCTGTCTCAGTGTTCCCCTATCTACCTTGTTATCTACCTGACCTTACCACCACCTAGATCTCTGTTCCTCTGTGTTTACCTTCTTTCATATTGTACTTGTTTTGATCATAGACTGACCTCCCAGATCCTCTGAATTTGTTCTTATAATTTTATTCTGTTCTTGACTTTTCCATTTGTTGATTGACTTCCAGGTGATGCTGACATGTATGTCAATCTCTGGTTGTTGTCAGTTTGTGTTGGTTCTCTGTCCACAGAACTCCCTTTAGGATGTTTTTCATCACAGGGTTGGCTTTGTCAAAATCCCTTAACTTCTGTTTATCCTGGAATGTTTTGATTACACCATCATATTTGATTGACAGCTTTGCTGGGTAGAGGATTCTTGGGTGGCAGTTTTTTTTCTTTCAGGGTTTTATATATGTCTCCCCATTACCTTCTTGCCTGCATGGTTTCTTTTGAGAAATCTGAGCTTAGTCTGATTTTCTTGCCTTTGTGTGTTATACTTCTCTTTTCCCTAGCTGCCTTCAGGATTCTGTCCTTACCTTTGATTTTGGAGAGCTTGATTATTATGTATCTTGGTGTTTTTCTTTTAGGGTCTATCCTTCCTGGGGTTCGTTGAGCTTCTTGGATGCTTACCTCTTTGCTTTTCAGGATGTGAGGGAAATTTTCTTCCAGAAGTTCTTCAACTCTCTCCTCTGTGGACTTGTGTGATTCTTCCTGTTCTGGAATGCTGATAATTCTTAAGTTATTCCTCTTCATGTTGTCCAGCATGAATCGTAGGCCTTCTTTAGATTTTTTAATCCTTTTTTGTGTTTGCTCTTCTATCTTAATAGTGTTGAGAGATTTATCTTCTAGCTCACTAGTTCTGACTTCCATTTCTTCAATTATACTCCTTTGCCCTTTCATTGACTTGTCCATTTCTGATATTCTATTATTAATTGTTTGGACCTCTTTCTATAAGTTTTGAATTGTTTCGAATGCTGTATCTATTTTATTTGATTGTTCCTGTAGCACTTTCCTGACTTCTTCCTTATTTTTCTCAACTTCATTGTAAAGTAATTTGATACATTTTACAATCATTTTTCTGAAATCCTTCTCAGGCATTTCCAAAGCCTGCCCTCCTTCCAGTATGGAGTGTAGGTCTACCTCCAGCTCATTCGTCTCAGTCGCTTTATCTTGTTTCTGGACATGTGCTGATATGGTCTTCTGTTTCTGTTTTTTTTTGGCATATTAAGGAGTTATCTGTGGCTTTAATACTTAGATGGGTGTGTATTTTGGTAGTTTTTATGTTTTCTGATTGCCTCTAGGTAGCTGTGATCAGGAGGTTAGCTTTCCTTTTCACTCTTCTTCCTGAGAAATTTCAAGATGCCTCTGTTGGTCGTTATGATGTAACTCAGGATTTAATTATCAGCCTGCTTCCTTTACAGTTTGCCTGTCCTGCTCCACAACCCCTGTTCAGGCCTTTTTCCTAGTGATAAACAGTTCAGGGCCAGCTATGGCCCTTTTGTGCTACCATTTGATTTTAAGTGGACACTGTCCCTTTAAAGTTTGAGGAGATCTGTGCGCATGCGTAATAGAATCCTCCGGGGTGGGGGTGGGGTTTCTGCTCAGTCGGACACCCCCTCTAATCACCAGAATGGAGGTGCACAGACAGTGAGGGGCCAATGAACAGATACAAAGAAAAGAGTGTCCATACCTTTATCTCCGCAGTTCTGTCAGGCATCTGTGGTGGCTCTGATCCTTCTCCCATTTGGTCTTGCCCAAGATGGCTGCTCAGGGAGCAGCTGAGCATCTTGGATTAGAAAGCACTGGATTTCTTGTTTCTGCTACAAACTCCACTGGCTGTAAGCCTTCCAATTTTCTAAATATTCCTTTATAAATGGTTCAGAGTTCTGGGATTATCCGCTGAGCTTGCTTGGTCCGATATTCTGTGTTATTCCTGATGGAGCTCCTCACTGCACTTCCACCCTATCTGCCATCTTGTTTGTTCTCTATAGCTCTCCTATTCTTGGCACCTTCTGTATTTATCCCCACCTGTTGTGTGGTGCTATAGGGTTAGCACAGGATCTCAAGGTTAGTTGAAACTCACCAGTTGCTCCTTGGAAATCCTAGGTCACTGTGGAACAGAACCCATTTGATGGCAATTAGCAGCAACAAAAAGCTGCATTATAATTCACAACTTTGTATGAGTTTTGCAGGAAGAGTCCCATATGTTGTGGTTGTTAGGTGTCATCAAGTTATTTCTGACTCATAGAGACCCTGTTCACAACAGAACAAAGCATTGCTTGGTCCTGCACCATCCTCATAAATGTTTGTATGTTGAGTCTACAGTTGCTTTCATTGTGTCAATCCATCTCATTGAGGGTCATCTTCTTTTTCACTGATCCTCCAACTTTACTAAGCATAATATCCTTCTCTAGGGACTGGAACCCCTATAGGAACCATATATGGCCTTTCCAGGTTACATCGTGGACTTTGAAAAGATTCTTAGTATCCATGTTTGAAAATCACTTGCCAGATCACTTTTGAATTGGTTGCTTATTATATCTTACCTCAGGTAACATATACTAGAATATCCTGTGTTTTTGGTTAGAAATGTGACCATTCTCCTAGTAGGGGTGGAAACGTTTTTTGCCAAGGTCCATTTGGGTATTTATAACATCATTCATGGGCCATGCAAAATTATCAGCTTATGAATTAGTCAGCGACATTTGGACAGGAGTCCTTGTGTGGTACTGTGGGTTAATGTGATGGACAGCAAAGTAGGTTTAAACCACAAGGTCAGTGGTTCAAGCTCACCAGTTGCTCCTTGGAAACCCTATACAGGGTTGTTATGGGTCAGAACAGACTCAATGACACTTAACAACAACAGCAACAATCTTTGGATAGCTGGAACTGCGGTTACCTTGGCCAGGCCAGACCAAATGACTTCATGGGCCTCATATGGCCTGTGGGATAGACGTTACCCACCCCTGTGTGGGCAGTTCAATGACTCAGAGGTCCTCATAGGACTATATCTTGGGATAGAGACCAATATGGTAGCACCAGAAACACGTGGCTATTGAATAATTTAACTGTGACCATACAACTGAGGAAGTCAATTTCTAATTGTATCTATCATTTTATTTCCTATCTGCTACTTTCCTTTGACCACCACTCATAGCTCTGCTACTGCTTTCTGACTGATGGAAGTAGTTGACCTGAAGACAACCAAGTAGGTGATATAGATAGGGCTGCTTCTGTCCATCTTGCTTTCCCAAACTGTATCCCCTGAACTCTCCTATCTTTCCTCTGGTTTCCTTCTTCAATGTCTCTTATGTAACAAATAGTTTTGTGTTTTTACTATTGATCATTCCCTCTTTTAGGCACTTTCTTTCTTACTCTTTCTTTTTATAAAGAAGTCTTTTTTAGATTTACTGCTGGCATGGATTAGAATGCTAGGGGTGCAGAATGAGCTAAATGAATCTGGTCCTTGACCTTCTGTAATTTTTCTCAATGGATAATCTAGATGTGAATGAATGTAAAGGAAATTTATAGATAAGTAGTCAAGTTTGAAAACTCCAGCACCCAAATCTATGGGGTTGTCCAAGGTACAACAACTGGTCTCTATTTACCTTTAGCTCTACAACAAGGAGACTCAAGAATTGGTCTGCGTGAGCTATTAGGAAACTGGAATATTAATCCTTATTATGCTATGAATCCACTTGCTCTTGAGCTTTGTCCTCCCATCAGTTGAGAGGGTTGAGATAGAAAGTCTCTAGGAGTCCCTCTGGCTCCTGCAAGCCAAATCTCAATCATTCTAATCATGGACTGTTTGGACCTTCAACGGCAAAAGCACAAAGGCACACCCACCTGGATTGGAGAATGTTGAAGTCACAGATCTGCAATCTCGTCCTATAGGGAATGAGGCCATCCAGCAAGCTCTGTGACTCTGCTATAACGTCATCTCTAGTTAATGTCCTTCTTCTTAGTAGCAATGCAAGGTCTCGTTGTCACCACAGCTTTGCTGGGCCAAGTGCATTCATGTTCTGAAACCATTTGAAACATTTATCAAATTAATTTCCAGAATATGTATTCCCATTTTTATTCTCACAACCTTGTATACCAGTTGCTATTGAGTAGATTCTGCATCATGATGACCCCTAGTGTATCACAGTAGAACTGAGCACTATAGGGTTTCAGTGGCTAATTTTTCAAAAGTAGACCTCCGGTTTTTCTTCCAAGACACCATTGGGTAGACTTGAATCTTTTCCGTTAGCAGTCAAATGTATTAACCATTTGCACCACTTAAGGACTCCAGCACCTTGTATGGTGGTGGTGACGGTGGTGTGCTGTGGAGTAGTTTCTGACTCATAGCTATCCTGTCTTGGGTTTTTCAGGCTGTAAATATTTACAGGAGCAGAAAGCCTCATCTTTCTTCCAGGGAGCAACTGGTAGATTTGAACCGCTGACCCTGCTGTTAGCTACCTAAATGTGCTCTATCAGAGCTCCTTGTAACTATTGTATGGAAGATCTTACTGTTATTTCATTTTGCTACTTGTGACTTATAAATGAGGTTGGATTTTTCCTCCATGTGTTTATCGTCAACGTTTATTTCATATCTTTTGAATTAATTGTGTCTTTTGACCAATTTTCCTGAATGCTTTTCTTTAATACTTTGTCAGATCTCTTTACATTTAAGTATGTTAACCCTTTCTTGTCATATATTTGCAACCATTTATTACAAAAGTTTTTCCCAGTTTGTAATTTACCTTTTAATTTAACATATGGTGTGGTGCTGTGGGTTAATGTGCCAGACTACAAAGTCTTTTGAACTGCAAGGTTGGCGGTTTAAGCTCACCAGCTGCTCCTCGGAAACCCTATACAGGGTCACTATGGGTCAGAACCAACTTGATGTCACTTAACAGCAATAACAACAACTTTTGATTTATAGACATTAATAGTTTTTTAAGGTTATATTTACCAAACTTCTCTTTATTGTAAAAATCCTTACTTGTACTTTTGAAACACCTTCCTCCCTTTTAGTTAGATAATCTTATGTACAGTAATTATTTATTTTCCTCTTTAATCCATTGGATTTATTTTGGTATGTGGTGTGAAGCAAGAAGTTAAATTCTTTTTTTCTCTGAATAATCAATGATCTCCCACACTGTTTATCAAATTATCTATTTTTTTCCTTACCTCTTGCCCTCAATGTATTCTATTGTTGGCATCATCAGAGAAAAGTTGTCATTTGAAAGTCTTAAAGGCAAAATTATATCGCATCAATACATCTTGAATTCTGTATGGTAATTAGGATAGGTGGAAAATCTGATGAAATGGGGTGGAAGTAAAATGAATTATCATTAAATATACGTAATACCAAACTTTTATGTTTAAACTGAAGAATTCTGTTAAAAATGAAATATTTCATGTACTCAGTTGGAAGTTTGGTTGGGAGTAGCTGGCTGGTCGAATGGATTTCATTACAAACATCTATCTTAAAATCTCTAGGGCAAACACAGGGTACACACAATAGGTGAGTAGCACATATTCTCTGGGATCAAGGAAATATTTTAGTGTTAACTAGATGTTTATCTCTACACAGGCAAATGGACCGTCCCGTCTGCTTGTGGTTTGGGTAATTTCTTCCTGACGCAGATTCATTCCTTTTATTCTGGGTGGGCAGTGTGGGGACCAAGTAGTTTCCATGGGCACACAAAGTCCTCCAAGGGGAGGAAAGTGACTCTGTTGGTTTGCCTGGTCAGCCACCCCCTTCACAAAGCAGGCTGCCAGCTGCTGCTCTGATTAAATTAAAATTCCCTTTTCAGGCCACATGCTAACCATGGCATGGTCCAGACTCTCCTAGATTCTTTCTTCTCAAGGAGGTAGGCCTCAGAATGACATCTGGGCCAGGCAGAAGACTTCTAAGTCATTAGAGTTCTTCATTCTGAGCCACTGAGGGTGTGCCCTGTGTTCTTTTGAGGTTAGAATTTTCTTTAATTAAGGGAATAAAATAACATTCAACATACTCTTCTTACCCAACACATGTTCTGAGGGACTCCAGGAAACCCCCCTGGCTATTAGGACAAAGAGTCAACAGAGACTTTTCAGATGATTTAGTTAGTGTCAATTGGCCACCCTGCTGGTTCTTCCCCTGAGAACACCTGCCCCTTTTTAGAAGCTATTACTTTTCTGTCCAACAGCCTTGAGTGTGTTGATATCAGTCTAGACTCTGGTTTGCATTGTGTTTCTTCTGTCCTAAAGAAAGTAGGAAACTTTGAATTATGAGGGTTAGGATTGGTGGTGAAAGAACCCCTAGACCACAGATGTTTAGCTCAGAAAGTGCATCCTGCTTTGCTTAGCCTGCTCTTTGTGTACATTTTCCTACTTGCCTCCACCCTCCCATTTATAACAGTGCCCCTCCCTTCCCTTAAGACATATTCAAAACTCTTCCCAAGTTAACATCAAACAAGAGAATGTTCCATTTGTCTTTCTCATGCACACACCCTCCCTGACCCAACATTATATGCTAAAATCTAGAGAAATTGCATCTATTTTGCATAATGTCTTAGACTTATTATTTTTCTCTGCGGAAGCTCCTTGACTACAGGGTCAAAACATAACCTCTTCCTTCAAGCACACGTCATAGTGTCCAGTTTTGATAACCTTAGAATTTTTCCTCCTTGAAAGTACTTTAATTAAATTAAAATAAAAAAAAAATAGCAGAATCATCTATTATAGTATAGTTACAAACTTATGTAAATTCAACATGATTAAAAAAATTTCTGACCCTTATACTTATTGGGATTCTGAAAAGCTCAGTGGTGAGGATTAGGAAGGATTGGAGAAAGCTAATACTAGCCCTAGTGTGGCACAGTAGGGTAAGCACTGGACTGCTAACTACAAGGTTGGCCTGCTAATAGCAAGGTTGGCAGTTCAAACTCACAAATCACTCTTTGGAAACCCTATATGTTATTGTTGTGATGTGCCGTGGAGTCGATTCTGACTCATAGAGACCCTGTACAGAGTTTCTGAAGCTGTAAATCTTTACGGGATCAGAACACCTCATCTTTCTCCCACGGAACGGCTGGGCTGGTAGTTTCCAACTGCTGACCATGAGAGTAGCAGCCCGATTCATTATAGGATCACTATAAGTTGGAACCAACTCGACACATTTAGCAACAACAACAAACAAAACAATCAGGATTCATTGGATTGTAAGTAACAGATGCCCACATTGAACTAGTTTAAGCAAAACAAGATAATTAATGGCCATTGAAAGTGGCAATTTGAGTTTTGTGGTTGGTTTGGGGCACAACTAACTATAGAGTCTTCACTCTCTCTGTTTTCCTCTGTGAATATTTTCTTCATTCTTGGGCAGACTTTATTCAAGTGAACACAAGCATGCCTTTCAGAAACTTCATACCATGGCTTCGAAAACCCTCTTAGAATGAGAGTAACTTCTCAAAGGACCATCAACAGCCCTAGGGAAGGCTCCACTGGTCTCCTCTGAAAATAATCACAGTGACTAGTAGAAGAGGACTTATTTTTAGTCCATCCTTACCAAAGTGCCTATCCCTAGAACCAGGCATTAAGACCAGCCTCTCTCCAACCATGTAGACCAGGGATAAGAGAAGGATGGGGAACCAAAGGCAAACAAGGTGAGGACCACTGAACAGGAAGACTAAGTGATGTTTTCCTTAACAGATGGGAAGTGAGTAATGGCTGAGGAGATGCCTTATTCTGCTTTGGATGAGTTTGATATCACTCTTTTCCTTGGATAAGCAAATAAAGCCTCTGGAATAAATGGTGTTGACTTTGGGAGCTAGAGGTAAATTGGCAATATGGGTGTGATTGGGTCAGAATTCAGTCTCATTCCTCTTATGACTTCTACCATCCCTCTGTCTTAACTAAATCATGTCCAACCTTCTTCCCTTTCCTTATTTACTGTGCAAGTCCCTTGCTGTCCAGTTTCAAGTTTCCCTTCTAAAATTGGAGAGAATAAAGCTTATCCCTCAAAAAAAAAAATAATAATAATAATTCCTGAGAATATATATAAGGAGATAGGAGAAAGAAGGCTTAGAAATTTGAGTCCTCCATGAATAGGTATGTGATTTTGGCAAGTTATTAACCTTCTGTGATTCACTTTTCTCTTCTTTAAAGTGAGAAGATTAATAGTAATTACATCACAGAATGACATGAGGATGAAATGTATGAATACTTAAAGTATGCCTAAGACATAGTAGAGTCCTGATGTGATGCTGTGGGATAAAGCACTGGACTGCAAGTTCAGTTTGAACAGCAAGCTCGGTGGTTCAAACTCACCAGCTGCTCAGAACTGACTTAGTGGCACTTAACAAAAACAACAAAGGATATAGTGAGTGCTTGTAGAATCAGCTACTGTTGCTGTAGTTGGATGCTTTCTTTTAGTCATCTGGCGTTTACTCTTTGATACACTAATAATCATTTTTTATGTGGAATTAGAAAGATCTATACGCATTCTTTGGTGTTAACTTTTATCTTCCCTAAAATACCTAGCTCATGTTCTCAAAAACGGTTTGTTAATTCTAACCCTTCTGATTGATTGGACCATAAAAAACAAGCATCAATAACAATGGTAACCACACTAAGATCGAGACATTAAAAATAAATTAAAATAGCTGTTAAAATGCTGCTAAAACAAAACTCACATCTCACGAGACACCTTTGAAATATGTCCAGAAATGTTTAAATGAGGCCCCTTTCTTGAACATTCCTGTGTTTTTCAACTTCTTTTCTATTGCTAGTATCAGAAAACTGGTTACCGTCTATGGATATAGTCACATTTGTTAATGCCCTTCACAAAATGAGGTAACTTGAAATTAACATGAGATGGAATCTGAGTGGTGTTTCAAGCTATCAACTCTCCTGAATGTGGAATTGCACTTTTCCTAGTTCTGCCTGGGACTGGGTTTCCTTTCCCATCGCCAAGTCATGTTATGGATTCATAGTTCGCTTATAGTTAATGAAGTCCTAAATCATTTTCATATAAACCATTGAAAACTATTTTTAGAATTCCAGTTACAACTCTAAAGTCTTCTTTCTTACCTAATCAATGTTACCTTCTGGGATAAATATTGAAAATCCTTCAAGTGCAGATTAAGGGAAACCTGATTCTAGGCATTTGATGTTGATTAAATATACCACCGTTTATTTATTTATACTGAGTGAGGAAGTAGAAGGAACAGTGAAGGACTGAGCATCGAGCCAAACAGTTGTTATGCCATGAAATGAGGTTTTGTCTATTTTGAAGGCTTTAGGGGGTCATGAACAAATGTTAACCAGCCTTTCAACTTGGGAAGGTAGGGAGACAATTGCTTCAACTCAGTGGGTTGAAAATTGTATAGAGCTGTTGACAGGATTTTATGGCATATATATTTTGCTATTATTTTGTGGGGACTTCAAGCTACCAATGTTCAATCTACCAACCTCATATTTTGCATGAGTTGATGAGTTTCCATGTAGGAACATTGCTCTTCCATGAATAAATTTATGCTTATCTGAGACACAATCATTGTTTGGTACAATCATAGCAGATATGTCCTTATGGTGAATTATATTAATTGTCCAAAGTCTGAATTTCTTTCATTTGACAAAAAGGAAGACATTTCAGAGTTGAGCTATTTCTCCATTCTTAAGCAATGGATTGGCCAGTGGCAGCATTAATGGACTCAAGCGTGGCAATAGTAGTGAGGTTGGCCCAGGATCAGGCAGCGTTTTGTTCTGCTGTGCATAGGGTCACTATGGGTAGGTACTGACTCAATGGCACCTAACAACAACAACAACAAGCATCTCCATGGAATATAGAACTGGTGATTTGCTTCCATAAAGATTGTTGTCCTTATGACAGAACGAAACACTGCCCAATCCTGGGCCAACTTCACTACTGTTGCCAAGCTTGAGTCCTTCGATGCTGCCACTTGGCCCATCCATCTCATTGGGGGTCTTCCGCTTTTTCTCTGACCCTCCACCTTACCAAAAATGATATCTTTCTCCAGTGACTGGTCCCTCCTGACAATATGTCCGAAGTATGAAAGACAAAATTTGGCCATCCTGCCCTCCAAGGAGCACTCTGGCTGCACTTCTTCCAATCTGGATCTGTTGGTTCTTTTGGTAGCCCATGGTACTTTCAATACCATAACTGAAAAACATCAATTCTTCTACGGTCTTCCTTATTCACTGTCCCGCTTTTGCATGCATATGAGGTTATTGAAAATACCCTGGCTTGGGTCATAAAGATTATAGTCTAGAAAACCCTATGGGATAGTCACATGGAATTGTTATGTGTAAAATACACAACAACAGCAATGGAACTGATGTATTGAGTTGCTTTAGTATCTAGTGCTCCTAGATACTAACATCTAGAAGCTCTACAAGTGGAAAGCTTTAACAAACAGAAATGTAGTTTTTCATAGTTTAGGAAGTGAGAAGTCCAAATCCAGGGTGCCAGCTCTAGGGGAAGGCTTTATCTCTCTGTTCACTTTGGGGTAAGGGTCTTCTCCTTTCAACATCCGTGGGCCAGGGTTCCTTCGAAATCCCCATGTGGCTTGGTATCAATCTTCCCTGGATGTAGGAGCTTCTCAGCACAGGGTTCCTGTGTCTGAAGGACATAGTCTGCTCTTGACTCTTCTTTCTTGGTGGTGGTTGGGTCCCCCTTTTCTCTATTTCCTTCTCTCTTCTTTTATCTCTTACAAGATAACAGGCAATGTAGGCTACACTCCAGGGAAACTGTCCTTTACATGGAATCAGGGCTGTGACTTCAATATTTGGTTGATCATATCACAGGGGATGATTATATCATTCTATAACCACCAAACCACTGAGAACCATGGCTCAGTCAAATTCATGCAGACTTGGTTGTTGCTGTTGTTGTTAAGTGTTGTGGAGTCAGTTCTGAGGAGTGGCTGGTGAGCTTGAACCACCGACCTTGCTGTTCAAACCGACCTTGCAATCCAACACATTAACCCACAGTGCCATGCCAGGACTCCGATATATATTTTAGGGGGACACAATTCAATCCTTGACAAAAGTCAAACGTTAATTGCTCTTATGATACAAAAACCATCTTTTTAAGGATTTTGAATATCCATCTCATGACTCCCCATTATATCCTTTAAAATTTAACGAAACATACACTGTCATAAATCACATTATCCTAACATGCCATTAACATTATGGCATTCTTGAAATCTACCTGTAACTTATTAAAACACATGCATTGGTCTGACTAGACATTTTCTCATTGACTACATTCTGATTTTCAGTGATCATCAACCATTTTGTAAAGGCTCCTCAATCACTTGTTTAGTTTCTGGAAAATAATTTTGTAGCACATTACTGATGTAATGTTGATGAGTTTCCATTTAGGTATATTGCTGTTCCTAAATAAATCTATGCTTTTCTAAGAAACACAAACTGGTTTTATGAATAATTTTATTTTTATTTCATAAATTGGGAAACATTTCTCTATTTTCATTTTTAAGTCATTTCTTTCATTCTCTAAAATTATTAAAAAATACTTGACAGTGGATCTGAAAATGTTTCTTTTGTCTATTGTCTCATTTTCTAGTTGTTAATATCATCAGTCCTCAATACTAGTATCCTTCTTGCACTTGTTTTGTCCCTGTTCCTGGGTCACTTAGCACTGCTAGAGAAAGTAATGGGTGTTGATTCACTGATGTACTCACGGTATCTCACTCATTGCCTAGCCTTAGCAGGGGCCCCTCTGGTACTACACTACTACCACTGACATTCTAGAACACATAGTCCTTCCCCTCCACTAGTCCCTAGTCCAACCCTTACTCCACTGAGCTTTAGTAGATTGCATTGCTCAACTTGACTGTGGCAAAGAGGTTGGGTGCCTGCGCTGCCAAGCCTTTCTTCCTCTCCACTGTATTTTCTCCCTGTGATAAGAGAGGAAAGACAAAGAGGAAATGCTGTAAGTCCCATGACTCAGAAGGTTGACAATGCAAATTTCCCTAATCACATCCCAATGCTCACTCAAACATCTACAAACCCACTACTACTTCCATGTGAGTGTACATATGCCAGGCATCCAGAAACAACTGACCATCTGTGGAAAAGGTCCAGACTTTACACTCTGCCCTAGAGAAGAAATGTTTTCTTTGAGTCATCTAGAATTTACTCTGATACCTAATACTGATAATCATTTTTTTTAAAGTCCAACATTTTATTAATTAACAAAATGGTTGTTATTAATGGTAAAAGAAAAAGTAGAGAATACAATGTAGAAACCAGTTTTATAAGGAGATGGCCGTGAGAAAAAGCAAAGAACACTTTGGTTGTTGCCATTGCAAATTTAACTCCAAGAGAGAAGAAAATAACTTATAATGAAAATGAAGTTTCATTTTTTAGCTACTTGTGTGGCCAATCTATCAGTTTCTTCATTGCCTTTGATGCCTGGATGAGAAGGAACATACTCCCTCTGAATATTCATGTTTTGGGAAACTCGATCAATCTTCTCAAAATCATTCCTGTTAACAACATGTCTTCCAGAGGCTGTTCTCCATCTGTTTTGTTTCCAGTTACCAATCTGTCTGTCATGTCTTTAATAACAAACTTGCTATCGTTTTCAATGGGAAGCCTATTGATATTCTGACTCTTTGATTATTCAAATGCTTTGTGGGCTGCCCTCAGTTCTGCCATTTGGTTTTTCTGTCTTCCAGAAACCCTTTCACTTAAATTTTGTGGGTTGTTAGGTCCCTGATAAACTCCATATCCAGCTTGTGAGCTACTTTTACCATTATTTATGCAGTTACAATCAATACAAACAGTTGGAATGTTTTCTCCTGCACCAAAGCTCTGTCCACTTCCGCCCCTGAGGTCATATCAGACTTTCACCAAGATCAACCAGTGATGTCCTAGTCCCTGCATTCTACAGTCCTAATAATACATTTTGTATGTGAATTACAAATATTCATATAGTTACAAATAGTGTAGTTTTTTTTTCCTTCCCGTAAGTTGTTGCTGTTGTGAAGTGCTGTCAAGTCGATTCTGACCCATAGTGACCCTGTATAGGGTTTCCAAGGAGCAGTTGATGAGCTTGAACCACCGACCTTGCAGTTCAAACAACTCCGCAGTCTGACACATTAGCCCACAGTGCCACATCAGATGACTTGCATGTTGTTGTGATTTTGGAAACTATGCTACCGGTATTTTAAATACCAACATGGTCACATATGGTGGATAGGTTTCAACTGAGTTTACAGATGAAGACAGACTAGGAAGAAGGAGAGATGAATGACTGCCGAATATTTAGTCACTGAAAACCTTATAAAAAGCAGTGGAACTCTTTCAGATGGACAGAATACTGAATATTGAAATATGATGAAGAGCATCAGAATACTGTCAGATATAGTGCTGGAAAATGAGCCCTTCAGGTAGGAAGGCACTCAAAATAGGACTGGGGAAGAGCTGCCTCCTCAAAGTAGAGTTGACTGTGATAATGCAACTGGAAACCTTCATAATGCCTATGAAACCTTCATTTGCTGATGGGGCACAACTCAATATGAAGAGAAACAGCTATAAACATCCATTAATAATCAGAACATGAATTGTACAATGTATGAATCTAGAAAAATTGAAAATTGTGAAAAATGAAATAGAACATTTAAACATAAATCTCCTAGGCATTAGTGAGCTGTAATGGACTGGTAATAGCCATTTTGAATCTGACAAATGCATGGTTCACTATATCAGCCATGACAAATTGAAGAGGAATGGCATCACCTTCATAACAGAAAGAACATTTCAAGATCAGTCATGAAGTACAATCCTGTCTGTGATATGATAATATCCGTATGCCTATAAGGAAGACCAATTAGTACCATTATTATTCAAATGTATACACCAACCACTAAAGCCAGTGATGATGAAATTGAAGAATTCAACCAACTTCTTCAGTTTGAAATTGATCAAACATGCAAACAAGATGTACTGATAATTACTGACAATTGTAATGCAAAGGTGGAAAACAAAGAAGAAGGATCAGTCATTGGAAAATATGACCTTGGGGATAAAAATGATGCTGGAGATCACATGATATAATTTTGCAACACCAATGACTTCTTTATTCCAAATACCTTTTTCAAATAACATAATAGATGACTATATACATGGATCTCACCAGATGGAGTACACAGAAATCAAATTGACTACATCTGTGGCTTTCCACAGATGGTGGAAAAGCTCCATATCATCGGCCAAAACAAGACCAGGGACAGACTGTGGAGCAGACCATCAATTGCTCATATGCTCATATGCAAGTTCAAGCTGAAGATGAAGAAAGTTAAAACAAGTCCACAAGAGCAAAACTATGTCCTTGGACATACCCCAACTGAATTTAGAGATCATCTCAAGAACAGATTTGTTGCATTAGACACTAAAGAGCAAAGACCAGAAGAATTGTGGAATGACATCAAGAATGTTATACAAGAAGAAAGCAAAAGGTCATTAAGAAGGCAAGAAGGAAGGGAAAAATCAAAATGGATGCCAGAAGAGACTGTGAAACTCCAGCAAAGAGATGCTGAAACAAATGGAAAAAATGAGGAGGTAAAAGACCTGAATAGAAAATTTCAAAAATCAGCTTAAGAAAACAAAGTAAAATATTATAATGAAATATGCAAACACCGGGATTCAGAAAACAAAATAGGAAGAATATGGTCAACATTTCCCAAGCCGAAGGAACTGAAGAAAAATATTTAAGCCTCAACTTGCAGTATTGAAGAACACTATGAGTTAGAACCAACGCCACAGCATTTAACAACAACATGGGTAAAATATTGAATGATGCGGAAAGCATCAAAAGAAGATGGGAGGTCTACACAGAGTCACTGTACCAAAAAGAAATGGCTGATGTTCATCCATTTCAAGAAGTAGCATATGATCAAGAGCCAACAATACAGAAGTCAAAGGTGAATTGAAGATATTGGCAAATAACAGTGCTCTTGGAATTGATGGAATACAAATTGAAATATTTCAACAAACTGATGCAGCACTGGCGGCACTCATTCATTTATGCCAAGAAGTTTGGAAGACAGCTAGATGTCCAATTGATTGAAAGAGATCCATATTTGTGCCCATTCTGCAGAGAGGTGACCCAAGGGCATGTGGAAATCATCAGAGACTATCATTAATATGACATATAAGTAAAATTTTGGTAGAGTTAATTCTGATATGGCTTCAACAGTACATTGACAGAGAACTACCAGAAGTTCAGGTCAGATTCAGATGAGGATATGAAATGAGGGATATCATTGTTTATGTCAAAAAGGTCTTGACTGAAAGCAGAGAATACCAGAAAGATGTTTACTTGTGCTTTACTGAGTATTCAAAGGCTTTCGATTGTGTGGATCATGACAAACTATGGACAACATTGTGGAGAATGAGTATTCCAGAACACTTAATTGTGCTCATGAGAAACCTGTAAATAGATTAAGAAGTAGTTGTCTGAACAGAACAACGGATCACTGAACAGTTTAAATTTAGGGAAGGTGTGCGCCCGGGTTGTATTCTTTGACCATACTTATTCAATTTGTATGCTGAGTTTATAATCCGAGAAACTGGATTATATTAAGAGGAACATGACATCAGGATTGGAAGAAGACTCATTAACAACATGTGATATGCAGATGACATGACGTTGTTTTCTGAAATGGAAGAGGAATTAAGATATTTACTGATGAAGACCAAAGCCTTCAGTATGGTGTACCTCAATGTAACGAAAACAAAAATCCTTACCACTGTACCAATAAATAATATCAAGATAAATTGAGAAAAGATGGAAGTTACCAAAGACTTCATTTTGCTATGATTAACCAGCAACATTTATGGAAATAAATCAAAGGACTGTTGCATTAGGCATCTGCTACATAAGACCTCTTTAAAGTGTTTAAGAGCAAAGACATCAGTTTGAGGACTAAGGTGTGCCTGACCCAAGCCATGGTTTTTTCAATAACCTCATATGCATGGGAAAGTTGGACAGTGAATAAGGGAGACCAATAAAAATTGGTGCATTTGAGTTACGGTGTTTGGAAGAGAATATTAAAAATACCATGGCCTGCTAGAAGACCAAGCAAACCTGTGTTGGAAGAAGTACAGCCAGAAAGCTCCTTGGAAACCAGGATGGCCAGACTTCGTCTCTCCATTTTTGGACATATTATCAGGAGGGACCAGTCCCTGAAGGACATCATGCCTTATAAAGTGGAGGGTCAGAGGAAAAGAGGAAGACCCCCAGTCAGATGGATTGGCGCAGTGACAGAAACAATGAGCTGAAGCTTAGCAACAATTGTGAGGTCGGTGCAGGACGGGCAGTGTTTTGTTCTGTTGTGCACAGGGTCACTATGAGGCAGCACTGACTAGATGGTGCCTAACAAAAAACAGCAACAAAAAACCTAGCCCATGGTTTGTTGATTTCAATCCTTATGATTGATTTAAACAATAAATTAAAAACAGAAGTAACAACAACTACAGCAACACAATCAAGACCGATACGTAAATGATTAGGTGCTTTTGACGCATAGTAACTCTATGGACAACAAAACAAACACTGCTTGGTCCTATACCATCCTCTTAGTTGCTGCTACTGTGTCAATTCATTTTGTTTGAGCTTTTCCTTTGTGGTTGACATTCCACTTTACCAAGCACAGTGTCCTTCTTCAAGGACTGGTCCCTCCTGATATAGCCAAGGAATGAGAGACAAAGTCTCTCCATCATCACTGCTAAGGAAAATTCTGACTCTACTTCTTCCAACATAGACCTGTTTGTTCTTCTGGCAGTCCATGGTACATTCAATAACCTTCACAAACCCTATAATCGAGTCGGTTCCGACCCATAGCGACCCTGTGTAGGCTTTCCAAGGAGTGGCTGGTGAGCTTGAACCGCCAACCTTTTAGTTTAAACTGGCTGTCATCCAGCGCATTAACCCACTGCACCATACCAGGACTCCAACCCCATAATTGTTGTTGTTGTAGTTAAGCACTGTGGTGTCAGTTCCGACTCATAGTGACCCTGCATAGGGTTTCTGAGGGTTTAAATCTTTACAGGAGCAGAAAGCCTCACCCTTCTCCCGCAGAATGGCTGGTAGTTTCAAATTGCCGACCTTAAGGTTAGCAGCCTGATTCGTAAACTCCTTAAGCCCATAATTAAAGGGGCATCAATTCTTCTAGAGACTTCCTTATTCACTGTCCAACTTTCACATGCATATGAGGCGATTGACAATATCATAGTTTAGGTCAGGCACTCTATAATCCTCAAACTGTTCACAATTGTTCTTGAACACTTTATAGAGGCCCTTTGCAGCAGATTTGCCTAATGCAGTAAGGCTTTGGATTGATTGATTGATGACTGTCTCAGTGAGTGTTGATTGTGGATCCAAGCAAAATTAATTCTTTGACAACTTCATTCCTTTCTCCATTTATCATAATGCTATTTAGTGGTAGAGTTGTGAGAATTTTTGTTTTGTTTACATTGATGTGCAATCCATGCTGAAGACTGTAGTCTTTAATCTTCATCAGTATTTTAAGTCCTCTTTGCTTTCTATTAAGTCTTAAGCAAGTAAGGTTATAGCATCTGCTTATCTCAGGTTGTTTATGAGTCTACCTCCAATCCTTTATGCCACATTTTTCTTCATATTATCTGCCTCTTAGATTATTTGCTCAGCACACAGACTGAATAAGTGTGATGAAAGGATATAACTCTGGTGTATACCTTTTCTGATTTTAAAATGTTCAATATCTGCTTGTTCTTTTGCAACGACGACCTTTTGTTTTATGTAAAGTTTCCTCATGGGCATAATAGGTGTCTGGAATATCTATTCTTTGCAATATTATCCATAGCTTTTCCAGATACACATAGTCAAAAGCCTTTGCACAGTTAATAATAAATCACAAATAAACATCTTTCTGGTATTCTCTGCTTTTATCCAAGATACATCTGATGTCAGCATTGATATCCCTCATTCCATGTTCTATTCTGAATGCTACTTGAATTTTTGACAGTTCCTGGCTGATGTACTGTTGCAGCCATTTTTGAATAATCTTCAGCAAAATTGTGTTTATGTGATAATAATGAGATTGATCAATAATTTTGGCACTCAGTTGGGTCACCTTTCTTTGGAATGGACACAAACATAGTATCTTTCAATAAATTGACCCAGTAGCTGTCTTACAAATTTTTTGGCATAGAGGAGTGAGCACCTTCAGTGTTACATCAGTTGGAAGATTCCAATTCGTATTCCGACAATTCCTGAAGCCTTAGTTTTGCCAATTGACTTCAGTGCAGCTTGGACTTCTTTCAGCACCTTCGGTTCCTGATCATATGCTGCCTCCGGGAATAGGTGACGCTATGTAGATCTTCTATTTTCTTTTGATGCTTTCTGCATCGTTCAGTATTTCCTATAAAATCATTCACAAGTCAAGGCTTGAATTTTTCTTTGGTTCTTTAAGCTTGACAAAAGCTGAGTGTGTTTTTCCCTTTTAGTTACCTAACTCCAGGTCATTGTGCATGTCATTAAAATACTTGACTTTGTCTTCTTCAGCTGCCCTTTGATTTTATCTGTTAAATTCCTTTACTTCCTCATTTATTCCAGTTGCTTTAGCATCTCTACACTGGAGAGCGAATTTCAGAGTCTTTTCCGACATTTGTTTTGACTTTTTCTTTCTTTCCTGACTTTAAAATGACCTTTTGCTTTCTTCCTGTATGATGTAAATCACATCATTCTACCTTATCTGATCTTCGGTCATTTGTGTCTAACGTGTCATATCTGTTCTTCAGATGGTCTCTAAATTCAAGTGGGATATGTTAAAGGTCACGTATTGGCTCTTATAAGGAGCTCTGGTAGCGTAGTGGTTACGAATCGGGCTGCGAACCTTAAGGTCAGCGGTTTGAAACTATCAGCCGCTCCGCGGGAGAAAGATGAGGCTTTCTACTCC